>NC_092168.1:47248925-47848925 GCF_045791955.1 Oncorhynchus clarkii lewisi | reverse complement strand
TATACAGGCCCTGGTGACATGCTACTTTACTATACAGGCCCTGTTGACATGTTACTTTACTATACAGGCCCTGGTGTCAACTTGTTACTTTACTATACAGGCCCTGGTGACATGTTACTTTACTATACAGGCCCTGGTGACATGCTACTTTACTATACAGGCCCTGGTGACAGCATGTTACTTTACTATACAGAACCTGGTGACATGTTACTTTACTATACAGAACTTGGTGACACGTTACTTTACTATACAGAACCTGGTGACATGTTACTTTACTATACAGAACTTGGTGACATGTTACTTTACTATACAGGCCCTGGTGATATGTTACTTTACTATACAGGCCCTGGTGACATGTTACTTTACTATACAGAGGGCCTGGTGACATGTTACTTTACAATACAGGCCATGGTGACAACATGTTACTTTACTATACAGGCCCTGTTGACATGTTACTTAACTATACAGGCCCTGGTGACATGTTACTTTACTATACAGAGGGCCTGGTGACATGTTACTTTACTATACAGGCCCTGGTTACAACATGCTACTTTACTATACAGGCCCTGGTGACATGTTACTTTATACTCTACAGGCCCTGGTGACATGTTACTTTACTATTCAGGCCCTGGTGACATGTTACTTTACTATACAGGCCCTGGTGACATGCTACTTTACTATACAGGCCCTGGTGACAGCATGTTACTTTACTATACAGGCCCTGGTGACATGCAACTTTACTATACAGGCCCTGGTGACATGTTACTCTACTATACAGTCCCTGGTGACATGCTACTTTACTATACAGGCCCTGGTGACATGCTACTTTACTATACAGGCCCTGGTGACATGTTACTTTACTATACAGGCCATGGTGACAACATGTTACTTTACTATACAGGCCCTGTTGACATGTTACTTAACTATACAGGCCCTGGTGACATGTTACTTTACTATACAGAGGGCCTGGTGACATGTTACTTTACTATACAGGCCCTGGTTACAACATGCTACTTTACTATACAGGCCCTGGTGACATGTTACTTTATACTCTACAGGCCCTGGTGACATGTTACTTTACTATACAGGCCCTGGTGACATGTTACTTTACTATTCAGGCCCTGGTGACATGTTACTTTACTATACAGGCCCTGGTGACATGCTACTTTACTATACAGGCCCTGGTGACAGCATGTTACTTTACTATACAGGCCCTGGTGACATGCAACTTTACTATACAGGCCCTGGTGACATGTTACTCTACTATACAGTCCCTGGTGACATGCTACTTTACTATACAGGCCCTGGTGACATGCTACTTTACTATACAGGCCCTGGTGACAGCATGTTACTTTACTATACAGGCCCTGGTGACATGCTACTTTACTATACAGGCCCTGGTGAAATGTTACTTTACTATACAGGCCCTGGTGACATGCTACTTTACTCTACAGGCCCTAGTTACATGTTACTTTACTATACAGGCCCTGGTGACAACATTTTACCTTACTATACAGGCCCTGTTGACATGTTACTTTACTATACAGGCCCTGGTGACATGTTAATTTACTCTACAGGCCCTAGTTACATGTTACTTTACTATACAGGCCCCGGTGACAACATGTTACCTTACTATATAGGCCCTGGTGACAACATGTTACTTTACTATACAGGCCCTGATGATATGTTACTTTACTATACAGGCCCTGTTGACATGTTACTTTACTATACAGGCCCTGGTGACATGTTACTTTACTCTACAGGCCCTAGTTACATGTTACTTTACTATACAGGCCCCGGTGACAACATGTTACCTTACTATATAGGCCCTGGTGACAACATGTTACTTTACTATACAGGCCCTGATGATATGTTACTTTACTATACAGGCCCTGTTGACATGCTACTTTACTATACAGGCCCTGGTGACAGTATGTTACTTTACTATACAGGCCCTGATGACATGCTACTTTACTATACAGGAACTGGTGACGACATGTTACTTTACTATACAGGTCCTGGTGACATGTTACTTTACTATACAGGCCCTGGTGACATGTTACTATACTATACAGTCCCTGGTGACATGCTACTTTACTATACAGGCCCTGGTGACATGTTACTTGACTATACAGGCCCTGGTGACATGTTACTTTACTATACAGGCCCTGGTGACATGTTACTTTACTATACAGGCCCTGGTGACAACATGTTACTTTACTATACAGGCCCTGGTGACATGTTACTTTACTATACAGGCCCTGGTGACATGTTACTTTACTATACAAGCCCTGGTGACAGCATGTTACTTTACTATACAGGCCCTGGTGACATGCTACCTTACTATGCAGGCCCTGGTGACATGTTACTTTACTATACAGGCCTTGGTGACATGTTACTTTCCTATACAGGACCTGGTGACATGTTACTTTACTATACAGGCCATGGTAACAACATGTTACTTTACTATACAGGCCCTGGTGACATGTTACTTTACTATACAGGCCCTGGTGACAACATGTTACTTTACTATACAGGCCCTGGTGACATGTTACTTGACTATACAGGCCCTGGTGACATGTTACTTTACTATACTGGCCCTGGTGACAACATGTTACTTTACTCTACAGGCCCTGGTGACAACATGTTACTTGACTATACAGGCCCTGGTGACATGTTAATTTACTATACAGGCCCTGGTGACATGTTACTTTACTATACAGGCCCTGGTGACAACATGTTACTTTACTATACAGGCCCTGGTGACATGCTACTTTACTATACAGGACCTGGTGACATGTTACTCTACTATACAGGCCCTGTTGACATGCTACTTTACTATACAGGCCCTGGTGACAACATGCTACTTTACTATACAGGCCCTGGTGACAGCATGTTACTTTACTATACAGGCTCTGGTGACATGCTACTTTACTATACAGGCCCTGGTTACAACATTCTACTTTACTATACAGGCCCTGGTGACATGTTACTTTATACTCTACAGACCCTGGTGACATGTTACTTTACTATACAGGCCCTGGTGACATGTTACTTTACTATTCAGGCCCTGGTGACATGTTACTTTACTATACAAGCCCTGGTGACATGTTACTTTACTATTCAGGCCCTGGTGACAACATGTTACCTTACTATACAGGCCCTGGTGACAACATCCTACTTTACTATACAGGATCTGGTGAAATGTTACTTTACAATACAGGCCCTGGTGATATGTTAGTTTACTATACAGGCCCTGGTGACATGCTACTTTACTCTACAGGCCCTAGTTACATGTTACTTTACTATACAGGCCCTGTTGACAACATTTTACCTTACTATACAGGCCCTGTTGACATGTTACTTTACTATACAGGCCCTGGTGACATGTTACTTTACTCTACAGGCCCTAGTTACATGTAAGGGAATACCCCCCTGATTTGTACAAAAATGAATGTCAAAATATTGGCATTGGACAAACCATGTACACGATGTCCAATACCACCCAAAGCGGCGTTGATTCGTGCAAAGTATATGGCAAATGCCATATGGCAATTGCCAATTGTAACACCTCAAAAATCCAACAGGGGGCGAGTGCGCTCCACCTGGGTTTTTCATATTGGAAATGCAACCCAAGTCAACATCCAAAAGAAAAATTTTGAAAAAATGATACTTTTTTCAAAAACTTTTTACCCCTTAAAAAAGTGCTTTCTGGGCCTTTTTTCGAATTTCTTTCGCTTTTTTTGTCAATTACACATGTGTAAGAACTGTATGAATATACTTTTGTCCAATTTTGATATCAATTTTTTTTTTTTTTTATTACATGCGCATAAGGCATATGTTTTGTCCATTTGCAATATGATTTCATAGGAAGTCAAAAGTCAAAAGTCAAAAATGTCAAAATTTGGTAAAAAACTTCACACATCCTTAAAAAAGTGCTTTCTGGACCGTTTTTCAAAATTCTTTCAATTTTTATGTCAATTACACATGTATAAGAACTTTATCAACATACTTTAGTCATACTTTATTATCATTTTTTTTTTTTTTTTACTACTAGGCATATGTTTTCTCCATTTGGAATATGATTTCATAGGAAGTCAAAAGTCAAAGTCAAAAGTAACGATTTTCCTCCGTGCAACTGGTGATCTGAAATGTGCAACTGGTGATCTGAAATGTGCAACTGGTGATCTGAAATGTGCAACTGGTAACCCCAAAAAAAAAAATTTGATTCTATGTTTCCTTACTTTTTCAAAGTCACTGTGCATTTGCAATATGTTTTAATGGGCAGGTACCATCACGAATTTGTCATGCTATAAAAATCCTGCAGGAATGTGAAATTGACTGGCCCGATGAACTCGGGATGGCTTTGCAGTGATTCTGGGTCATCTCAATCGCTCGTTTGGGTTGATTTCAGAATGTCGCTTTTGGTGATGTTTTTTCACTATAGAATCATATTGCAAATGCACGTGCAACTGCTCACCCAAAAAAAAAATGTTTAGATTTTTTTTGTTTATGTTTCCTTACTTTTTCAAAGTCACTGTGCATTTGCAATATGTTTTTTCACTATAGAATCATATTGCAAATGCACATGCAACTGGTCATCCCCCCCCAAAAAAAATCGATTTTTTTTGTTTATGTTTCCTTACTTTTTCAAAGTCACTGTGCATTTGCAATATGTTTTTTCACTATAGAATCATATTGCAAATGCACGTGCAACTGGTCATCCCCCCAAAAAAAATTTAGATTTTTTTTGTTTATTTTTCCTTACTTTTTCAAAGTCACTGTGCATTTGCAATATGTTTTTTCACTATAGAATCATATTGCAAATGCACGTGCAACTGGTCACCCAAAAAAAAAATGTTTTGATTTTTTTTGTTTATGTTTCCTTACTTTTTCAAAGTCACTGTGCATTTGCAATATGTTTTTTCACTATAGAATCATATTGCAAATGCACATGCAACTGGTCATCCCCCCCAAAAAAAATTTGATTTTTTTTGTTTATGTTTCCTTACTTTTTCAAAGTCACTGTGCATTTGCAATATGTTTTTTCACTATAGAATCATATTGCAAATGCACGTGCAACTGGTCACCCAAAAATAAAAAAATTGGATTTTTTTTGTTTATGTTTCCTTACTTTTTCAAAGTCACTGTGCATTTGCAATATGTTTTTTCACTATAGAATCATATTGCAAATGCACATGCAACTGGTCATCCCCCCAAAAAAATTTAGATTTTTTTGTTTATGTTTCCTTACTTTTTCAAAGTCACTGTGCATTTGCAATATGTTTTTTCACTATAGAATCATATTGCAAATGCACGTGCAACTGGTCATCCCCCAAAAAAAAATTTAGATTTTTTTTGTTTATTTTTCCTTACTTTTTCAAAGTCACTGTGCATTTGCAATATGTTTTTTCACTATAGAATCATATTGCAAATGCACATGCAACTGGTCATCCCCCCCAAAAAAAATTAGATTTTTTTTATGTTTCCTTACTTTTTCAAAGTCACTGTGCATTTGCAATATGTTTTTTCACTATAGAATCATATTGCAAATGCACATGCAACTGGTCATCCCCCCAAAAAAATTTTAGATTTTTTTTGTTTATGTTTCCTTACTTTTTCAAAGTCACTGTGCATTTGCAATATGTTTTTTAACTATAGAATCATATTGCAAATGCACGTGCAACTGGTCATCCCCCAAAAAAAATTTTAGATTTTTTTGTTTATTTTTCCTTACTTTTTCAAAGTCACTGTGCATTTGCAATATGTTTTTTCACTATAGAATCATATTGCAAATGCACGTGCAACTGGTCACCCAAAAATAAAAATTTTGGATTTTTTTTGTTTATGTTTCCTTACTTTTTCAAAGTCACTGTGCATTTGCAATATGTTTTTTCACTATAGAATCATATTGCAAATGCACATGCAACTGGTCATCCCCCCCAAAAAAAATTAGATTTTTTTGTTTATGTTTCCTTACTTTTTCAAAGTCACTGTGCATTTGCAATATGTTTTTTCACTATAGAATCATATTGCAAATGCACGTGCAACTGGTCATCCCCCAAAAAAAATTTTAGATTTTTTTTGTTTATTTTTCCTTACTTTTTCAAAGTCACTGTGCATTTGCAATATGTTTTTTCACTATAGAATCATATTGCAAATGCACATGCAACTGGTCATCCCCCCCCCAAAAAATTAGATTTTTTTTATGTTTCCTTACTTTTTCAAAGTCACTGTGCATTTGCAATATGTTTTTTCACTATAGAATCATATTGCAAATGCACATGCAACTGGTCATCCCCCCAAAAAAATTTTAGATTTTTTTTGTTTATGTTTCCTTACTTTTTCAAAGTCACTGTGCATTTGCAATATGTTTTTTCACTATAGAATCATATTGCAAATGCACGTGCAACTGGTCATCCCCCAAAAAATTTTTTAGATTTTTTTGTTTATTTTTCCTTACTTTTTCAAAGTCACTGTGCATTTGCAATATGTTTTTTCACTATAGAATCATATTGCAAATGCACGTGCAACTGGTCACCCAAAAATAAAAATTTTGGATTTTTTTTGTTTATGTTTCCTTACTTTTTCAAAGTCACTGTGCATTTGCAATATGTTTTTTCACTATAGAATCATATTGCAAATGCACATGCAACTGGTCATCCCCCCCAAAAAAAATTAGATTTTTTTTGTTTATGTTTCCTTACTTTTTCAAAGTCACTGTGCATTTGCAATATGTTTTTTCACTATAGAATCATATTGCAAATGCACGTGCAACTGGTCATCCCCCCCAAAAAAATTTAGATTTTTTTTGTTTATTTTTCCTTACTTTTTCAAAGTCACTGTGCATTTGCAATATGTTTTTTCACTATAGAATCATATTGCAAATGCACATGCAACTGGTCATCCCCCCCAAAAAAATTTAGATTTTTTTTGTTTATTTTTCCTTACTTTTTCAAAGTCACTGTGCATTTGCAATATGTTTTTTCACTATAGAATCATATTGCAAATGCACATGCAACTGGTCATCCCCCCAAAAAAAATTTAGATTTTTTTTATGTTTCCTTACTTTTTCAAAGTCACTGTGCATTTGCAATATGTTTTTTCACTATAGAATCATATTGCAAATGCACGTGCAACTGGTCATCCCCCCCAAAAAAATTTAGATTTTTTTTGTTTATTTTTCCTTACTTTTTCAAAGTCACTGTGCATTTGCAATATGTTTTTTCACTATAGAATCATATTGCAAATGCACGTGCAACTGGTCATCCCCCCCAAAAAAATTTAGATTTTTTTTGTTTATTTTTCCTTACTTTTTCAAAGTCACTGTGCATTTGCAATATGTTTTTTCACTATAGAATCATATTGCAAATGCACATGCAACTGGTCATCCCCCCCAAAAAAATTTAGATTTTTTTTATGTTTCCTTACTTTTTCAAAGTCACTGTGCATTTGCAATATGTTTTTTCACTATAGAATCATATTGCAAATGCACATGCAACTGGTCATCCCCCCCAAAAATTTTAGATTTTTTTTGTTTATGTTTCCTTACTTTTTCAAAGTCACTGTGCATTTGCAATATGTTTTTTCACTATAGAATCATATTGCAAATGCACGTGCAACTGGTCATCCCCCCCCAAAAAATTTAGATTTTTTTTGTTTATTTTTCCTTACTTTTTCAAAGTCACTGTGCATTTGCAATATGTTTTTTCACTATAGAATCATATTGCAAATGCACATGCAACTGGTCATCCCCCCCAAAAAAATTTAGATTTTTTTTGTTTATGTTTCCTTACTTTTTCAAAGTCACTGTGCATTTGCAATATGTTTTTTCACTATAGAATCATATTGCAAATGCACATGCAACTGGTCATCCCCCCCAAAAAATTTTAGATTTTTTTTGTTTATGTTTCCTTACTTTTTCAAAGTCACTGTGCATTTGCAATATGTTTTTTCACTATAGAATCATATTGCAAATGCACGTGCAACTGGTCCCCCCAAAAAAAAAATAGATTTTTTTTGTTTATGTTTCCTTACTTTTTCAAAGTCACTGTGCATTTGCAATATGTTTTTTCACTATAGAATCATATTGCAAATGCACATGCAACTGGTCATCCCCCCAAAAAAAATTTAGATTTTTTTTGTTTATGTTTCCTTACTTTTTCAAAGTCACTGTGCATTTGCAATATGTTTTTTCACTATAGAATCATATTGCAAACGCACGTGCAACTGGTCACCCAAAAATAAAAATTTTGGATTTTTTTTGTTTATGTTTCCTTACTTTTTCAAAGTCACTGTGCATTTGCAATATGTTTTTTCACTATAGAATCATATTGCAAATGCACGTGCAACTGGTCATCCCCCCCCAAAAAAATTAGATTTTTTTTGTTTATGTTTCCTTACTTTTTCAAAGTCACTGTGCATTTGCAATATGTTTTTTCACTATAGAATCATATTGCAAATGCACATGCAACTGGTCATCCCCCCCAAAATTTTTTAGATTTTTTTTGTTTATGTTTCCTTACTTTTTCAAAGTCACTGTGCATTTGCAATATGTTTTTTCACTATAGAATCATATTGCAAATGCACATGCAACTGGTCATCCCCCCCAAAAAATTTTAGATTTTTTTTGTTTATGTTTCCTTACTTTTTCAAAGTCACTGTGCATTTGCAATATGTTTTTTCACTATAGAATCATATTGCAAATGCACGTGCAACTGGTCATCCCCCCCCAAAAAATTTAGATTTTTTTTGTTTATTTTTCCTTACTTTTTCAAAGTCACTGTGCATTTGCAATATGTTTTTTCACTATAGAATCATATTGCAAATGCACATGCAACTGGTCATCCCCCCCAAAAAAATTTAGATTTTTTTTGTTTATGTTTCCTTACTTTTTCAAAGTCACTGTGCATTTGCAATATGTTTTTTCACTATAGAATCATATTGCAAATGCACATGCAACTGGTCATCCCCCCCAAAAAATTTTAGATTTTTTTTGTTTATGTTTCCTTACTTTTTCAAAGTCACTGTGCATTTGCAATATGTTTTTTCACTATAGAATCATATTGCAAATGCACGTGCAACTGGTCCCCCCAAAAAAAAAATAGATTTTTTTTGTTTATGTTTCCTTACTTTTTCAAAGTCACTGTGCATTTGCAATATGTTTTTTCACTATAGAATCATATTGCAAATGCACATGCAACTGGTCATCCCCCCAAAAAAAATTTAGATTTTTTTTGTTTATGTTTCCTTACTTTTTCAAAGTCACTGTGCATTTGCAATATGTTTTTTCACTATAGAATCATATTGCAAACGCACGTGCAACTGGTCACCCAAAAATAAAAATTTTGGATTTTTTTTGTTTATGTTTCCTTACTTTTTCAAAGTCACTGTGCATTTGCAATATGTTTTTTCACTATAGAATCATATTGCAAATGCACGTGCAACTGGTCATCCCCCCCCAAAAAAATTAGATTTTTTTTGTTTATGTTTCCTTACTTTTTCAAAGTCACTGTGCATTTGCAATATGTTTTTTCACTATAGAATCATATTGCAAATGCACATGCAACTGGTCATCCCCCCCAAAATTTTTTAGATTTTTTTTGTTTATGTTTCCTTACTTTTTCAAAGTCACTGTGCATTTGCAATATGTTTTTTCACTATAGAATCATATTGCAAATGCACGTGCAACTGGTCATCCCCCCCAAAAAAAATTAGATTTTTTTTGTTTATTTTTCCTTACTTTTTCAAAGTCACTGTGCATTTGCAATATGTTTTTTCACTATAGAATCATATTGCAAATGCACATGCAACTGGTCATCCCCCCAAAAAAATTTTAGATTTTTTTTGTTTATGTTTCCTTACTTTTTCAAAGTCACTGTGCATTTGCAATATGTTTTTTCACTATAGAATCATATTGCAAATGCACGTGCAACTGGTCACCCAAAAATAAAAATTTTGGATTT
This sequence comes from Oncorhynchus clarkii lewisi, assembly GCF_045791955.1. Lineage (NCBI taxonomy): Eukaryota > Metazoa > Chordata > Actinopteri > Salmoniformes > Salmonidae > Oncorhynchus > Oncorhynchus clarkii. The sequence continues at coordinate 47,838,960 of NC_092168.1, read as the reverse complement.
TTTTTGTTTATGTTTCCTTACTTTTTCAAAGTCACTGTGCATTTGCAATATGTTTCAATGGGCAGGTACCATCACGAATTTGTCATGCTCAAAATTTTTTAGATGTATTTTTTTTTGTTTCTTACTTTTTCAAAGTCACTGTGCATTTGCAATATGTTTTAAAGGGCAGGTACCATCACGAATTTGTCATGCTATAAAAATCTTGCAGGAATGTGAAATTGACTGGCCCGATGAACTCGGGATGGCTTTGCAGTGATTCTGGGTCATCTCAATCGCTCGTTTGGGTTGATTTCAGAATGTCGCTTTTGGTGATGTTTTTTCACTATAGGATCATATTGCAAATGTACAAGAGTCAAGTGGACAAGAGTCCATCAGTCAATTAGATATCATTCTGACCACCAAACTGATACAAACTGACACCAAACCCACTTTTTCCAACTCGTTTAGTAGCCAACTATTACATACTTCAGAGCTGGCCCAAAATTCACAACCCCTTCGGTTCAAACCATAAAAAAACCATAAAACACGTAGTTACGTTCTAGCTGCGGGTCCATTTCTTATGTTATGTGTTGGCCTAGCTGAGGCGACCCTGAATCCCAAGTTTCGGCTCGATAGGTCATTTGGTGTCCGAGAAAAACCCTAATTGGTGCTGATAATCCACTATTTTCCATGACTTGCTACGGGGTCCTTGAATGAGCTATTGGACAGAAACGTTGGGGTCTGTCTATATGGGCCGAGACGTTTGCAATGCACCTAGTCTTGCGACTCTGGGACATTTCTAAATGTCGTCATTTTCGTGATGCAAAAATGAATTGAAGTTATTTCAAATGTACGAGGCTGTTTCTCGGTCCGAGAACCTTCTAGAGCCACGTAACTCACCACGCACCATCTACGGGAGGTCTAGAACAGGTTTCTAAAGTTTCGGAACTCTAGGTCCGACGGTTCTTTTTTAGCTCCAACAAAGCTAACTATTGGAGCCACTGTCTGTCTCTACGCACCCCAATACGTCCCTCCTTCCAAGTTGTGTTTTAGTGTGATTTTTTTTTCCTTTGAATTTTTTTGGGAAAAATGACTGATTTACAGTTCATGGGGGTTGCCTAATCACACATATGAAGTTTTGGAAAGATCAGACTTTTTTAACCCTTCGAAACAGCCCCTGAGACACCAATTATGGCACTTCCGGTTGGCACAGGAAGTTATAAATCAACACATATCCTCATTGGGGTATGCTGTTACAGAATCCTGAGTTTTAAGTCCTTACGTTAAGAATTGACTGATCTACACAGGGTTGAATGCACTATGTCTATAAAACTGCATGCAGTGTATGGGTAAACACTTTTAGGGGCATTTTAACCACTTCCGGTTGGTCCAGGAAGCTTAGAATCAACACAGGTAGACCTCATAGTGGCCTGATGGACTGGTACCGAAGACAAGTTCATACGGCATTCATAACCCACATAGGCCTCAGGTTGAAATTAGGGGTGCAGGCAATGTATTCCTATGGGGAGAGATGACACTGTAATCTGTGAGATCAAAAAACACTGTTTTACTGTTAAGGGTTAATGCCACACGGTCAAGGTTAGGCTTGTTCAGATCGGGAGGACCTTAGGAACATTCATGTGGTGGAATTTTTCTTCTCACCTAAACGGTTCTCTCACTGTCACTCAAAAGCAAATGACATTGTGGGGCAGGCTTCATTTTGGGCCTACTTTTCTAATGGTCGTTGCGCTTAGACCGAGCGAGCTACGGTCAAGCGGGATAGCTCGTTGAACTCAGCACAGTCTGGAGACTATGGTGATGCCATTTTTTGTGTTGATTTCAGAATGCCATTTTGGTGATGGTCCCTCTCCGTTTAAACATATTGCAAATGCACAAAAGTCAACTAGCAAGTCAGTGTCCATCAGTCAATTAGATGTCATTATGACACCAAACCCACTTTTTACTACTCATTTAGAAGCCAACTATCACATATGTCAGAGCAGTCCCATAATTCACAGCGCCTTTAGTTTAAAACATAATAAAAAGGTAAAACACATAGTTACGTTCTAGCTGCGGGTCCAGTTCGGACATTATGTGAAGTCCTATGTGAGGCGACCCCGAATCCCGAGTTTCGGCTCGATAGGTCATTTGGTGTCCGAGAAAAACCCTAATTGGTGCTGAAAATCCACTTTTTTCCATGCCTTGCTACGGGGTCCTTGAACGAGCTATCGGACAGAAACGTTGGGGTCTGTCTCTATGGGCCGAGCCGGTTTCAATGCACCTAGCCTTGCGTCTCTGAGACTTTTCTAAACGTCGTCATTTTCGTAATGGTCAAAATGAATTGAAGGTATTGCAAATGTACGAGGCTGTTTCTCGGTCCGAGAACCGTCTAGAGCCACGTAACTCACCACGCACCATCGACCGGAGGTCTAGAACAGGTTTCTAAAGTTTCGGAACTCTAGGTCTGACGGTTCTTTTTTAGCTCGAACAAAGCTAACTATTGCAGCCACTGTCTGTCTCTACGCACCCCAATACGTCCCTCCATTCAAGTTGTGTTTTAGTGTGATTTTTTTTTCCTTTGAATTTTTTGGGGAAAAATGACTGATTTACAGTTCATGGGGGTTGCCTAATCACATATATGAAGTTTTGGACAGATCAGACTTTTTTAACCCTTTGAAACAGCCCCTGAGACACCAATTATGGCACTTCCGGTTGGCACAGGAAGCTATAAATCACCACATATCCTCATTGGGGTATGCTGTTACAGAATCCTGAGTTTTAAGTCTTTACGTTAACAACTGAGTTATTTACGGAGGGTTTAGTATGTGTGTGTTATTTCAGAAAATCATAGAAAATCACAGAAATCTCGCAGAGCTCCGCAGCACACTTTAAAAAGATTCGTATGAACACCCTGCAACTGGATCTGTAACCGTTGAAAAAAAAAAACGCCTATTTGTGACCATCGCCAAGTTGTCATTGTTCCGTTTCTCTTAAATGACGATAGATAAATGGCTGGTTCTTTTTTTATTGACACCGGAGGCTCCTTGACTTTGACCTGAAGTGGAAAAATAATTTCTCTATTTCCATTTAGGACCTTTAATCCCAGAAAAACGGCCATAACTCAAAAACCGTCGAGGCCTAGACGCCATCTTGTTCGGGGCCAACTGCCCATTATGCCAAACCTACGCTCACCGAGTTTCGGCTTCGAAATATTTTCCGTTTTCGAGATAAGGCCCCGTCGTGATTCGTGATGTTTTGCCAAATTGCCATATGATTCCGTATGCCCTCTTGTGGGAAATTCCGGGATAGCGGAAAAACGGTCAAAAACTTGTTTATTTTATAAAACGGAAACCGAATGTCCGACAAAGTTCATTTGATGACTTCCCGGTAGGTCTGGCCCTACCGCACGGCCCGACGCCGACCGCGAATTTTACAAACGATTTCGGACGTCTAGTAAGGGACCGTACATTTGCAATATGGACTTTCTCACTGATCATACACGAAATGCCGAAATGTTCCCTTAAGGTATGTTACTTTACTATACAGGCCCCGGTGACAACATGTTACCTTACTATATAGGCCCTGGTGACAACATGTTACTTTACTATACAGGCCCTGATGATATGTTACTTTACTATACAGGCCCTGTTGACATGTTACTTTACTATACAGGCCCTGGTGACATGTTACTTTACTATACAGGCCCTGGTGACATGCTACTTTACTATACAGGCCCTGGTGACAGTATGTTACTTTACTATACAGGCCCTGATGACATGCTACTTTACTATACAGGAACTGGTGACGACATGTAACTTTACTATACAGGTCCTGGTGACATGTTACTTTATTATACAGGCCCTGGTGACATGTTACTCTACTATACAGTCCCTGGTGACATGCTACTTTACTATACAGGCCCTGGTGACATGCTACTTTACTATACAGGCCCTGGTGACAGCATGTTACTTTACTATACAGGCCCTGGTGACATGCTACTTTACTATACAGGCCCTGGTGACATGTTACTTTACTATACAGGCCCTGGTGACATGTTACTTTACTATACAGGCCCTGGTGACATGCTACTTTACTATACAGGCCCTGTTGAAATGTTACTTTACCATACAGGCCCTGGTGACATGTTACTCTACTATACAGTCCCTGGTGACATAATACTTTACTATACAGGCCCTGGTGACATGTTACTTTACTATACAGGCCCTGGTGACATGTTACTTTACTATACAGGCCCTGGTGACATGTTACTTTACTATACAGGCCCTGGTGACAAAATGTTTCTTTACTATACAGGCCCTGGTGACATGTTACTTTACTATACAGGCACTGGTGACAACATGTTACTTTACTATACAGGCCATGGTGACATGTTAATTTACTATACAGGCACTGGTGACAACATGTTACTTTACTATACAGGCCCTGGTGACATGTTACTTTACTATACAGGCCCTGGTGACATGTTACTTTACTATACAGGCCCTGGTTACAACATGCTACTTTACTATACAGGCCCTGGTGACATGTTACTTTATACTCTACAGGCCCTGGTGACATGTTACTTTACTATACAGGCCCTGGTGATATGTTACTTTACTATTCAGGCCCTGGTGACATGTTACTCTACTATACAGGATCTGGTGACATGTTACTTTACTATACAGGCCCTGGTGATATGTTACTTTACTATACAGGCCCTGGTGACATGTTACTTTACTATACGGTCCCTGGTGACATGTTACTTTACTATACAGGCCCTGGTGACATGTTACTTGACTATACAGGCCCTGGTGACATGCTACTTTACTATACAGGCCCTGGTGACATGTTACTTTACTATACAGGCCCTGGTGACATGTTACTTTATTATACAGGCAGTGGTGACAACATGTTACTGCACTAGAAAGGCCCTGGTGACATGTTACTTTAATATACAGGCCCTGGTGACAACATGTTACTTCCCTATACAGGCCCTGGTGACATGTTACTTTAATATACAGTCCCTGGTGACAAAATGTTACTTTACTATACAGGCCCTGGTGACATGTTACTTTACTATACAGGCCCTGGTGACATGTTACTTTACTATTCAGGCCCTGGTGACATGTTACTCTACTATACAGAACCTGGTGACATGTTACTTTACTATACAGGCCATGGTGACAACATGTTACTTTACTATACAGGCCCTGGTGAAATGCTACTTTACTATACAGGCCCTGGTGACAGCATGTTACTTTACTACACAGGCCCTGGTGACATGCTACTTTACTATACAGGCCCTGGTGAAATGTTACTTTACCATACAGGCCCTGGTGACATGCTACTTTACTATACAGGCCCTGGTGACATGTTACTCTACTATACAGGCCCTGGTGAAATGTTACTTTATTATACAGGCAGTGGTGACAACATGTTACTTTACTATACAGGCCCTGGTGACATGTTACTTTACTATACAGGCCCTGGTTACAACATGCTACTTTACTATACAGGCCCTGGTGACATGTTACTTTACTATACAGGCCCCGTTGACAACATGTTACCTTACTATATAGGCCCTGGTGACAACATGTTACTTTACTATACAGGCCCTGATGATATGTTACTTTACTATACAGGCCCTGTTGACATGTTACTTTACTATACAGGCCCTGGTGACATGTTACTTTACTATACAGGCCCTGGTGACATGCTACTTTACTATACAGGCCCTGGTGACAGTATGTTACTTTACTATACAGGCCCTGATGACATGCTACTTTACTATACAGGAACTGGTGACGACATGTTACTTTACTATACAGGTCCTGGTGACATGTTACTTTATTATACAGGCCCTGGTGACATGTTACTCTACTATACAGTCCCTGGTGACATGCTACTTTACTATACAGGCCCTGGTGACATGCTACTTTACTATACAGGCCCTGGTGACAGCATTTTACTTTACTATACAGGCCCTGGTGACATGCTACTTTACTATACAGGCCCTGGTGACATGTTACTTTACTATACAGGCCCTGGTGACAAAATGTTTCTTTACTATACAGGCCCTGGTGACATGTTACTTTACTATACAGGCACTGGTGACAACATGTTACTTTACTATACAGGCCATGGTGACATGTTACTTTACTATACAGGCACTGGTGACAACATGTTACTTTACTATACAGGCCCTGGTGACATGTTACTTTACTATACAGGCCCTGGTGACATGTTACTTTACTATACAGGCCCTGGTTACAACATGCTACTTTACTATACAGGCCCTGGTGACATGTTACTTTACTATACAGGCCCTGGTGACATGTTACTTTACTATTCAGGCCCTGGTGACATGTTACTCTACTATACAGGATCTGGTGACATGTTACTTTACTATACAGGCCCTGGTGATATGTTACTTTACTATACAGGCCCTGGTGACAACATGTTACTTTACTATACAGGCCCTGGTGACATGTTACTTTACTATACGGTCCCTGGTGACATGTTACTTTACTATACAGGCCCTGGTGACATGTTACTTGACTATACAGGCCCTGGTGACATGCTACTTTACTATACAGGCCCTGGTGACATGTTACTTTACTATACAGGCCCTGGTGACATGTTACTTTATTATACAGGCAGTGGTGACAACATGTTACTGCACTAGAAAGGCCCTGGTGACATGTTACTTTAATATACAGGCCCTGGTGACAACATGTTACTTCCCTATACAGGCCCTGGTGACATGTTACTTTAATATACAGTCCCTGGTGACAAAATGTTACTTTACTATACAGGCCCTGGTGACATGTTACTTTACTATACAGGCCCTGGTGACATGTTACTTTACTATTCAGGCCCTGGTGACATGTTACTCTACTATACAGAACCTGGTGACATGTTACTTTACTATACAGGCCATGGTGACAACATGTTACTTTACTATACAGGCCCTGGTGAAATGCTACTTTACTATACAGGCCCTGGTGACAGCATGTTACTTTACTATACAGGCCCTGGTGACATGCTACTTTACTATACAGGCCCTGGTGAAATGTTACTTTACCATACAGGCCCTGGTGACATGCTACTTTACTATACAGGCCCTGGTGACATGTTACTCTACTATACAGTCCCTGGTGACATGCTACTTTACTATACAGGCCCTGGTTACAACATGTTACTTTACTATACAGGACCTGGTGACATGTTACTTTATTATACAGGCAGTGGTGACGACATGTTACTTTACTATACAGGTCCTGGTGACATGTTACTTTATTATACAGGCCCTGGTGACATGTTACTCTACTATACAGTCCCTGGTGACATGCTACTTTACTATACAGGCCCTGGTGACATGCTACTTTACTATACAGGCCCTGGTGACAGCATGTTACTTTACTATACAGGCCCTGGTGACATGCTACTTTACTATACAGGCCCTGGTGACATGTTACTTTACTATACAGGCCCTGGTGACATGTTACTTTACTATACAGGCCCTGGTGACATGCTACTTTACTATACAGGCCCTGTTGAAATGTTACTTTACCATACAGGCCCTGGTGACATGTTACTCTACTATACAGTCCCTGGTGACATGCTACTTTACTATACAGGCCCTGGTGACATGTTACTTTACTATACAGGCCCTGGTGACATGTTACTTTACTATACAGGCCCTGGTGACATGTTACTTTACTATACAGGCCCTGGTGACAAAATGTTTCTTTACTATACAGGCCCTGGTGACATGTTACTTTACTATACAGGCACTGGTGACAACATGTTACTTTACTATACAGGCCATGGTGACATGTTACTTTACTATACAGGCACTGGTGACAACATGTTACTTTACTATACAGGCCCTGGTGACATGTTACTTTACTATACAGGCCCTGGTGACATGTTACTTTACTATACAGGCCCTGGTTACAACATGCTACTTTACTATACAGGCCCTGGTGACATGTTACTTTATACTCTACAGGCCCTGGTGACATGTTACTTTACTATACAGGCCCTGGTGATATGTTACTTTACTATTCAGGCCCTGGTGACATGTTACTCTACTATACAGGATCTGGTGACATGTTACTTTACTATACAGGCCCTGGTGATATGTTACTTTACTATACAGGCCCTGGTGACATGTTACTTTACTATACGGTCCCTGGTGACATGTTACTTTACTATACAGGCCCTGGTGACATGTTACTTGACTATACAGGCCCTGGTGACATGCTACTTTACTATACAGGCCCTGGTGACATGTTACTTTACTATACAGGCCCTGGTGACATGTTACTTTATTATACAGGCAGTGGTGACAACATGTTACTGCACTAGAAAGGCCCTGGTGACATGTTACTTTAATATACAGGCCCTGGTGACAACATGTTACTTCCCTATACAGGCCCTGGTGACATGTTACTTTAATATACAGTCCCTGGTGACAAAATGTTACTTTACTATACAGGCCCTGGTGACATGTTACTTTACTATACAGGCCCTGGTGACATGTTACTTTACTATTCAGGCCCTGGTGACATGTTACTCTACTATACAGAACCTGGTGACATGTTACTTTACTATACAGGCCATGGTGACAACATGTTACTTTACTATACAGGCCCTGGTGAAATGCTACTTTACTATACAGGCCCTGGTGACAGCATGTTACTTTACTATACAGGCCCTGGTGACATGCTACTTTACTATACAGGCCCTGGTGAAATGTTACTTTACCATACAGGCCCTGGTGACATGCTACTTTACTATACAGGCCCTGGTGACATGTTACTCTACTATACAGTCCCTGGTGACATGCTACTTTACTATACAGGCCCTGGTTACAACATGTTACTTTACTATACAGGACCTGGTGACATGTTACTTTATTATACAGGCAGTGGTGACAACATGTTACTTTACTATACAGGCCCTGGTGACATGTTACTTTACTATACAGGCCCTGGTTACAACATGCTACTTTACTATACAGGCCCTGGTGACATGTTACTTTACTATACAACATGTTACCTTACTATATAGGCCCTGGTGACAACATGTTACTTTACTATACAGGCCCTGATGATATGTTACTTTACTATACAGGCCCTGTTGACATGTTACTTTACTATACAGGCCCTGGTGACATGTTACTTTACTATACAGGCCCTGGTGACATGCTACTTTACTATACAGGCCCTGGTGACTGTATGTTACTTTACTATACAGGCCCTGATGACATGCTACTTTACTATACAGGAACTGGTGACGACATGTTACTTTACTATACAGGTCCTGGTGACATGTTACTTTATTATACAGGCCCTGGTGACATGTTACTCTACTATACAGTCCCTGGTGACATGCTACTTTACTATACAGGCCCTGGTGACATGCTACTTTACTATACAGGCCCTGGTGACAGCATTTTACTTTACTATACAGGCCCTGGTGACATGCTACTTTACTATACAGGCCCTGGTGACATGTTACTTTACTATACAGGCCCTGGTGACAAAATGTTTCTTTACTATACAGGCCCTGGTGACATGTTACTTTACTATACAGGCACTGGTGACAACATGTTACTTTACTATACAGGCCATGGTGACATGTTACTTTACTATACAGGCACTGGTGACAACATGTTACTTTACTATACAGGCCCTGGTGACATGTTACTTTACTATACAGGCCCTGGTGACATGTTACTTTACTATACAGGCCCTGGTTACAACATGCTACTTTACTATACAGGCCCTGGTGACATGTTACTTTATACTCTACAGGCCCTGGTGACATGTTACTTTACTATTCAGGCCCTGGTGACATGTTACTCTACTATACAGGATCTGGTGACATGTTACTTTACTATACAGGCCCTGGTGATATGTTACTTTACTATACAGGCCCTGGTGACAACATGTTACTTTACTATACAGGCCCTGGTGACATGTTACTTTACTATACGGTCCCTGGTGACATGTTACTTTACTATACAGGCCCTGGTGACATGTTACTTGACTATACAGGCCCTGGTGACATTCTACTTTACTATACAGGCCCTGGTGACATGTTACTTTACTATACAGGCCCTGGTGACATGTTACTTTATTATACAGGCAGTGGTGACAACATGTTACTGCACTAGAAAGGCCCTGGTGACATGTTACTTTAATATACAGGCCCTGGTGACAACATGTTACTTCCCTATACAGGCCCTGGTGACATGTTACTTTAATATACAGTCCCTGGTGACAAAATGTTACTTTACTATTCAGGCCCTGGTGACATGTTACTCTACTATACAGAACCTGGTGACATGTTACTTTACTATACAGGCCATGGTGACAACATGTTACTTTACTATACAGGCCCTGGGAAATGCTACTTTACTATACAGGCCCTGGTGACAGCATGTTACTTTACTATACAGGCCCTGGTGACATGCTACTTTACTATACAGGCCCTGGTGAAATGTTACTTTACCATACAGGCCCTGGTGACATGCTACTTTACTATACAGGCCCTGGTGACATGTTACTCTACTATACAGTCCCTGGTGACATGTTACTTTACTATACAGGCCCTGGTGACATGTTACTTTACTATACAGGCCCTGGTGACATGTTACTTTATTATACAGGCAGTGGTGACAACATGTTACTGCACTAGAAAGGCCCTGGTGACATGTTACTTTAATATACAGGCCCTGGTGACAACATGTTACTTCCCTATACAGGCCCTGGTGACATGTTACTTTAATATACAGTCCCTGGTGACAAAATGTTACTTTACTATTCAGGCCCTGGTGACATGTTACTCTACTATACAGAACCTGGTGACATGTTACTTTACTATACAGGCCATGGTGACAACATGTTACTTTACTATACAGGCCCTGGTGAAATGCTACTTTACTATACAGGCCCTGGTGACAGCATGTTACTTTACTATACAGGCCCTGGTGACATGCTACTTTACTATACAGGCCCTGGTGAAATGTTACTTTACCATACAGGCCCTGGTGACATGCTACTTTACTATACAGGCCCTGGTGACATGTTACTCTACTATACAGTCCCTGGTGACATGCTACTTTACTATACAGGCCCTGGTTACAACATGTTACTTTACTATACAGGACCTGGTGACATGTTACTTTATTATACAGGCAGTGGTGACAACATGTTACTTTACTATACAGGCCCTGGTGACATGTTACTTTACTATACAGGCCCTGGTTACAACATGCTACTTTACTATACAGGCCCTGGTGACATGTTACTTTACTATACAGGCCCCGGTGACAACATGTTACCTTACTATATAGGCCCTGGTGACAACATGTTACTTTACTATACAGGCCCTGATGATATGTTACTTTACTATACAGGCCCTGTTGACATGTTACTTTACTATACAGGCCCTGTTGACATGTTACTTTACTATACAGGCCCTGGTGACAAAATGTTTCTTTACTATACAGGCCCTGGTGACATGTTACTTTACTATACAGGCACTGGTGACAACATGTTACTTTACTATACAGGCCATGGTGACATGTTACTTTACTATACAGGCACTGGTGACAACATGTTACTTTACTATACAGGCCCTGGTGACATGTTACTTTACTATACAGGCCCTGGTTACAACATGCTACTTTACTATACAGGCCCTGGTGAAATGCTACTTTACTATACAGGCCCTGGTGACAGCATGTTACTTTACTATACAGGCCCTGGTGACATGCTAATTTACTATACAGGCCCTGGTGAAATGTTACTTTACCAAACAGGCCCTGGTGACATGCTACTTTACTATACAGGCCCTGGTGACATGTTACTCTACTATACAGTCCCTGGTGACATGCTACTTTACTATACAGGCCCTGGTTACAACATGTTACTTTACTATACAGGACCTGGTGACATGTTACTTTATTATACAGGCAGTGGTGACAACATGTTACTTTACTATACAGGCCCTGGTGACATGTTACTTTACTATACAGGCCCTGGTTACAACATGCTACTTTACTATACAGGCCCTGGTGACATGTTACTTTACTATACAGGCCCCGGTGACAACATGTTACCTTACTATATAGGCCCTGGTGACAACATGTTACTTTACTATACAGGCCCTGATGATATGTTACTTTACTATACAGGCCCTGTTGACATGTTACTTTACTATACAGGCCCTGTTGACATGTTACTTTACTATACAGGCCCTGGTGACAAAATGTTTCTTTACTATACAGGCCCTGGTGACATGTTACTTTACTATACAGGCACTGGTGACAACATGTTACTTTACTATACAGGCCATGGTGACATGTTACTTTACTATACAGGCACTGGTGACAACATGTTACTTTACTATACAGGCCCTGGTGACATGTTACTTTACTATACAGGCCCTGGTGACATGTTACTTTACTATACAGGCCCTGGTTACAACATGCTACTTTACTATACAGGCCCTGGTGACATGTTACTTTATACTCTACAGGCCCTGGTGACATGTTACTTTACTATACAGGCCCTGGTGACATGTTACTTTACTATTCAGGCCCTGGTGACATGTTACTCTACTATACAGGATCTGGTGACATGTTACTTTACTATACAGGCCCTGGTGATATGTTACTTTACTATACAGGCCCTGGTGACAACATGTTACTTTACTATACAGGCCCTGGTGACATGTTACTTTACTATACGGTCCCTGGTGACATGTTACTTTACTATACAGGCCCTGGTGACATGTTACTTGACTATACAGGCCCTGGTGACATGCTACTTTACTATACAGGCCCTGGTGACATGTTACTTTACTATACAGGCCCTGGTGACATGTTACTTTATTATACAGGCAGTGGTGACAACATGTTACTGCACTAGAAAGGCCCTGGTGACATGTTACTTTAATATACAGGCCCTGGTGACAACATGTTACTTCCCTATACAGGCCCTGGTGACATGTTACTTTAATATACAGTCCCTGGTGACAAAATGTTACTTTACTATTCAGGCCCTGGTGACATGTTACTCTACTATACAGAACCTGGTGACATGTTACTTTACTATACAGGCCATGGTGACAACATGTTACTTTACTATACAGGCCCTGGGAAATGCTACTTTACTATACAGGCCCTGGTGACAGCATGTTACTTTACTATACAGGCCCTGGTGACATGCTACTTTACTATACAGGCCCTGGTGAAATGTTACTTTACCATACAGGCCCTGGTGACATGCTACTTTACTATACAGGCCCTGGTGACATGTTACTCTACTATACAGTCCCTGGTGACATGTTACTTTACTATACAGGCCCTGGTGACATGTTACTTTACTATACAGGCCCTGGTGACATGTTACTTTATTATACAGGCAGTGGTGACAACATGTTACTGCACTAGAAAGGCCCTGGTGACATGTTACTTTAATATACAGGCCCTGGTGACAACATGTTACTTCCCTATACAGGCCCTGGTGACATGTTACTTTAATATACAGTCCCTGGTGACAAAATGTTACTTTACTATTCAGGCCCTGGTGACATGTTACTCTACTATACAGAACCTGGTGACATGTTACTTTACTATACAGGCCATGGTGACAACATGTTACTTTACTATACAGGCCCTGGTGAAATGCTACTTTACTATACAGGCCCTGGTGACAGCATGTTACTTTACTATACAGGCCCTGGTGACATGCTACTTTACTATACAGGCCCTGGTGAAATGTTACTTTACCATACAGGCCCTGGTGACATGCTACTTTACTATACAGGCCCTGGTGACATGTTACTCTACTATACAGTCCCTGGTGACATGCTACTTTACTATACAGGCCCTGGTTACAACATGTTACTTTACTATACAGGACCTGGTGACATGTTACTTTATTATACAGGCAGTGGTGACAACATGTTACTTTACTATACAGGCCCTGGTGACATGTTACTTTACTATACAGGCCCTGGTTACAACATGCTACTTTACTATACAGGCCCTGGTGACATGTTACTTTACTATACAGGCCCCGGTGACAACATGTTACCTTACTATATAGGCCCTGGTGACAACATGTTACTTTACTATACAGGCCCTGATGATATGTTACTTTACTATACAGGCCCTGTTGACATGTTACTTTACTATACAGGCCCTGTTGACATGTTACTTTACTATACAGGCCCTGGTGACAAAATGTTTCTTTACTATACAGGCCCTGGTGACATGTTACTTTACTATACAGGCACTGGTGACAACATGTTACTTTACTATACAGGCCATGGTGACATGTTACTTTACTATACAGGCACTGGTGACAACATGTTACTTTACTATACAGGCCCTGGTGACATGTTACTTTACTATACAGGCCCTGGTGACATGTTACTTTACTATACAGGCCCTGGTTACAACATGCTACTTTACTATACAGGCCCTGGTGACATGTTACTTTATACTCTACAGGCCCTGGTGACATGGTACTTTACTATACAGGCCCTGGTGACATGTTACTTTACTATTCAGGCCCTGGTGACATGTTACTCTACTATACAGGATCTGGTGACATGTTACTTTACTATACAGGCCCTGGTGATATGTTACTTTACTATACAGGCCCTGGTGACAACATGTTACTTTACTATACAGGCCCTGGTGACATGTTACTTTACTATACGGTCCCTGGTGACATGTTACTTTACTATACAGGCCCTGGTGACATGTTACTTGACTATACAGGCCCTGGTGACATGCTACTTTACTATACAGGCCCTGGTGACATGTTACTTTACTATACAGGCCCTGGTGACATGTTACTTTATTATACAGGCAGTGGTGACAACATGTTACTGCACTAGAAAGGCCCTGGTGACATGGTACTTTAATATACAGGCCCTGGTGACAACATGTTACTTCCCTATACAGGCCCTGGTGACATGTTACTTTAATATACAGTCCCTGGTGACAAAATGTTACTTTACTATTCAGGCCCTGGTGACATGTTACTCTACTATACAGAACCTGGTGACATGTTACTTTACTATACAGGCCATGGTGACAACATGTTACTTTACTATACAGGCCCTGGGAAATGCTACTTTACTATACAGGCCCTGGTGACATGCTACTTTACTATACAGGCCCTGGTGACATGCTACTTTACTATACAGTCCCTGGTGAAATGTTACTTTACTATACAGGCCCTGGTGACATGTTACTTTACTATACAGGCCCTGGTGACATGTTACTTTATTATACAGGCAGTGGTGACAACATGTTACTGCACTAGAAAGGCCCTGGTGACATGTTACTTTAATATACAGGCCCTGGTGACAACATGTTACTTCCCTATACAGGCCCTGGTGACATGTTACTTTAATATACAGTCCCTGGTGACAAAATGTTACTTTACTATTCAGGCCCTGGTGACATGTTACTCTACTATACAGAACCTGGTGACATGTTACTTTACTATACAGGCCATGGTGACAACATGTTACTTTACTATACAGGCCCTGGTGAAATGCTACTTTACTATACAGGCCCTGGTGACAGCATGTTACTTTACTATACAGGCCCTGGTGACATGCTACTTTACTATACAGGCCCTGGTGAAATGTTACTTTACCATACAGGCCCTGGTGACATGCTACTTTACTATACAGGCCCTGGTGACATGTTACTCTACTATACAGTCCCTGGTGACATGCTACTTTACTATACAGGCCCTGGTTACAACATGTTACTTTACTATACAGGACCTGGTGACATGTTACTTTATTATACAGGCAGTGGTGACAACATGTTACTTTACTATACAGGCCCTGGTGACATGTTACTTTACTATACAGGCCCTGGTTACAACATGCTACTTTACTATACAGGCCCTGGTGACATGTTACTTTACTATACAGGCCCCGGTGACAACATGTTACCTTACTATATAGGCCCTGGTGACAACATGTTACTTTACTATACAGGCCCTGATGATATGTTACTTTACTATACAGGCCCTGTTGACATGTTACTTTACTATACAGGCCCTGTTGACATGTTACTTTACTATACAGGCCCTGGTGACAAAATGTTTCTTTACTATACAGGCCCTGGTGACATGTTACTCTACTATACAGGCACTGGTGACAACATGTTACTTCCCTATACAGGCCCTGGTGACATGTTACTTTAATATACAGTCCCTGGTGACAAAATGTTACTTTACTATTCAGGCCCTGGTGACATGTTACTCTACTATACAGAACCTGGTGACATGTTACTTTACTATACAGGCCATGGTGACAACATGTTACTTTACTATACAGGCCCTGGTGAAATGCTACTTTACTATACAGGCCCTGGTGACAGCATGTTACTTTACTATACAGGCCCTGGTGACATGCTACTTTACTATACAGGCCCTGGTGAAATGTTACTTTACCATACAGGCCCTGGTGACATGCTACTTTACTATACAGGCCCTGGTGACATGTTACTCTACTATACAGTCCCTGGTGACATGCTACTTTACTATACAGGCCCTGGTTACAACATGTTACTTTACTATACAGGACCTGGTGACATGTTACTTTATTATACAGGCAGTGGTGACAACATGTTACTTTACTATACAGGCCCTGGTGACATGTTACTTTACTATACAGGCCCTGGTTACAACATGCTACTTTACTATACAGGCCCTGGTGACATGTTACTTTACTATACAGGCCCCGGTGACAACATGTTACCTTACTATATAGGCCCTGGTGACAACATGTTACTTTACTATACAGGCCCTGATGATATGTTACTTTACTATACAGGCCCTGTTGACATGTTACTTTACTATACAGGCCCTGTTGACATGTTACTTTACTATACAGGCCCTGGTGACAAAATGTTTCTTTACTATACAGGCCCTGGTGACATGTTACTTTACTATACAGGCACTGGTGACAACATGTTACTTTACTATACAGGCCATGGTGACATGTTACTTTACTATACAGGCACTGGTGACAACATGTTACTTTACTATACAGGCCCTGGTGACATGTTACTTTACTATACAGGCCCTGGTGACATGTTACTTTACTATACAGGCCCTGGTTACAACATGCTACTTTACTATACAGGCCCTGGTGAAATGCTACTTTACTATACAGGCCCTGGTGACAGCATGTTACTTTACTATACAGGCCCTGGTGACATGCTAATTTACTATACAGGCCCTGGTGAAATGTTACTTTACCATACAGGCCCTGGTGACATGCTACTTTACTATACAGGCCCTGGTGACATGTTACTCTACTATACAGTCCCTGGTGACATGCTACTTTACTATACAGGCCCTGGTTACAACATGTTACTTTACTATACAGGACCTGGTGACATGTTACTTTATTATACAGGCAGTGGTGACAACATGTTACTTTACTATACAGGCCCTGGTGACATGTTACTTTACTATACAGGCCCTGGTTACAACATGCTACTTTACTATACAGGCCCTGGTGACATGTTACTTTACTATACAGGCCCCGGTGACAACATGTTACCTTACTATATAGGCCCTGGTGACAACATGTTACTTTACTATACAGGCCCTGATGATATGTTACTTTACTATACAGGCCCTGTTGACATGTTACTTTACTATACAGGCCCTGTTGACATGTTACTTTACTATACAGGCCCTGGTGACAAAATGTTTCTTTACTATACAGGCCCTGGTGACATGTTACTTTACTATACAGGCACTGGTGACAACATGTTACTTTACTATACAGGCCATGGTGACATGTTACTTTACTATACAGGCACTGGTGACAACATGTTACTTTACTATACAGGCCCTGGTGACATGTTACTTTACTATACAGGCCCTGGTGACATGTTACTTTACTATACAGGCCCTGGTTACAACATGCTACTTTACTATACAGGCCCTGGTGACATGTTACTTTATACTCTACAGGCCCTGGTGACATGTTACTTTACTATACAGGCCCTGGTGACATGTTACTTTACTATTCAGGCCCTGGTGACATGTTACTCTACTATACAGGATCTGGTGACATGTTACTTTACTATACAGGCCCTGGTGATATGTTACTTTACTATACAGGCCCTGGTGACAACATGTTACTTTACTATACAGGCCCTGGTGACATGTTACTTTACTATACGGTCCCTGGTGACATGTTACTTTACTATACAGGCCCTGGTGACATGTTACTTGACTATACAGGCCCTGGTGACATGCTACTTTACTATACAGGCCCTGGTGACATGTTACTTTACTATACAGGCCCTGGTGACATGTTACTTTATTATACAGGCAGTGGTGACAACATGTTACTGCACTAGAAAGGCCCTGGTGACATGTTACTTTAATATACAGGCCCTGGTGACAACATGTTACTTCCCTATACAGGCCCTGGTGACATGTTACTTTAATATACAGTCCCTGGTGACAAAATGTTACTTTACTATACAGGCCCTGGTGACATGTTACTTTACTATACAGGCCCTGGTGACATGTTACTTTACTATTCAGGCCCTGGTGACATGTTACTCTACTATACAGAACCTGGTGACATGTTACTTTACTATACAGGCCATGGTGACAACATGTTACTTTACTATACAGGCCCTGATGAAATGTTACTTTACTATACAGGCCCTGGTGACAGCATGTTACTTTACTATACAGGCCCTGGTGACATGCTACTTTACTATACAGGCCCTGGTGAAATGTTACTTTACCATACAGGCCCTGGTGACATGCTACTTTACTATACAGGCCCTGGTGACATGTTACTCTACTATACAGTCCCTGGTGACATGCTACTTTACTATACAGGCCCTGGTTACAACATGTTACTTTACTATACAGGACCTGGTGACATGTTACTTTATTATACAGGCAGTGGTGAAAACATGTTACTTTACTATACAGGCCCTGGTGACATGTTACTTTACTATACAGGCCCTGGTTACAACATGCTACTTTACTATACAGGCCCTGGTGACATGTTACTTTACTATACAGGCCCCGGTGACAACATGTTACCTTACTATATAGGCCCTGGTGACAACATGTTACTTTACTATACAGGCCCTGATGATATGTTACTTTACTATACAGGCCCTGTTGACATGTTACTTTACTATACAGGCCCTGTTGACATGTTACTTTACTATACAGGCCCTGGTGACAAAATGTTTCTTTACTATACAGGCCCTGGTGACATGTTACTTTACTATACAGGCACTGGTGACAACATGTTACTTTACTATACAGGCCATGGTGACATGTTACTTTACTATACAGGCACTGGTGACAACATGTTACTTTACTATACAGGCCCTGGTGACATGTTACTTTACTATACAGGCCCTGGTGACATGTTACTTTACTATACAGGCCCTGGTTACAACATGCTACTTTACTATACAGGCCCTGGTGACATGTTACTTTATACTCTACAGGCCCTGGTGACATGTTACTTTACTATACAGGCCCTGGTGACATGTTACTCTACTATACAGGATCTGGTGACATGTTACTTTACTATACAGGCCCTGGTGATATGTTACTTTACTATACAGGCCCTGGTGACAACATGTTACTTTACTATACAGGCCCTGGTGACATGTTACTTTACTATGCGGTCCCTGGTGACATGTTACTTTACTATACAGGCCCTGGTGACATGTTACTTGACTATACAGGCCCTGGTGACATGCTACTTTACTATATAGGCCCTGGTGACATGTTACTTTACTATACAGGCCCTGGTGACATGTTACTTTATTATACAGGCAGTGGTGAAAACATGTTACTGCACTAGAAAGGCCCTGGTGACATGTTACTTTAATATACAGGCCCTGGTGACAACATGTTACTTCCCTATACAGGCCCTGGTGACATGTTACTTTAATATACAGTCCCTGGTGACAAAATGTTACTTTACTATACAGGCCCTGGTGACATGTTACTTTACTATACAGGCCCTGGTGACATGTTACTTTACTATTCAGGCCCTGGTGACATGTTACTCTACTATACAGAACCTGGTGACATGTTACTTTACTATACAGGCCATGGTGACAACATGTTACTTTACTATACAGGCCCTGGTGAAATGTTACTTTACTATACAGGCCCTGGTGACAGCATGTTACTTTACTATACAGGCCCTGGTGACATGCTACTTTACTATACAGGCCCTGGTGAAATGTTACTTTACCATACAGGCCCTGGTGACATGCTACTTTACTATACAGGCCCTGGTGACATGTTACTCTACTATACAGTCCCTGGTGACATGCTACTTTACTATACAGGCCCTGGTTACAACATGTTACTTTACTATACAGGACCTGGTGACATGTTACTTTATTATACAGGCAGTGGTGACAACATGTTACTTTACTATACAGGCCCTGGTGACATGTTACTTTACTATACAGGCCCTGGTTACAACATGCTACTTTACTATACAGGCCCTGGTGACATGTTACTTTACTATACAGGCCCCGGTGACAACATGTTACCTTACTATATAGGCCCTGGTGACAACATGTTACTTTACTATACAGGCCCTGATGATATGTTACTTTACTATACAGGCCCTGTTGACATGTTACTTTACTATACAGGCCCTGTTGACATGTTACTTTACTATACAGGCCCTGGTGACAAAATGTTTCTTTACTATACAGGCCCTGGTGACATGTTACTTTACTATACAGGCACTGGTGACAGACAACATGTTACTTTACTATACAGGCCATGGTGACATGTTACTTTACTATACAGGCACTGGTGACAACATGTTACTTTACTATACAGGCCCTGGTGACATGTTACTTTACTATACAGGCCCTGGTGACATGTTACTTTACTATACAGGCCCTGGTTACAACATGCTACTTTACTATACAGGCCCTGGTGACATGTTACTTTATACTCTACAGGCTCTGGTGACATGTTACTTTACTATACAGGCCCTGGTGACATGTTACTTTACTATTCAGGCCCTGGTGACATGTTACTCTACTATACAGGATCTGGTGACATGTTACTTTACTATACAGGCCCTGGTGATATGTTACTTTACTATACAGGCCCTGGTGACAACATGTTACTTTACTATACAGGCCCTGGTGACATGTTACTTTACTATACGGTCCCTGGTGACATGTTACTTTACTATACAGGCCCTGGTGACATGTTACTTGACTATACAGGCCCTGGTGACATGCTACTTTACTATACAGGCCCTGGTGACATGTTACTTTACTATACAGGCCCTGGTGACATGTTACTTTATTATACAGGCAGTGGTGACAACATGTTACTGCACTAGAAAGGCCCTGGTGACATGTTACTTTAATATACAGGCCCTGGTGACAACATGTTACTTCCCTATACAGGCCCTGGTGACATGTTACTTTAATATACAGTCCCTGGTGACAAAATGTTACTTTACTATACAGGCCCTGGTGACATGTTACTTTACTATACAGGCCCTGGTGACATGTTACTTTACTATTCAGGCCCTGGTGACATGTTACTCTACTATACAGAACCTGGTGACATGTTACTTTACTATACAGGCCATGGTGACAACATGTTACTTTACTATACAGGCCCTGGTGAAATGCTACTTTACTATACAGGCCCTGGTGACAGCATGTTACTTTACTATACAGGCCCTGGTGACATGCTACTTTACTATACAGGTCCTGGTGAAATGTTACTTTACCATACAGGCCCTGGTGACATGCTACTTTACTATACAGGCCCTGGTGACATGTTACTCTACTATACAGTCCCTGGTGACCTGCTACTTTACTATACAGGCCCTGGTTACAACATGTTACTTTACTATACAGGACCTGGTGACATGTTACTTTATTATACAGGCAGTGGTGACAACATGTTACTTTACTATACAGGCCCTGGTGACATGTTACTTTACTACACAGGCCCTGGTTACAACATGCTACTTTACTATACAGGCCCTGGTGACATGTTACTTTACTATACAGGCCCCGGTGACAACATGTTACCTTACTATATAGGCCCTGGTGACAACATGTTACTTTACTATACAGGCCCTGATGATATGTTACTTTACTATACAGGCCCTGTTGACATGTTACTTTACTATACAGGCCCTGTTGACATGTTACTTTACTATACAGGCCCTGGTGACAAAATGTTTCTTTACTATACAGGCCCTGGTGACATGTTACTTTACTATACAGGCACTGGTGACAACATGTTACTTTACTATACAGGCCATGGTGACATGTTACTTTACTATACAGGCACTGGTGACAACATGTTACTTTACTATACAGGCCCTGGTGACATGTTACTTTACTATACAGGCCCTGGTGACATGTTACTTTACTATACAGGCCCTGGTTACAACATGCTACTTTACTATACAGGCCCTGGTGAAATGCTACTTTACTATACAGGCCCTGGTGACAGCATGTTACTTTACTATACAGGCCCTGGTGACATGCTACTTTACTATACAGGCCCTGGTGAAATGTTACTTTACCATACAGGCCCTGGTGACATGCTACTTTACTATACAGGCCCTGGTGACATGTTACTCTACTATACAGTCCCTGGTGACATGCTACTTTACTATACAGGCCCTGGTTACAACATGTTACTTTACTATACAGGACCTGGTGACATGTTACTTTATTATACAGGCAGTGGTGACAACATGTTACTTTACTATACAGGCCCTGGTGACATGTTACTTTACTATACAGGCCCTGGTTACAACATGCTACTTTACTATACAGGCCCTGGTGACATGTTACTTTACTATACAGGCCCCGGTGACAACATGTTACCTTACTATATAGGCCCTGGTGACAACATGTTACTTTACTATACAGGCCCTGATGATATGTTACTTTACTATACAGGCCCTGTTGACATGTTACTTTACTATACAGGCCCTGTTGACATGTTACTTTACTATACAGGCCCTGGTGACAAAATGTTTCTTTACTATACAGGCCCTGGTGACATGTTACTTTACTATACAGGCACTGGTGACAACATGTTACTTTACTATACAGGCCATGGTGACATGTTACTTTACTATACAGGCACTGGTGACAACATGTTACTTTACTATACAGGCCCTGGTGACATGTTACTTTAATATACAGGCCCTGGTGACATGTTACTTTACTATACAGGCCCTGGTTACAACATGCTACTTTACTATACAGGCCCTGGTGACATGTTACTTTATACTCTACAGGCCCTGGTGACATGTTACTTTACTATACAGGCCCTGGTGACATGTTACTTTACTATTCAGGCCCTGGTGACATGTTACTCTACTATACAGGATCTGGTGACATGTTACTTTACTATACAGGCCCTGGTGATATGTTACTTTACTATACAGGCCCTGGTGACAACATGTTACTTTACTATACAGGCCCTGGTGACATGTTACTTTACTATACGGTCCCTGGTGACATGTTACTTTACTATACAGGCCCTGGTGACATGTTACTTGACTATACAGGCCCTGGTGACATGCTACTTTACTATACAGGCCCTGGTGACATGTTACTTTACTATACAGGCCCTGGTGACATGTTACTTTATTATACAGGCAGTGGTGACAACATGTTACTGCACTAGAAAGGCCCTGGTGACATGTTACTTTAATATACAGGCCCTGGTGACAACATGTTACTTTACTATACAGGCCCTGGTGACATGTTACTTTACTATACAGGCCCTGGTGACATGTTACTTTACTATTCAGGCCCTGGTGACATGTTACTCTACTATACAGAACCTGGTGACATGTTACTTTACTATACAGGCCATGGTGACAACATGTTACTTTACTATACAGGCCCTGGTGAAATGCTACTTTACTATACAGGCCCTGGTGACAGCATGTTACTTTACTATACAGGCCCTGGTGACATGCTACTTTACTATACAGGCCCTGGTGAAATGTTACTTTACCTACAGGCCCTGGTGACATGCTACTTTACTATACAGGCCCTGGTGACATGTTACTCTACTATACAGTCCCTGGTGACATGCTACTTTACTATACAGGCCGTGGTTACAACATGTTACTTTACTATACAGGACCTGGTGACATGTTACTTTATTATACAGGCAGTGGTGACAACATGTTAC
The DNA here is from genome assembly GCF_045791955.1 of Oncorhynchus clarkii lewisi. Classification (NCBI taxonomy): domain Eukaryota; kingdom Metazoa; phylum Chordata; class Actinopteri; order Salmoniformes; family Salmonidae; genus Oncorhynchus; species Oncorhynchus clarkii. The sequence continues at coordinate 47,814,694 of NC_092168.1, read as the reverse complement.
TTTACTATACAGGCCCTGGTGACATGTTACTTTACTATACAGGCCCTGGTTACAACATGCTACTTTACTATACAGGCCCTGGTGACATGTTACTTTACTATACAGGCCCCGGTGACAACATGTTACCTTACTATATAGGCCCTGGTGACAACATGTTACTTTACTATACAGGCCCTGATGATATGTTACTTTACTATACAGGCCCTGTTGACATGTTACTTTACTATACAGGCCCTGGTGACATGTTACTTTACTATACAGGCCCTGGTGACATGCTACTTTACTATACAGGCCCTGGTGACAGTATGTTACTTTACTATACAGGCCCTGATGACATGCTACTTTACTATACAGGAACTGGTGACGACATGTTACTTTACTATACAGGTCCTGGTGACATGTTACTTTATTATACAGGCCCTGGTGACATGTTACTCTACTATACAGTCCCTGGTGACATGCTACTTTACTATACAGGCCCTGGTGACATGCTACTTTACTATACAGGCCCTGGTGACAGCATTTTACTTTACTATACAGGCCCTGGTGACATGCTACTTTACTATACAGGCCCTGGTGACATGTTACTTTACTATACAGGCCCTGGTGACATGTTACTTTACTATACATGCCCTGGTGACATGCTACTTTACTATACAGGCCCTGTTGAAATGTTACTTTACCATACAGGCCCTGGTGACATGCTACTTTACTATACAGGCCCTGGTGACATGTTACTCTACTATACAGTCCCTGGTGACATGCTACTTTACTATACAGTCCCTGGTGACATGTTACTTTACTATACAGGCCCTGGTGACATGTTACTTTACTATACAGGCCCTGGTGACAAAATGTTTCTTTACTATACAGGCCCTGGTGACATGTTACTTTACTATACAGGCACTGGTGACAACATGTTACTTTACTATACAGGCCATGGTGACATGTTACTTTACTATACAGGCACTGGTGACAACATGTTACTTTACTATACAGGCCCTGGTGACATGTTACTTTACTATACAGGCCCTGGTTACAACATGCTACTTTACTATACAGGCCCTGGTGACATGTTACTTTATACTCTACAGGCCCTGGTGACATGTTACTTTACTATACAGGCCCTGGTGACATGTTACTTTACTATTCAGGCCCTGGTGACATGTTACTCTACTATACAGGATCTGGTGACATGTTACTTTACTATACAGGCCCTGGTGATATGTTACTTTACTATACAGGCCCTGGTGACAACATGTTACTTTACTATACAGGCCCTGGTGACATGTTACTTTACTATACGGTCCCTGGTGACATGTTACTTTACTATACAGAACCTGGTGACATGTTACTTGACTATGCAGGCCCTGGTGACATGCTACTTTACTATACAGGCCCTGGTGACATGTAACTTTATTATACAGGCAGTGGTGACAACATGTTACTGCACTAGAAAGGCCCTGGTGACATGTTACTTTAATATACAGGCCCTGGTGACAACATGTTACTTCCCTATACAGGCCCTGGTGACATGTTACTTTAATATACAGTCCCTGGTGACAACATGTTACTTTACTATACAGGCCCTGGTGACATGTTACTTTACTATACAGGCCCTGGTGACATGTTACTTTACTATTCAGGCCCTGGTGACATGTTACTCTACTATACAGAACCTGGTGACATGTTACTTTACTAAACAGGCCATGGTGACAACATGTTACTTTACTATACAGGCCCTGGTGAAATGCTACTTTACTATACAGGCCCTGGTTACAACATGCTACTTTACTATACAGGCCCTGGTGACATGTTACTTTATACTCTACAGGCCCTGGTGACATTTTACATTACTATACAGGCCCTGGTGACATGTTACTTTACTATTCAGGCCCTGGTGACATGTTACTTTACTATACAGGCCCTGGTGACATGCTACTTTACTATATTGGCCCTGGTGAAATGTTACTTTACTATACAGGCCCTGGTGACACGCTACTTTACTATACAGGCCCTGGTGACATGTTACTCTACTATACAGTCCCTGGTGACATGCTACTTTACTATACAGGCCCTGGTGACATGTTACTTTACTATACAGGCCATGGTGAAATGTTACTTTACTATACAGGCCCTGGTGACATGCTATTTTACTATACAGGCCCTGGTGACAACATGTTACTTCCCTATACAGGCCCTGGTGACATGTTACTTTAATATACAGTCCCTGGTGACAAAATGTTACTTTACCATACAGGCCCTGGTGACAACATGTTATTTTACTATACAGGCCCTGGTGACAACATGTTACCTTACTATACAGGCCCTGGTGACAACATGTTACTTTACTATACAGGCCTTGGTGACATGTTACTTTACTATACAGGCCCTGGTGACCTGTTACTTTACTATACAGGCCCTGTTGACATGTTACTTTACTATACAGGCCCTGGTGACATGTTACTTTACTATACAGGCCCTGGTGACATGTTACTTTACTATACAGGCCCTGGTGACATGCTACTTTACTATACAGGCCCTGGTGACAACATGTTACTTTACTATACAGGCCCTGATGACATGCTACTTTACTATACAGGAACTGGTGACAACATGTTACTTTACTATACAGGCCCTGGTGACAACATGTTACCTTACTATACAGGCCCTGGTGACATGCTACTTTACTATACAGGCCCTGGTGAAATGTTACTTTACTATACAGGCCCTGGTGAAATGTTACTTTACTATACAGTACCTGGTGACATGTTACTTTACTATACAGGCCCTGGTGACATGCTACTTTACTATACAGGCCCTGGTGACAGCATGTTACTTTACTATACAGAACCTGGTGACATGTTACTTTACTATACAGAACTTGGTGACATGTTACTTTACTATACAGGCCCTGGTGACATGTTACTTTACTATACAGGCCCTGGTGACATGCTACTTTACTATACAGGCCCTATTGACATGTTACTTAACTATACAGGCCCTGGTGACATGTTACTTTACTATACAGAGGGCCTGGTGACATGTTACTTTACTATACAGGCCATGGTGACAACATGTTACTTTACTATACAGGCCCTGTTGACATGTTACTTAACTATACAGGCCCTGGTGACATGCTACTTTACTATACAGGCCCTGGTGACAACATGTTACTTTACTATACAGGCCCTGATGACATGCTACTTTACTATACAGGAACTGGTGACAACATGTTACTTTACTATACAAGCCCTGGTGACAACATGTTACCTTACTATACAGGCCCTGGTGACATGCTACTTTACTATACAGGCCCTGGTGACATGTTACTTTACTATACAGGCCCTGGTGAAATGTTACTTTACTATACAGGCCCCGGTGACATTCTACTTTACTATAAAGGCCCTGGTGACATGTTACTCTACTATACAGTCCCTGGTGACATGCTACTTTACTATACAGGCCCTGGTGACATGCTACTTTACTATACAGGCCCTGTTGACAGCATGTTACTTGACTATACAGGCCCTGGTGACATGCTACTTTACTATACAGGCCCTGGTGACATGTTACTTTATTATACAGGCCCTGGTGACAACATTTTACCTTACTATACAGGCCCTGGTGACATGTTACTTTACTATACAGGCCCTGGTGACATGTTACTTTACTCTACAGGCCCTGGTGACATGTTACTTTACTATACAGGCCCTGGTGACAACATGTTACCTTACTATACAGGCCCTGGTGACAACATGTTACTTTACTATACAGGCCCTGATGACATGTTACTTTACTATACAGGCCCTGGTGACATGTTACTTTACTATACAGGCCCTGGTGACATGCTACTTTACTATAAAGGCCCTGGTGACAGCATGTTACTTTACTATACAGGCCCTGATGACATGCTACTTTACTATACAGGAACTGGTGACAACATGTTACTTTACTATACAGGTCCTGGTGACATGTTACTTTACTATACAGGCCCTGGTGACATGTTACTCTACTATACAGTCCCTGGTGACATGCTACTTTACTATACAGGCCCTGGTGACATGCTACATTACTATTCAGGCCCTGGTGACAGCATGTTACTTTACTATACAGGCCCTGTTGACATGTTACTTTACTATTCAGGCCCTGGTGACATGTTACTCTACTATACAGTCCCTGGTGACATGCTACTTTACTATACAGGCCCTGGTGACATGTTACTTTACTATACAGGCCATGGTGAAATGTTACTTTACTATACAGGCCCTGGTGACATGCTACTTTACTATACAGGCCCTTGTGACAACATGTTACTTCCCTATACAGGCCCTGGTGACATGTTACTTTAATATACAGTCCCTGGTGACAAAATGTTACTTTACTATACAGGCCCTGGTGACAACATGTTATTTTACTATACAGGCCCTGGTGACAACATGTTACCTTACTATACAGGCCCTGGTGACAACATGTTACTTTACTATACAGGCCCTGATGACATGCTACTTTACTATACAGGCCCTGGTGACCTGTTACTTTACTATACAGGCCCTGTTGACATGTTACTTTACTATACAGGCCCTGGTGACATGTTACTTTACTATACAGGCCCTGGTGACATGCTACTTTACTATACAGGCCCTGGTGACAGCATGTTACTTTACTATACAGGCCCTGATGACATGCTACTTTACTATACAGGCCCTGGTGACATGTTTCTTTACTATACAGGCCCTGGTGAAATGTTATTTTACTATACATGCCCCGGTGACATTCTACTTTACTATAAAGGCCCTGGTGACATGTTACTCTACTATACAGTCCCTGGTGACATGCTACTTTACTTTACAGGCCCTGGTGACATGCTACTTTACTAGACAGGCCCTGTTGACAGCATGTTACTTGACTATACAGGCCCTGGTGACATGCTACTTTACTATACAGGCCCTGGTGACATGTTACTTTATTATACAGGCCCTGGTGACAACATTTTACCTTACTATACAGGCCCTGGTGACAACATGTTACCTTACTATACAGGCCCTGGTGACATGCTACTTTACTATACAGGCCCTGGTGACATGTTACTTTACTATACAGGCCCTGGTGAAATTTTATTTTACTATACATGCCCCGGTGACATTCTACTTTACTATAAAGGCCCTGGTGACATGTTACTCTACTATACAGTCCCTGGTGACATGCTACTTTACTTTACAGGCCCTGGTGACATGCTACTTTACTAGACAGGCCCTGTTGACAGCATGTTACTTGACTATACAGGCCCTGGTGACATGCTACTTTACTATACAGGCCCTGGTGACATGTTACTTTATTATACAGGCCCTGGTGACAACATTTTACCTTACTATACAGGCCCTGGTGACATGTTACTTTACTATACAGGCCCTGGTGACATGTTACTTTACTCTACAGGCCCTGGTGACATGTTACTTTACTATACAGGCCCTGGTGACAACATGTTACCTTACAATACAGGCCCTGGTGACAACATGTTACTTTACTATACAGGCCCTGATGACATGCTACTTTACTATACAGGCCCTGGTGACATGTTACTTTACTATACATGCCCTGTTGACATGTTACTTTACTATACAGGCCCTGGTGACAGCATGTTACTTTACTATACAGGCCCTGATGACATGCTACTTTACTATACAGAAACTGGTGACAACATGTTACTTTACTATACAGAACCTGGTAACATGCTACTTTACTATACAGGCCCTGGTGACAGCATGTTACTTTACTATACAGGCCCTGGTGACATGCTACTTTACTATACAGGCCCTGGTGACATGTTACTTTACTATACAGACCCTGGTGACAAAATGTTTCTTTACTATACAGGCCCTGGTGACATGTTACTTTACTATACAGGCACTGGTGACAACATGTTACTTTACTATACAGGCCCTGGTGACAACATGTTACTTTACTATACAGGCCCTGGTGACAACATGTTACTTTAATATACAGGCCCTGGTGACATGTTACTTTACTATACAGGCACTGGTGACAACATGTTACTTTACTATACAGGCCCTGGTGACATGTTACTTTACTATACAGGCCCTGGTGACATGTTACTTTACTATACAGGCCCTGGTGACATGTTACTTTACTATTCAGGCCCTGGTGACATGTTACTCTACTATACAGAACCTGGTGACATGTTACTTTACTATACAGGCCCTGGTGACAACATGTTACCTTACTATACAGGCCCTGGTGACAACATGCTACTTTACTAAACAGGATCTGGTGACATGTTACTTTACTATACAGGCCCTGGTGACATGTTACTTTACTATACAGGCCCTGGTTACAACATGCTACTTTACTATACAGGCCCTGGTGACATGTTACTTTATACTCTACAGGCCCTGGTGACATGTTACTTTACTATACAGGCCCTGGTGACATGTTACTTTACTATTCAGGCCCTGGTGACATGTTACTCTACTATACAGAACCTGGTGACATGTTACTTTACTATACAGGCCCTGGTGACAACATGTTACCTTACTAAACAGGCCCTGGTGACAACATGCTACTTTACTAAACAGGATCTGGTGACATGTTACTTTACTATACAGGCCCTGGTGATATGTTACTTTACTATACAGGCCCTGGTGACAACATGTTACTTTACTATACGGTCCCTGGTGACATGTTACTTTACTATACAGGCCCTGGTGACATGTTACTTGACTATACAGGCCCTGGTGACATGCTACTTTACTATACAGGCCCTGGTGACATGTTACTTTACTATACAGGCCCTGGTGACATGTTACTTTATTATACAGGCAGTGGTGACAACATGTTACTGCACTAGAAAGGCCCTGGTTACATGTTACTTTACTATAAAGGCCCTGGTGACAACATGTTACTTCCCTATACAGGCCCTGGTGACATGTTACTTTAATATACAGTCCCTGGTGACAAAATGTTACTTTACTATACAGGCCCTGGTGACATGTTACTTTACTATACAGGCCCTGGTGACATGTTACTTTACTATTCAGGCCCTGGTGACATGTTACTCTACTATACAGAACCTGGTGACATGTTACTTTACTATACAGGCCATGGTGACAACATGTTACTTTAATATACAGGCCCTGGTGACATGTTACTTTACTATACAGGCACTGGTGACAACATGTTACTTTACTATACAGGCCCTGGTGACATGTTACTTTACTATACAGGCCCTGGTGACATGCTACTTTACTATACAGGCCCTGGTGACAGCATGTTACTTTACTATACAGGCCCTGATGACATGCTACTTTACTATACAGGAACTGGTGACAACATGTTACTTTACTATACAGGTCCTGGTGACATGTTACTTTACTATACAGGCCCTGGTGACATGTTACTCTACTATACAGTCCCTGGTGACATGCTACTTTACTATACAGGCCCTGGTGACATGCTACATTACTATTCAGGCCCTGGTGACAGCATGTTACTTTACTATACAGGCCCTGTTGACATGTTACTTTACTATTCAGGCCCTGGTGACATGTTACTCTACTATACAGTCCCTGGTGACATGCTACTTTACTATACAGGCCCTGGTGACATGTTACTTTACTATACAGGCCATGGTGAAATGTTACTTTACTATACAGGCCCTGGTGACATGCTACTTTACTATACAGGCCCTTGTGACAACATGTTACTTCCCTATACAGGCCCTGGTGACATGTTACTTTAATATACAGTCCCTGGTGACAAAATGTTACTTTACTATACAGGCCCTGGTGACAACATGTTATTTTACTATACAGGCCCTGGTGACAACATGTTACCTTACTATACAGGCCCTGGTGACAACATGTTACTTTACTATACAGGCCCTGGTGACAGCATGTTACTTTACTATACAGGCCCTGATGACATGCTACTTTACTATACAGAAACTGGTGACAACATGTTACTTTACTATACAGAACCTGGTAACATGCTACTTTACTATACAGGCCCTGGTGACAGCATGTTACTTTACTATACAGGCCCTGGTGACATGCTACTTTACTATACAGGCCCTGGTGACATGTTACTTTACTATACAGGCCCTGGTGACATGTTACTTTACTATACAGGCCCTGGTGACATGTTACTTTACTATACAGACCCTGGTGACAAAATGTTTCTTTACTATACAGGCCCTGGTGACATGTTACTTTACTATACAGGCACTGGTGACAACATGTTACTTTACTATACAGGCCCTGGTGACATGTTACTTTACTATACAGGCACTGGTGACAACATGTTACTTTACTATACAGGCCCTGGTGACATGTTACTTTACTATACAGGCACTGGTGACAACATGTTACTTTACTATACAGGCCCTGGTGACATGTTACTTTACTATACAGGCCCTGGTGATATGTTACTTTACTATACAGGCCCTGGTGACATGTTACTTTACTATTCAGGCCCTGGTGACATGTTACTCTACTATACAGAACCTGGTGACATGTTACTTTACTATACAGGCCCTGGTGATATGTTACTTTACTATACAGGCCCTGGTGACATGTTACTTTACTATTCAGGCCCTGGTGACATGTTACTCTACTATACAGAACCTGGTGACATGTTACTTTACTATACAGGCCCTGGTGACAACATGTTACCTTACTATACAGGCCCTGGTGACAACATGCTACTTTACTATACAGGCCCTGGTGACATGTTACTTGACTATACAGGCCCTGGTGACATGTTACTTTACTATACAGGCCCTGGTGACATGTGACTTTACTATACAGGCCCTGGTGACATGTTACTTTATTATACAGGCAGTGGTGACAACATGTTACTGCACTAGAAAGGCCCTGGTTACATGTTACTTTACTATAAAGGCCCTGGTGACAACATGTTACTTCCCTATACAGGCCCTGGTGACATGTTACTTTAATATACAGTCCCTGGTGACAAAATGTTACTTTACTATACAGGCCCTGGTGACATGTTACTTTACTATACAGGCCCTGGTGACATGTTACTTTACTATTCAGGCCCTGGTGACATGTTACTCTACTATACAGAACCTGGTGACATGTTACTTTACTATACAGGCCATGGTGACAACATGTTACTTTAATATACAGGCCCTGGTGACATGTTACTTTACTATACAGGCACTGGTGACAACATGTTACTTTACTATACAGGCCCTGGTGACATGTTACTTTACTATACAGGCCCTGGTGACATGCTACTTTACTATACAGGCCCTGGTGACAGCATGTTACTTTACTATACAGGCCCTGATGACATGCCACTTTACTATACAGGAACTGGTGACAACATGTTACTTTACTATACAGGTCCTGGTGACATGTTACTTTACTATACAGGCCCTGGTGACATGTTACTCTACTATACAGTCCCTGGTGACATGCTACTTTACTATACAGGCCCTGGTGACATGCTACATTACTATTCAGGCCCTGGTGACAGCATGTTACTTTACTATACAGGCCCTGTTGACATGTTACTTTACTATTCAGGCCCTGGTGACATGTTACTCTACTATACAGTCCCTGGTGACATGCTACTTTACTATACAGGCCCTGGTGACATGTTACTTTACTATACAGGCCATGGTGAAATGTTACTTTACTATACAGGCCCTGGTGACATGCTACTTTACTATACAGGCCCTTGTGACAACATGTTACTTCCCTATACAGGCCCTGGTGACATGTTACTTTAATATACAGTCCCTGGTGACAAAATGTTACTTTACTATACAGGCCCTGGTGACAACATGTTATTTTACTATACAGGCCCTGGTGACAACATGTTACCTTACTATACAGGCCCTGGTGACAACATGTTACTTTACTATACAGGCCCTGATGACATGCTACTTTACTATACAGGCCCTGGTGACATGTTACTTTACTATACATGCCCTGTTGACATGTTACTTTACTATACAGGCCCTGGTGACATGTTACTTTACTATACAGGCCCTGGTGACATGCTACTTTACTATACAGGCCCTGGTGACAGCATGTTACTTTACTATACAGGCCCTGATGACATGCTACTTTACTATACAGAAACTGGTGACAACATGTTACTTTACTATACAGAACCTGGTAACATGCTACTTTACTATACAGGCCCTGGTGACAGCATGTTACTTTACTATACAGACCCTGGTGACATGCTACTTTACTATACAGGCCCTGGTGACATGTTACTTTACTATACAGGCCCTGGTGACATGTTACTTTACTATACAGGCCCTGGTGACATGTTACTTTACTATACAGACCCTGGTGACAAAATGTTTCTTTACTATACAGGCCCTGGTGACATGTTACTTTACTATACAGGCACTGGTGACAACATGTTACTTTACTATACAGGCCCTGGTGACAACATGTTACTTTACTATACAGGCCCTGGTGACAACATGTTACTTTAATATACAGGCCCTGGTGACATGTTACTTTACTATACAGGCACTGGTGACAACATGTTACTTTACTATACAGGCCCTGGTGACATGTTACTTTACTATACAGGCCCTGGTGACATGTTACTTTACTATACAGGCCCTGGTGACATGTTACTTTACTATTCAGGCCCTGGTGACATGTTACTCTACTATACAGAACCTGGTGACATGTTACTTTACTATACAGGCCCTGGTGAAAACATGTTACCTTACTATACAGGCCCTGGTGACAACATGCTACTTTACTAAACAGGATCTGGTGACATGTTACTTTACTATACAGGCCCTGGTGACATGTTACTTTACTATACAGGCCCTGGTTACAACATGCTACTTTACTATACAGGCCCTGGTGACATGTTACTTTATACTCTACAGGCCCTGGTGACATGTTACTTTACTATACAGGCCCTGGTGACATGTTACTTTACTATTCAGGCCCTGGTGACATGTTACTCTACAATACAGAACCTGGTGACATGTTACTTTACTATACAGGCCCTGGTGACAACATGTTACCTTACTATACAGGCCCTGGTGACAACATGCTACTTTACTAAACAGGATCTGGTGACATGTTACTTTACTATACAGGCCCTGGTGATATGTTACTTTACTATACAGGCCCTGGTGACAACATGTTACTTTACTATACAGGCCCTGGTGACATGTTACTTTACTATACGGTCCCTGGTGACATGTTACTTTACTATACAGGCCCTGGTGACATGTTACTTGACTATACAGGCCCTGGTGACATGCTACTTTACTATACAGGCCCTGGTGACATGTTACTTTACTATACAGGCCCTGGTGACATGTTACTTTATTATACAGGCAGTGGTGACAACATGTTACTGCACTAGAAAGGCCCTGGTTACATGTTACTTTACTATAAAGGCCCTGGTGACAACATGTTACTTCCCTATACAGGCCCTGGTGACATGTTACTTTAATATACAGTCCCTGGTGACAAAATGTTACTTTACTATACAGGCCCTGGTGACATGTTACTTTACTATACAGGCCCTGGTGACATGTTACTTTACTATTCAGGCCCTGGTGACATGTTACTCTACTATACAGAACCTGGTGACATGTTACTTTACTATACAGGCCATGGTGACAACATGTTACTTTAATATACAGGCCCTGGTGACATGTTACTTTACTATACAGGCACTGGTGACAACATGTTACTTTACTATACAGGCCCTGGTGACATGTTACTTTACTATACAGGCCCTGGTGACATGTTACTTTACTATACAGGACCAGGATACAACATGCTACTTTACTATACAGGTCCTGGTGACATGTTACTTTACTATACAGGCCCTGGTGACATGTTACTCTACTATACAGTCCCTGGTGACATTCTACTTTACTATACAGGCCCTGGTGACATGCTACTTTACGATACAGGCCCTGGTGACAGCATGTTACTTTACTATACAGGCCCTGGTGACATGTTACTTTACTATTCAGGCCCTGGTGACATGTTACTCTACTATACAGAACCTGGTGACATGTTACTTTACTATACAGGCCCTGGTGACAACATGTTACCTTACTATACAGGCCCTTGTGACAACATGCTACTTTACTATACAGGCCCTGGTGACCTGTTACTTGACTATACAGGCCCTGGTGACATGCTACTTTACTATACAGGCCCTGGTGACATGTTACTTTACTATACAGGACCTGGTGACATGTTACTCTACTATACAGGCCCTGGTGACCTGTTACTTGACTATACAGGCCCTGGTGACATGCTACTTTACTATACAGGCCCTGGTGACATGTTACTTAACTATACAGGACCTGGTGACATGTTACTCTACTATACAGGCCCTGGTGACATGCTACCTTACTATACAGGCCCTGGTGACATGTTACTTGACTATACAGGCCCTGGTGACATGCTACTTTACTATACAGGCCCTGGTGACATGTTACTTTACTATACAGGCCCTGGTGACATGTTACTTTATTATACAGGCCCTGGTGACAATATGTTACTGCACTAGAAAGGCCCTGGTGACATGTTACTTTAATATACAGTCCCTGGTGACAACATGTTACTTTACTATACAGGCCCTGGTGACATGTTACTTTACTATGCAGGCCCTGGTGACAACATGTTACTTCCCTATACAGGCCCTGGTGACATGTTACTTTACTATACAGGCCCTGGATACAACATGCTACTTTACTATACAGGTCCTGGTGACATGTTACTTTACTATACAGGCCCTGGTGACATGTTACTCTACTATACAGTCCCTGGTGACATTCTACTTTACTATACAGGCCCTGGTGACATGCTACTTTACGATACAGGCCCTGGTGACAGCATGTTACTTTACTATACAGGCCCTGGTGACATGTTACTTTACTATTCAGGCCCTGGTGACATGTTACTCTACTATACAGAACCTGGTGACATGTTACTTTACTATACAGGCCCTGGTGACAACATGTTACCTTACTATACAGGCCCTGGTGACAACATGCTACTTTACTATACAGGCCCTGGTGACCTGTTACTTGACTATACAGGCCCTGGTGACATGCTACTTTACTATACAGGCCCTGGTGACATGTTACTTTACTATACAGGACCTGGTGACATGTTACTCTACTATACAGGCCCTGGTGACCTGTTACTTGACTATACAGGCCCTGGTGACATGCTACTTTACTATACAGGCCCTGGTGACATGTTACTTTACTATACAGGACCTGGTGACATGTTACTCTACTATACAGGCCCTGGTGACATGCTACCTTACTATACAGGCCCTGGTGACATGTTACTTGACTATACAGGCCCTGGTGACATGCTACTTTACTATACAGGCCCTGGTGACATGTTACTTTACTATACAGGCCCTGGTGACATGTTACTTTATTATACAGGCCCTGGTGACAATATGTTACTGCACTAGAAAGGCCCTGGTGACATGTTACTTTAATATACAGTCCCTGGTGACAACATGTTACTTTACTATACAGGCCCTGGTGACATGTTACTTTACTATGCAGGCCCTGGTGACAACATGTTACCTTACTATACAGGCCCTGGGGACAACAATTTACTTTACTATACAGGCCCTGGTGACATGTTACTTTACTATACAGGCCCTGGTGACATGTTACTTTACTATACAGGCCCTGGTGACATGTTACTTTACTATACATGCCCTGGTGACATGTTACTTTACTATACAGGCCCTGGTGACATGTTACTTTACTATACAGGCCCTGGTGACAACATTATACCTTACTATACAGGCCCTGGTGACATGTTACTTTACTCTACAGGCCCTGGTGACATGTTACTTTACTATACAGGCCCTGGTGACATGTTACTTTACTATACAGGCCCTGGTGACAGCAAGTTACTTTACTATACAGGCCCTGGTGACATGTTACTTTACTATTCAGGCCCTGGTGACATGTTACTCTACTATACAGAACCTGGTGACATGCTACTTTACTATACAGGCCCTGGTGACAGCATGTTACTTTACTATACAGGCCCTGGTGACATGCTACTTTACTATACAGGCCCTGGTGACATGTTACTTTACTATACAGGCCCTGGTGACATGTTACTTTACTATACAGGCCCTGGTGACATGTTACTTTACTATACAGGCCCTGGTGACAAAATGTTTATTTCCTATACAGGCCCTTGTGACATGTTGCTTTACTATACAGGCACTGGTGACAACATGTTACTTTACTATACAGGCCCTGGTGACATGCTACTTTACTATACAGGCCCTGGTGACATGTTACTTTACTATGCAGGCCCTGGTGACAACATGTTACTTCCCTATACAGGCCCTGGTGACATGTTACTTTACTATACAGGCCCTGGATACAACATGCTACTTTACTATACAGGTCCTGGTGACATGTTACTTTACTATACAGGCCCTGGTGACATGTTACTCTAATATACAGTCCCTGGTGACATTCTACTTTACTATACAGGCCCTGGTGACATGCTACTTTACGATACAGGCCCTGGTGACAGCATGTTACTTTACTATACAGGCCCTGGTGACATGTTACTTTACTATTCAGGCCCTGGTGACATGTTACTCTACTATACAGAACCTGGTGACATGTTACTTTACTATACAGGCCCTGGTGACAACATGTTACCTTACTATACAGGCCCTGGTGACAACATGCTACTTTACTATACAGGCCCTGGTGACCTGTTACTTGACTATACAGGCCCTGGTGACATGCTACTTTACTATACAGGCCCTGGTGACATGTTACTTTACTATACAGGACCTGGTGACATGTTACTCTACTATACAGGCCCTGGTGACCTGTTACTTGACTATACAGGCCCTGGTGACATGCTACTTTACTATACAGGCCCTGGTGACATGTTACTTTACTATACAGGACCTGGTGACATGTTACTCTACTATACAGGCCCTGGTGACATGCTACCTTACTATACAGGCCCTGGTGACATGTTACTTGACTATACAGGCCCTGGTGACATGCTACTTTACTATACAGGCCCTGGTGACATGTTACTTTACTATACAGGCCCTGGTGACATGTTACTTTATTATACAGGCCCTGGTGACAATATGTTACTGCACTAGAAAGGCCCTGGTGACATGTTACTTTAATATACAGTCCCTGGTGACAACATGTTACTTTACTATACAGGCCCTGGTGACATGTTACTTTACTATGCAGGCCCTGGTGACAACATGTTACCTTACTATACAGGCCCTGGGGACAACAATTTACTTTACTATACAGGCCCTGGTGACATGTTACTTTACTATACAGGCCCTGGTGACATGTTACTTTACTATACAGGCCCTGGTGACATGTTACTTTACTATACATGCCCTGGTGACATGTTACTTTACTATACAGGCCCTGGTGACATGTTACTTTACTATACAGGCCCTGGTGACAACATTATACCTTACTATACAGGCCCTGGTGACATGTTACTTTACTCTACAGGCCCTGGTGACATGTTACTTTACTATACAGGCCCTGGTGACATGTTACTTTACTATACAGGCCCTGGTGACAGCAAGTTACTTTACTATACAGGCCCTGGTGACATGGTACTTTACTATTCAGGCCCTGGTGACATGTTACTCTACTATACAGAACCTGGTGACATGCTACTTTACTATACAGGCCCTGGTGACAGCATGTTACTTTACTATACAGGCCCTGGTGACATGCTACTTTACTATACAGGCCCTGGTGACATGTTACTTTACTATACAGGCCCTGGTGACATGTTACTTTACTATACAGGCCCTGGTGACATGTTACTTTACTATACAGGCCCTGGTGACAAAATGTTTATTTCCTATACAGGCCCTTGTGACATGTTGCTTTACTATACAGGCAC
Organism: Oncorhynchus clarkii lewisi; assembly: GCF_045791955.1. NCBI lineage: Eukaryota > Metazoa > Chordata > Actinopteri > Salmoniformes > Salmonidae > Oncorhynchus > Oncorhynchus clarkii. The sequence continues at coordinate 47,798,738 of NC_092168.1, read as the reverse complement.
TGGTGACAACATGTTACTTTACTATACAGGCCCTGGTGACATGCTACTTTACTATACAGGCCCTGGTGACATGTTACTCTACTATACAGTCCCTGGTGACATGCTACTTTACTATACAGGCCCTGGTGACATGCTACTTTACTATACATGCCCTGTTGACAGCATGTTACTTTACTATACAGGCCGTGGTGACATGTCACTTTACTAAACAGGCCCTGGTGACCTGTTACTTGACTATACAGGCCCTGGTGACATGCTACTTTACTATACAGGCCCTGGTGACATGTTACTTTACTATACAGGCCCTGGTGACATGTTACTTTACTATACAGGCCCTGGTGACATGTTACTTTACTATACAGGCCCTGGTGACAAAATGTTTATTTCCTATACAGGCCCTTGTGACATGTTGCTTTACTATACAGGCACTGGTGACAACATGTTACTTTACTATACAGGCCCTGGTGACATGCTACTTTACTATACAGGCCCTGGTGACATGTTACTTTACTATGCAGGCCCTGGTGACAACATGTTACTTCCCTATACAGGCCCTGGTGACATGTTACTTTACTATACAGGCCCTGGATACAACATGCTACTTTACTATACAGGTCCTGGTGACATGTTACTTTACTATACAGGCCCTGGTGACATGTTACTCTAATATACAGTCCCTGGTGACATTCTACTTTACTATACAGGCCCTGGTGACATGCTACTTTACGATACAGGCCCTGGTGACAGCATGTTACTTTACTATACAGGCCCTGGTGACATGTTACTTTACTATTCAGGCCCTGGTGACATGTTACTCTACTATACAGAACCTGGTGACATGTTACTTTACTATACAGGCCCTGGTGACAACATGTTACCTTACTATACAGGCCCTGGTGACAACATGCTACTTTACTATACAGGCCCTGGTGACCTGTTACTTGACTATACAGGCCCTGGTGACATGCTACTTTACTATACAGGCCCTGGTGACATGTTACTTTACTATACAGGACCTGGTGACATGTTACTCTACTATACAGGCCCTGGTGACCTGTTACTTGACTATACAGGCCCTGGTGACATGCTACTTTACTATACAGGCCCTGGTGACATGTTACTTTACTATACAGGACCTGGTGACATGTTACTCTACTATACAGGCCCTGGTGACATGCTACCTTACTATACAGGCCCTGGTGACATGTTACTTTACTATACAGGCCCTGGTGACATGTTACTTTATTATACAGGCCCTGGTGACAATATGTTACTGCACTAGAAAGGCCCTGGTGACATGTTACTTTAATATACAGTCCCTGGTGACAACATGTTACTTTACTATACAGGCCCTGGTGACATGTTACTTTACTATGCAGGCCCTGGTGACAACATGTTACCTTACTATACAGGCCCTGGGGACAACAATTTACTTTACTATACAGGCCCTGGTGACATGTTACTTTACTATACAGGCCCTGGTGACATGTTACTTTACTATACAGGCCCTGGTGACATGTTACTTTACTATACATGCCCTGGTGACATGTTACTTTACTATACAGGCCCTGGTGACATGTTACTTTACTATACAGGCCCTGGTGACAACATTATACCTTACTATACAGGCCCTGGTGACATGTTACTTTACTCTACAGGCCCTGGTGACATGTTACTTTACTATACAGGCCCTGGTGACATGTTACTTTACTATACAGGCCCTGGTGACAGCAAGTTACTTTACTATACAGGCCCTGGTGACATGTTACTTTACTATTCAGGCCCTGGTGACATGTTACTCTACTATACAGAACCTGGTGACATGCTACTTTACTATACAGGCCCTGGTGACAGCATGTTACTTTACTATACAGGCCCTGGTGACATGCTACTTTACTATACAGGCCCTGGTGACATGTTACTTTACTATACAGGCCCTGGTGACATGTTACTTTACTATACAGGCCCTGGTGACATGTTACTTTACTATACAGGCCCTGGTGACAAAATGTTTATTTCCTATACAGGCCCTTGTGACATGTTGCTTTACTATACAGGCACTGGTGACAACATGTTACTTTACTATACAGGCCCTGGTGACATGCTACTTTACTATACAGGCCCTGGTGACATGTTACTCTACTATACAGTCCCTGGTGACATGCTACTTTACTATACAGGCCCTGGTGACATGCTACTTTACTATACATGCCCTGTTGACAGCATGTTACTTTACTATACAGGCCGTGGTGACATGTCACTTTACTAAACAGGCCCTGGTGACCTGTTACTTGACTATACAGGCCCTGGTGACATGCTACTTTACTATACAGGCCCTGGTGACATGTTACTTTACTATACAGGCCCTGGTGACAACATTTTACCTTACTTTACAGGCCCTGGTGACATGTTACTTTACTATACAGGCCCTGGTGACATGTTACTTTACTCTACAGACCCTGGTGACATGTTACTTTACTATACAGGCCCTGGTGACAACATGTTACCTTACTATACAGGACCTGGTGACAACATGTTACTTTACTATACAGGCCCTGATGACATGCTACTTTACTATACAGGCCCTTGTGACATGTTACTTTACTCTACAGGCCCTGTTTACATGTTACTTTACTCTACAGGCCCTGGTGACATGTTACTTTACTATACAGGCCCTGGTGACAACATGTTACCTTACTATACAGGCCCTGGTGACAACATGTTACTTTACTATACAGGCCCTGATGACATGCTACTTTACTATACAGGCCCTGGTGACATGCTACTTTACTATACAGGCCCTGGTGACAGCATGTTACTTTACTATACAGGCCCTGATGACATGCTACTTTACTATACAGAAACTGGTGACAACATGTTACTTTACTATACAGAACCTGGTAACATGCTACTTTACTATACAGGCCCTGGTGACAGCATGTTACTTTACTATACAGGCCCTGGTGACATGCTACTTTACTATACAGGCCCTGGTGACATGTTACTTTACTATACAGGCCCTGGTGACATGTTACTTTACTATACAGGCCCTGGTGACATGTTACTTTACTATACAGACCCTGGTGACAAAATGTTTCTTTACTATACAGGCCCTGGTGACATGTTACTTTACTATACAGGCACTGGTGACAACATGTTACTTTACTATACAGGCCCTGGTGACAACATGTTACTTTACTATACAGGCCCTGGTGACAACATGTTACTTTAATATACAGGCCCTGGTGACATGTTACTTTACTATACAGGCACTGGTGACAGCATGTTACTTTACTATACAGGCCCTGGTGACATGTTACTTTACTATACAGGCCCTGGTGACATGTTACTTTACTATACAGGCCCTGGTGACATGTTACTTTACTATTCAGGCCCTGGTGACATGTTACTCTACTATACAGAACCTGGTGACATGTTACTTTACTATACAGGCCCTGGTGAAAACATGTTACCTTACTATACAGGCCCTGGTGACAACATGCTACTTTACTAAACAGGATCTGGTGACATGTTACTTTACTATACAGGCCCTGGTGACATGTTACTTTACTATACAGGCCCTGGTTACAACATGCTACTTTACTATACAGGCCCTGGTGACATGTTACTTTATACTCTACAGGCCCTGGTGACATGTTACTTTACTATACAGGCCCTGGTGACATGTTACTTTACTATTCAGGCCCTGGTGACATGTTACTCTACTATACAGAACCTGGTGACATGTTACTTTACTATACAGGCCCTGGTGACAACATGTTACCTTACTATACAGGCCCTGGTGACAACATGCTACTTTACTAAACAGGATCTGGTGACATGTTACTTTACTATACAGGCCCTGGTGATATGTTACTTTACTATACAGGCCCTGGTGACAACATGTTACTTTACTATACAGGCCCTGGTGACATGTTACTTTACTATACGGTCCCTGGTGACATGTTACTTTACTATACAGGCCCTGGTGACATGTTACTTGACTATACAGGCCCTGGTGACATGCTACTTTACTATACAGGCCCTGGTGACATGTTACTTTACTATACAGGCCCTGGTGACATGTTACTTTATTATACAGGCAGTGGTGACAACATGTTACTGCACTAGAAAGGCCCTGGTTACATGTTACTTTACTATAAAGGCCCTGGTGACAACATGTTACTTCCCTATACAGGCCCTGGTGACATGTTACTTTAATATACAGTCCCTGGTGACAAAATGTTACTTTACTATACAGGCCCTGGTGACATGTTACTTTACTATACAGGCCCTGGTGACATGTTACTTTACTATTCAGGCCCTGGTGACATGTTACTCTACTATACAGAACCTGGTGACATGTTACTTTACTATACAGGCCATGGTGACAACATGTTACTTTAATATACAGGCCCTGGTGACATGTTACTTTACTATACAGGCACTGGTGACAACATGTTACTTTACTATACAGGCCCTGGTGACATGTTACTTTACTATACAGGCCCTGGTGACATGTTACTTTACTATACAGGCCCTGGATACAACATGCTACTTTACTCTACAGGTCCTGGTGACATGTTACTTTACTATACAGGCCCTGGTGACATGTTACTCTACTATACAGTCCCTGGTGACATTTTACTTTACTATACAGGCCCTGGTGACATGCTACTTTACGATACAGGCCCTGGTGACAGCATGTTACTTTACTATACAGGCCCTGGTGACATGTTACTTTACTATTCAGGCCCTGGTGACATGTTACTCTACTATACAGAACCTGGTGACATGTTACTTTACTATACAGGCCCTGGTGACAACATGTTACCTTACTATACAGGCCCTTGTGACAACATGCTACTTTACTATACAGGCCCTGGTGACCTGTTACTTGACTATACAGGCCCTGGTGACATGCTACTTTACTATACAGGCCCTGGTGACATGTTACTTTACTATACAGGACCTGGTGACTTGTTACTCTACTATACAGGCCCTGGTGACCTGTTACTTGACTATACAGGCCCTGGTGACATGCTACTTTACTATACAGGCCCTGGTGACATGTTACTTTACTATACAGGACCTGGTGACATGTTACTCTACTATACAGGCCCTGGTGACATGCTACCTTACTATACAGGCCCTGGTGACATGTTACTTGACTATACAGGCCCTGGTGACATGCTACTTTACTATACAGGCCCTGGTGACATGTTACTTTACTATACAGGCCCTGGTGACATGTTACTTTATTATACAGGCCCTGGTGACAATATGTTACTGCACTAGAAAGGCCCTGGTGACATGTTACTTTAATATACAGTCCCTGGTGACAACATGTTACTTTACTATACAGGCCCTGGTGACATGTTACTTTACTATGCAGGCCCTGGTGACAACATGTTACTTCCCTATTTAGGCCCTGGTGACATGTTACTTTACTATACAGGCCCTGGATACAACATGCTACTTTACTATACAGGTCCTGGTGACATGTTACTTTACTATACAGGCCCTGGTGACATGTTACTCTACTATACAGTCCCTGGTGACATTCTACTTTACTATACAGGCCCTGGTGACATGCTACTTTACGATACAGGCCCTGGTGACAGCATGTTACTTTACTATACAGGCCCTGGTGACATGTTACTTTACTATTCAGGCCCTGGTGACATGTTACTCTACTATACAGAACCTGGTGACATGTTACTTTACTATACAGGCCCTGGTGACAACATGTTACCTTACTATACAGGCCCTGGTGACAACATGCTACTTTACTATACAGGCCCTGGTGACCTGTTACTTGACTATACAGGCCCTGGTGACATGCTACTTTACTATACAGGCCCTGGTGACATGTTACTTTACTATACAGGACCTGGTGACATGTTACTCTACTATACAGGCCCTGGTGACCTGTTACTTGACTATACAGGCCCTGGTGACATGCTACTTTACTATACAGGCCCTGGTGACATGTTACTTTACTATACAGGACCTGGTGACATGTTACTCTACTATACAGGCCCTGGTGACATGCTACCTTACTATACAGGCCCTGGTGACATGTTACTTGACTATACAGGCCCTGGTGACATGCTACTTTACTATACAGGCCCTGGTGACATGTTACTTTACTATACAGGCCCTGGTGACATGTTACTTTATTATACAGGCCCTGGTGACAATATGTTACTGCACTAGAAAGGCCCTGGTGACATGTTACTTTAATATACAGTCCCTGGTGACAACATGTTACTTTACTATACAGGCCTTGGTGACATGTTACTTTACTATGCAGGCCCTGGTGACAACATGTTACCTTACTATACAGGCCCTGGGGACAACAATTTACTTTACTATACAGGCCCTGGTGACATGTTACTTTACTATACAGGCCCTGGTGACATGTTACTTTACTATACAGGCCCTGGTGACATGTTACTTTACTATACATGCCCTGGTGACATGTTACTTTACTATACAGGCCCTGGTGACATGTTACTTTACTATACAGGCCCTGGTGACAACATTATACCTTACTATACAGGCCCTGGTGACATGTTACTTTACTCTACAGGCCCTGGTGACATGTTACTTTACTATACAGGCCCTGGTGACATGTTACTTTACTATACAGGCCCTGGTGACAGCAAGTTACTTTACTATACAGGCCCTGGTGACATGTTACTTTACTATTCAGGCCCTGGTGACATGTTACTCTACTATACAGAACCTGGTGACATGCTACTTTACTATACAGGCCCTGGTGACAGCATGTTACTTTACTATACAGGCCCTGGTGACATGTTACTTTATTATACAGGCCCTGGTGACAACATGTTACTTCCCTATACAGGCCCTGGTGACATGTTACTTTAATATACAGTCCCTGGTGACAAAATGTTACTTTACTATACAGGCCCTGGTGACAACATGTTATTTTACTATACAGGCCCTGGTGACAACATGTTACCTTACTATACAGGCCCTGGTGACAACATGTTACTTTACTATACAGGCCCTGATGACATGCTACTTTACTATACAGGCCCTGGTGACCTGTTACTTTACTATACAGGCCCTGTTGACATGTTACTTTACTATACAGGCCCTGGTGACATGTTACTTTACTATACAGGCCCTGGTGACATGCTACTTTACTATACAGGCCCTGGTGACAGCATGTTACTTTACTATACAGGCCCTGATGACATGCTACTTTACTATACAGGCCCTGGTGACATGTTACTTTACTATACAGGCCCTGGTGAAATGTTATTTTACTATACATGCCCCGGTGACATTCTACTTTACTATAAAGGCCCTGGTGACATGTTACTCTACTATACAGTCCCTGGTGACATGCTACTTTACTTTACAGGCCCTGGTGACATGCTACTTTACTAGACAGGCCCTGTTGACAGCATGTTACTTGACTATACAGGCCCTGGTGACATGCTACTTTACTATACAGGCCCTGGTGACATGTTACTTTATTATACAGGCCCTGGTGACAACATTTTACCTTACTATACAGGCCCTGGTGACAACATGTTACCTTACTATACAGGCCCTGGTGACATGCTACTTTACTATACAGGCCCTGGTGACATGTTACTTTACTATACAGGCCCTGGTGACATGTTACTTTACTATACATGCCCTGTTGACATGTTACTTTACTATACAGGCCCTGGTGACATGTTACTTTACTATACAGGCCCTGGTGACATGCTACTTTACTATACAGGCCCTGGTGACAGCATGTTACTTTACTATACAGGCCCTGATGACATGCTACTTTACTATACAGAAACTGGTGACAACATGTTACTTTACTATACAGAACCTGGTAACATGCTACTTTACTATACAGGCCCTGGTGACAGCATGTTACTTTACTATACAGGCCCTGGTGACATGCTACTTTACTATACAGGCCCTGGTGACATGTTACTTTACTATACAGGCCCTGGTGACATGTTACTTTACTATACAGGCCCTGGTGACATGTTACTTTACTATACAGACCCTGGTGACAAAATGTTTCTTTACTATACAGGCCCTGGTGACATGTTACTTTACTATACAGGCACTGGTGACAACATGTTACTTTACTATACAGGCCCTGGTGACAACATGTTACTTTACTATACAGGCCCTGGTGACAACATGTTACTTTAATATACAGGCCCTGGTGACATGTTACTTTACTATACAGGCACTGGTGACAACATGTTACTTTACTATACAGGCCCTGGTGACATGTTACTTTACTATACAGGCCCTGGTGACATGTTACTTTACTATACAGGCCCTGGTGACATGTTACTTTACTATTCAGGCCCTGGTGACATGTTACTCTACTATACAGAACCTGGTGACATGTTACTTTACTATACAGGCCCTGGTGAAAACATGTTACCTTACTATACAGGCCCTGGTGACAACATGCTACTTTACTAAACAGGATCTGGTGACATGTTACTTTACTATACAGGCCCTGGTGACATGTTACTTTACTATACAGGCCCTGGTTACAACATGCTACTTTACTATACAGGCCCTGGTGACATGTTACTTTATACTCTACAGGCCCTGGTGACATGTTACTTTACTATACAGGCCCTGGTGACATGTTACTTTACTATTCAGGCCCTGGTGACATGTTACTCTACTATACAGAACCTGGTGACATGTTACTTTACTATACAGGCCCTGGTGACAACATGTTACCTTACTATACAGGCCCTGGTGACAACATGCTACTTTACTAAACAGGATCTGGTGACATGTTACTTTACTATACAGGCCCTGGTGATATGTTACTTTACTATACAGGCCCTGGTGACAACATGTTACTTTACTATACAGGCCCTGGTGACATGTTACTTTACTATACGGTCCCTGGTGACATGTTACTTTACTATACAGGCCCTGGTGACATGTTACTTGACTATACAGGCCCTGGTGACATGCTACTTTACTATACAGGCCCTGGTGACATGTTACTTTACTATACAGGCCCTGGTGACATGTTACTTTATTATACAGGCAGTGGTGACAACATGTTACTGCACTAGAAAGGCCCTGGTTACATGTTACTTTACTATAAAGGCCCTGGTGACAACATGTTACTTCCCTATACAGGCCCTGGTGACATGTTACTTTAATATACAGTCCCTGGTGACAAAATGTTACTTTACTATACAGGCCCTGGTGACATGTTACTTTACTATACAGGCCCTGGTGACATGTTACTTTACTATTCAGGCCCTGGTGACATGTTACTCTACTATACAGAACCTGGTGACATGTTACTTTACTATACAGGCCATGGTGACAACATGTTACTTTAATATACAGGCCCTGGTGACATGTTACTTTACTATACAGGCACTGGTGACAACATGTTACTTTACTATACAGGCCCTGGTGACATGTTACTTTACTATACAGGCCCTGGTGACATGTTACTTTACTATACAGGCCCTGGATACAACATGCTACTTTACTATACAGGTCCTGGTGACATGTTACTTTACTATACAGGCCCTGGTGACATGCTACTTTACTATACAGGCCCTGGTGACATGTTACTTTACTATACAGGCCCTGGTGACATGTTACTTTATTATACAGGCAGTGGTGACAACATGTTACTGCACTAGAAAGGCCCTGGTTACATGTTACTTTACTATAAAGGCCCTGGTGACAACATGTTACTTCCCTACCAGGATACAACATGCTACTTTACTATACAGGTCCTGGTGACATGTTACTTTACTATACAGGCCCTGGTGACATGCTACTTTACTATACAGGCCCTGGTGACATGTTACTTTACTATACAGGCCCTGGTGACATGTTACTTTACTATACAGGCCCTGGTTACAACATGCTACTTTACTATACAGGCCCTGGTGACATGTTACTTTATACTCTACAGGCCCTGGTGACATGTTACTTTACTATACAGGCCCTGGTGACATGTTACTTTACTATTCAGGCCCTGGTGACATGTTACTCTACTATACAGTCCCTGGTGACATTCTACTTTACTATACAGGCCCTGGTGACATGCTACTTTACGATACAGGCCCTGGTGACAGCATGTTACTTTACTATACAGGCCCTGGTGACATGTTACTTTACTATTCAGGCCCTGGTGACATGTTACTCTACTATACAGAACCTGGTGACATGTTACTTTACTATACAGGCCCTGGTGACAACATGTTACCTTACTATACAGGCCCTTGTGACAACATGCTACTTTACTATACAGGCCCTGGTGACCTGTTACTTGACTATACAGGCCCTGGTGACATGCTACTTTACTATACAGGCCCTGGTGACATGTTACTTTACTATACAGGACCTGGTGACATGTTACTCTACTATACAGGCCCTGGTGACCTGTTACTTGACTATACAGGCCCTGGTGACATGCTACTTTACTATACAGGCCCTGGTGACATGTTACTTTACTATACAGGACCTGGTGACATGTTACTCTACTATACAGGCCCTGGTGACATGCTACCTTACTATACAGGCCCTGGTGACATGTTACTTGACTATACAGGCCCTGGTGACATGCTACTTTACTATACAGGCCCTGGTGACATGTTACTTTACTATACAGGCCCTGGTGACATGTTACTTTATTATACAGGCCCTGGTGACAATATGTTACTGCACTAGAAAGGCCCTGGTGACATGTTACTTTAATATACAGTCCCTGGTGACAACATGTTACTTTACTATACAGGCCCTGGTGACATGTTACTTTACTATGCAGGCCCTGGTGACAACATGTTACTTCCCTATACAGGCCCTGGTGACATGTTACTTTACTATACAGGCCCTGGATACAACATGCTACTTTACTATACAGGTCCTGGTGACATGTTACTTTACTATACAGGCCCTGGTGACATGTTACTCTACTATACAGTCCCTGGTGACATTCTACTTTACTATACAGGCCCTGGTGACATGCTACTTTACGATACAGGCCCTGGTGACAGCATGTTACTTTACTATACAGGCCCTGGTGACATGTTACTTTACTATTCAGGCCCTGGTGACATGTTACTCTACTATACAGAACCTGGTGACATGTTACTTTACTATACAGGCCCTGGTGACAACATGTTACCTTACTATACAGGCCCTGGTGACAACATGCTACTTTACTATACAGGCCCTGGTGACCTGTTACTTGACTATACAGGCCCTGGTGACATGCTACTTTACTATACAGGCCCTGGTGACATGTTACTTTACTATACAGGACCTGGTGACATGTTACTCTACTATACAGGCCCTGGTGACCTGTTACTTGACTATACTGGCCCTGGTGACATGCTACTTTACTATACAGGCCCTGGTGACATGTTACTTTACTATACAGGACCTGGTGACATGTTACTCTACTATACAGGCCCTGGTGACATGCTACCTTACTATACAGGCCCTGGTGACATGTTACTTGACTATACAGGCCCTGGTGACATGCTACTTTACTATACAGGCCCTGGTGACATGTTACTTTACTATACAGGCCCTGGTGACATGTTACTTTATTATACAGGCCCTGGTGACAATATGTTACTGCACTAGAAAGGCCCTGGTGACATGTTACTTTAATATACAGTCCCTGGTGACAACATGTTACTTTACTATACAGGCCCTGGTGACATGTTACTTTACTATGCAGGCCCTGGTGACAACATGTTACCTTACTATACAGGCCCTGGGGACAACAATTTACTTTACTATACAGGCCCTGGTGACATGTTACTTTACTATACAGGCCCTGGTGACATGTTACTTTACTATACAGGCCCTGGTGACATGTTACTTTACTATACATGCCCTGGTGACATGTTACTTTACTATACAGGCCCTGGTGACATGTTAATTTACTATACAGGCCCTGGTGACAACATTATACCTTACTCTACAGGCCCTGGTGACATGTTACTTTACTCTACAGGCCCTGGTGACATGTTACTTTACTATACAGGCCCTGGTGACATGTTACTTTACTATACAGGCCCTGGTGACAGCAAGTTACTTTACTATACAGGCCCTGGTGACATGTTACTTTACTATTCAGGCCCTGGTGACATGTTACTCTACTATACAGAACCTGGTGACATGCTACTTTACTATACAGGCCCTGGTGACAGCATGTTACTTTACTATACAGGCCCTGGTGACATGCTACTTTACTATACAGGCCCTGGTGACATGTTACTTTACTATACAGGCCCTGTTGACAGCATGTTACTTGACTATACAGGCCCTGGTGACATGCTACTTTACTATACAGGCCCTGGTGACATGTTACTTTATTATACAGGCCCTGGTGACAACATTTTACCTTACTATACAGGCCCTGGTGACATGTTACTTTACTATACAGGCCCTGGTGACATGTTACTTTACTCTACAGGCCCTGGTGACATGTTACTTTACTATACAGGCCCTGGTGACAACATGTTACCTTACTATACAGGCCCTGGTGACAACATGTTACTTTACTATACAGGCCCTGATGACATGCTACTTTACTATACAGGCCCTGGTGACATGTTACTTTACTATACATGCCCTGTTGACATGTTACTTTACTATACAGGCCCTGGTGACATGTTACTTTACTATACAGGCCCTGGTGACATGCTACTTTACTATACAGGCCCTGGTGACAGCATGTTACTTTACTATACAGGCCCTGATGACATGCTACTTTACTATACAGGAACTGGTGACAACATGTTACTTTACTATACAGGTCCTGGTGACATGTTACTTTACTATACAGGCCCTGGTGACATGTTACTCTACTATACAGTCCCTGGTGACATGCTACTTTACTATACAGGCCCTGGTGACATGCTACATTACTATACAGGCCCTGGTGACAGCATGTTACTTTACTATACAGGCCCTGTTGACATGTTACTTTACTATTCAGGCCCTGGTGACATGTTACTCTACTATACAGTCCCTGGTGACATGCTACTTTACTATACAGGCCCTGGTGACATGTTACTTTACTATACAGGCCATGGTGAAATGTTACTTTACTATACAGGCCCTGGTGACATGCTACTTTACTATACAGGCCCTTGTGACAACATGTTACTTCCCTATACAGGCCCTGGTGACATGTTACTTTAATATACAGTCCCTGGTGACAAAATGTTACTTTGCTATACAGGCCCTGGTGACATGCTACTTTACTATACAGGCCCTGATGACATGCAACTTTACTATACAGGCCCTGGTGACCTGTTACTTTACTATACAGGCCCTGTTGACATGTTACTTTACTATACAGGCCCTGGTGACATGTTACTTTACTATACAGGCCCTGGTGACATGCTACTTTACTATACAGGCCCTGGTGACAGCATGTTACTTTACTATACAGGCCCTGATGACATGCTACTTTACTATACAGGAACTGGTGACAACATGTTACTTTACTATACAGGCCCTGGTGACAACATGTTACCTTACTATACAGGCCCTGGTGACATGCTACTTTACTATACAGGCCCTGGTGACATGTTACTTTACTATACAGGCCCTGGTGAAATGTTATTTTACTATACATGCCCCGGTGACATTCTACTTTACTATAAAGGCCCTGGTGACATGTTACTCTACTATACAGTCCCTGGTGACATGCTACTTTACTTTACAGGCCCTGGTGACATGCTACTTTACTAGACAGGCCCTGTTGACAGCATGTTACTTGACTATACAGGCCCTGGTGACATGCTACTTTACTATACAGCCCCTGGTGACATGTTACTTTATTATACAGGCCATGGTGACAACATTTTACCTTACTATACAGGCCCTGGTGACATGTTACTTTACTATACAGGCCCTGGTGACATGTTACTTTACTCTACAGGCCCTGGTGACATGTTACTTTACTATACAGGCCCTGGTGACAACATGTTACCTTACTATACAGGCCCTGGTGACAACATGTTACTTTACTATACAGGCCCTGATGACATGTTACTTTACTATACAGGCCCTGGTGACATGTTACTTTACTATACATGCCCTGTTGACATGTTACTTTACTATACAGGCCCTGGTGACATGTTACTTTACTATACAGGCCCTGGTGGCATGCTACTTTACTATACAGGCCCTGGTGACAGCATGTTACTTTACTATACAGGCCCTAATGACATGCTACTTTACTATACAGGAACTGGTGACAACATGTTACTTTACTATACAGAACCTGGTAACATGCTACTTTACTATACAGGCCCGTGTGACAGCATGTTACTTTACTATACAGGCCCTGGTGACATGCTACTTTACTATACAGGCCCTGGTGACATGTTACTTTACTATACAGGCCCTGGTGACATGTTACTTTACTATACAGGCCCTGTTGACAAAATGTTTCTTTACTATACAGGCCCTGGTGACATGTTACTTTACTATACAGGCACTGGTGACAACATGTTACTTTACTATACAGGCCCTGGTGACAACATGTTACTTTACTATACAGGCCCTGGTGACAACATGTTACTTTAATATACAGGCCCTGGTGACATGTTACTTTACTATACAGGCACTGGTGACAACATGTTACTTTACTATACAGGCCCTGGTGACATGTTACTTTACTATACAGGCCCTGGTGACATGTTACTTTACTATACAGGCCCTGGTGACATGTTACTTTACTATTCAGGCCCTGGTGACATGTTACTCTACTATACAGAACCTGGTGACATGTTACTTTACTATACAGGCCCTGGTGACAACATGTTACCTTACTATACAGGCCCTGGTGACAACATGCTACTTTACTAAACAGGATCTGGTGACATGTTACTTTACTATACAGGCCCTGGTGACATGTTACTTTACTATACAGGCCCTGGTTACAACATGCTACTTTACTATACAGGCCCTGGTGACATGTTACTTTATACTCTACAGGCCCTGGTGACATGTTACTTTACTATACAGGCCCTGGTGACATGTTACTTTACTATTCAGGCCCTGGTGACATGTTACTCTACTATACAGAACCTGGTGACATGTTACTTTACTATACAGGCCCTGGTGACAACATGTTACTTTACTATACAGGCCCTGGTGACAACATGTTACTTTACTATACAGGCCCTGGTGACATGTTACTTTACTATACGGTCCCTGGTGACATGTTACTTTACTATACAGGCCCTGGTGACATGTTACTTGACTATACAGGCCCTGGTGACATGCTACTTTACTATACAGGCCCTGGTGACATGTTACTTTACTATACAGGCCCTGGTGACATGTTACTTTATTATACAGGCAGTGGTGACAAAATGTTACTTTACTATACAGGCCCTGGTGACATGTTACTTTACTATACAGGCCCTGGTGACATGTTACTTTACTATTCAGGCCCTGGTGACATGTTACTCTACTATACAGAACCTGGTGACATGTTACTTTACTATACAGGCCATGGTGACAACATGTTACTTTAATATACAGGCCCTGGTGACATGTTACTTTACTATACAGGCACTGGTGACAACATGTTACTTTACTATACAGGCCCTGGTGACATGTTACTTTACTATACAGGCCCTGGTGACATGTTACTTTACTATACAGGCCCTGGATACAACATGCTACTTTACTATACAGGTCCTGGTGACATGTTACTTTACTATACAGGCCCTGGTGACATGTTACTCTACTATACAGTCCCTGGTGACATTCTACTTTACTATACAGGCCCTGGTGACATGCTACTTTATGATACAGGCCCTGGTGACATGCTACTTTATGATACAGGCCCTGGTGACAGCATGTTACTTTACTATACAGGCCCTGGTGACATGTTACTTTACTATTCAGGCCCTGGTGACATGTTACTCTACTATACAGAACCTGGTGACATGTTACTTTACTATACTGGCCCTGGTGACAACATGTTACCTTACTATACAGGCCCTGGTGACAACATGCTACTTTACTATACAGGCCCTGGTGATCTGTTACTTGACTATACAGGCCCTGGTGACATGCTACTTTACTATACAGGCCCTGGTGACATGTTACTTTACTATACAGGACCTGGTGACATGTTACTCTACTATACAGGCCCTGGTGACCTGTTACTTGACTATACAGGCCCTGGTGACATGCTACTTTACTATACAGGCCCTGGTGACATGCTACTTTACTATACAGGACCTGGTGACATGTTACTCTACTATACAGGCCCTGGTGACATGCTACCTTACTTTACAGGCCCTGGTGACATGTTACTTGACTATACAGGCCCTGGTGACATGTTACTTTACTATACAGGCCCTGGTGACATGTTACTTTACTATACAGGCCCTGGTGACATGTTACTTTACTATACATGCCCTGGTGACATGTTACTTTACTATACAGGCCCTGGTGACATGTTACTTTACTATACAGGCCCTGGTGACATGTTACTTTACTCTACAGGCCCTGGTGACATGTTACTTTACTATACAGGCCCTGGTGACATGTTACTTTACTATTCAGGCCCTGGTGACATGTTACTCTACTATACAGAACCTGGTGACATGCTACTTTACTATACAGGCCCTGGTGACAGCATGTTACTTTACTATACAGGCCCTGGTGACATGCTACTTTACTATACAGGCCCTGGTGACATGTTACTTGACTATACAGGCCCTGGTGACATGTTACTTTACTATACAGGCCCTGGTGACAAAATGTTTCTTTCCTATACAGGCCCTTGTGACATGTTGCTTTACTATACAGGCACTGGTGACATGCTACTTTACTATACAGGCCCTGGTGACAGCATGTTACTTTACTATACAGGCCGTGGTGACATGTCACTTTACTAAACAGGCCCTGGTGACCTGTTACTTGACTATACAGGCCCTGGTGACATGCTACTTTACTATACAGGCCCTGGTGACATGTTACTTTACTATACAGGCCCTGGTGACAACATTTTACCTTACTATACAGGCCCTGGTGACATGTTACTTTACTATGCAGGCCCTGGTGACATGTTACTTTACTCTACAGACCCTGGTGACATGTTACTTTACTATACAGGCCCTGGTGACAACATGTTACCTTACTATACAGGCCCTGGTGACAACATGTTACTTTACTATACAGGCCCTGATGACATGCTACTTTACTATACAGGCCCTTGTGACATGTTAGTTTACTCTACAGGCCCTGTTTACATGTTACTTTACTATACAGGCCCTGGTGACATGTTACTTTACTATACAGGCCCTGGTGACATGCTACTTTACTATACAGGCCCTGGTGACAGCAGGTTACTTTACTATACAGGCCCTGATGACATGCTACTTTACTATACAGGAACTGGTGACAGCATGTTACTTTACTATACAGGCCCTGGTGACATGTTACTTTACTATTCAGGCCCTGGTGACATGTTACTCTACTATACAGAACCTGGTGACATGCTACTTTACTATACAGTCCCTGGTGACATGCTACTTTACTATACAGGCCCTGGTGACATGCTACTTTACGATACAGGCCCTGGTGACAGCATGTTACTTTACTATACAGGCCCTGGTGACATGTTACTTTACTATTCAGGCCCTGGTGACATGTTACTCTACTATACAGAACCTGGTGACATGTTACTTTACTATACAGGCCCTGGTGACAACATGTTACCTTACTATACAGGCCCTGGTGACATGCTACTTTACTATACAGGCCCTGGTGACATGTTACTCTACTATACAGTCCCTGGTGACATTCTACTTTACTATACAGGCCCTGGTGACATGCTACTTTACTATACAGGCCCTGTTGACAGCATGTTACTTTACTATACAGGCCGTGGTGACATGTCACTTTACTAAACAGGCCCTGGTGACCTGTTACTTGACTATACAGGCCCTGGTGACATGCTACTTTACTATACAGGCCCTGGTGACATGTTACTTTACTATACAGGCCCTGGTGACAACATTTTACCTTACTATACAGGCCCTGGTGACATGTTACTTTACTATACAGGCCCTGGTGACATGTTACTTTACTCTACAGGCCCTGGTGACATGTTACTTTACTATACAGGCCCTGGTGACAACATGTTACCTTACTATACAGGCCCTGGTGACAACATGTTACTTTACTATACAGGCCCTGATGACATGCTACTTTACTATACAGGCCCTTGTGACATTTTACTTTACTCTACAGGCCCTGTTTACATGTTACTTTACTATACAGGCCCTGGTGACATGTTACTTTACTATACAGGCCCTGGTGACAGCAGGTTACTTTACTATACAGGCCCTGATGACATGCTACTTTACTATACAGGAACTGGTGACAACATGTTACTTTACTATACAGGTCCTGGTGACATGTTACTTTACTATACAGGCCCTGGTGACATGTTACTCTACTATACAGTCCCTGGTGACATTCTACTTTACTATACAGGCCCTGGTGACATGTTACTTTACTATTCAGGCCCTGGTGACATGTTACTCTACTATACAGAACCTGGTGACATGTTACTTTACTATACAGGCCCTGGTGACAACATGTTACCTTACTATACAGGCCCTGGTGACAACATGCTACTTTACTATACAGGCCCTGGTGACCTGTTACTTGACTATACAGGCCCTGGTGACATGCTACTTTACTATACAGGCCCTGGTGACATGTTACTTTACTATACAGGACCTGGTGACATGTTACTCTACTATACAGGCCCTGGTGACCTGTTACTTGACTATACAGGCCCTGGTGACATGCTACTTTACTATACAGGCCCTGGTGACATGTTACTTTACTATACAGGACCTGGTGACATGTTACTCTACTATACAGGCCCTGGTGACATGCGACCTTACTATACAGGCCCTGGTGACATGTTACTTGACTATACAGGCCCTGGTGACATGCTACTTTACTATACAGGCCCTGGTGACATGTTACTTTACTATACAGGCCCTGGTGACATGTTACTTTATTATACAGGCCCTGGTGACAATAAGTTACTGCACTAGAAAGGCCCTGGTGACATGTTACTTTAATATACAGTCCCTGGTGACAACATGTTACTTTACTATACAGGCCCTGGTGACATGTTACTTTACTATGCAGGCCCTGGTGACAACATGTTACCTTACTATACAGGCCCTGGGGACAACAATTTACTTTACTATACAGGCCCTGGTGACATGTTACTTTACTATACAGGCCCTGGTGACATGTTACCTTACTATACAGGCCCTGGTGACATGCTACTTTACTATACAGGCCCTGGTGACATGTTACTCTACTATACAGTCCCTGGTGACATTCTACTTTACTATACAGGCCCTGGTGACATGCTACTTTACTATACAGGCCCTGTTGACAGCATGTTACTTTACTATACAGGCCGTGGTGACATGTCACTTTACTAAACAGGCCCTGGTGACCTGTTACTTGACTATACAGGCCCTGGTGACATGCTACTTTACTATACAGGCCCTGGTGACATGTTACTTTACTATACAGGCCCTGGTGACAACATTTTACCTTACTATACAGGCCCTGGTGACATGTTACTTTACTATACAGGCCCTGGTGACATGTTACTTTACTCTACAGGCCCTGGTGACATGTTACTTTACTATACAGGCCCTGGTGACAACATGTTACCTTACTATACAGGCCCTGGTGACAACATGTTACTTTACTATACAGGCCCTGATGACATGCTACTTTACTATACAGGCCCTTGTGACATGTTACTTTACTCTACAGGCCCTGTTTACATGTTACTTTACTATACAGGCCCTGGTGACATGTTACTTTACTATACAGGCCCTGGTGACATGCTACTTTACTATACAGGCCCTGGTGACAGCAGGTTACTTTACTATACAGGCCCTGATGACATGCTACTTTACTATACAGGAACTGGTGACAACATGTTACTTTACTATACAGGTCCTGGTGACATGTTACTTTACTATACAGGCCCTGGTGACATGTTACTCTACTATACAGTCCCTGGTGACATTCTACTTTACTATACAGGCCCTGGTGACATGCTACTTTACGATACAGGCCCTGGTGACAGCATGTTACTTTACTATACAGGCCCTGGTGACATGTTACTTTACTATTCAGGCCCTGGTGACATGTTACTCTACTATACAGAACCTGGTGACATGTTACTTTACTATACAGGCCCTGGTGACAACATGTTACCTTACTATACAGGCCCTGGTGACAACATGCTACTTTACTATACAGGCCCTGGTGACCTGTTACTTGACTATACAGGCCCTGGTGACATGCTACTTTACTATACAGGCCCTGGTGACATGTTACTTTACTATACAGGACCTGGTGACATGTTACTCTACTATACAGGTGACCTGTTACTTGACTATACAGGCCCTGGTGACATGCTACTTTACTATACAGGCCCTGGTGACATGTTACTTTACTATACAGGACATGGTGACATGTTACTCTACTATACAGGCCCTGGTGACATGCTACCTTACTATACAGGCCCTGGTGACATGTTACTTGACTATACAGGCCCTGGTGACATGCTACTTTACTATACAGGCCCTGGTGACATGTTACTTTACTATACAGGCCCTGGTGACATGTTACTTTATTATACAGGCCCTGGTGACAATATGTTACTGCACTAGAAAGGCCCTGGTGACATGTTACTTTAATATACAGTCCCTGGTGGCAACATGTTACTTTACTATACAGGCCCTGGTGACATGTTACTTTACTATGCAGGCCCTGGGGACAACAATTTACTTTACTATACAGGCCCTGGTGACATGTTACTTTACTATACAGGCCCTGGTGACATGTTACTTTACTATACAGGCCCTGGTGACATGTTACTTTACTATACATGCCCTGGTGACATGTTACTTTACTATACAGGCCCTGGTGACATGTTACTTTACTATACAGGCCCTGGTGACAACATTATACCTTACTATACAGGCCCTGGTGACATGTTACTTTACTCTACAGGCCCTGGTGACATGTTACTTTACTATACAGGCCCTGGTGACATGTTACTTTACTATACAGGCCCTGGTGACAGCAAGTTACTTTACTATACAGGCCCTGGTGACATGTTACTTTACTATTCAGGCCCTGGTGACATGTTACTCTACTATACAGAACCTGGTGACATGCTACTTTACTATACAGGCCCTGGTGACAGCATGTTACTTTACTATACAGGCCCTGGTGACATGCTACTTTACTATACAGGCCCTGGTGACATGTTACTTTACTATACAGGCCCTGGTGACATGTTACTTTACTATACAGGCCCTGGTGACATGTTACTTTACTATACAGGCCCTGGTGACAAAATGTTTCTTTACTATACAGGCCCTTGTGACATGTTGCTTTACTATACAGGCACTGGTGACAACATGTTACTTTACTATACAGGCCCTGGTGACATGCTACTTTACTATACAGGCCCTGGTGACATGTTACTCTACTATACAGTCCCTGGTGACATGCTACTTTACTATTCAGGCCCTGGTGACATACTACTTTACTATACAGGCCCTGTTGACATGTTACTTTACTATACAGGCCCTGGTGACAACATTTTACCTTACTATACAGGCCCTGGTGACATGTTACTTTACTATACAGGCCCTGGTGACATGTTACTTTACTCTACAGGCCCTGGTGACATGTTACTTTACTATACAGGCCCTGGTGACAACATGTTACCTTACTATACAGGGCCTGGTGACAACATGTTACTTTACCATACAGGCCCTGATGACATGCTACTTTACTATACAGGCCCTTGTGACATGTTACTTTACTCTACTGGCCCTGTTTACATGTTACTTTACTATACAGGCCCTGGTGACATGTTACTTTACTATACAGGCCCTGGTGACATGCTACTTTACTATACAGGCCCTGGTGACAGCAGGTTACTTTAGTATACAGGCCCTGATGACATGCTACTTTACTATACAGGAACTGGTGACATGTTACTTTACTATACAGGTCCTGGTGACATGTTACTTTACTATACAGGCCCTAGTGACATGTTACTCTACTATACAGTCCCTGGTGACATGCTACTTTACTATACAGGCCCTGGTGACATGCTACTTTACGATACAGGCCCTGGTGACAGCATGTTACTTTACTATACAGGCCCTGGTGACATGTTACTTTACTATTCAGGCCCTGGTGACATGTTACTCTACTATACAGAACCTGGTGACATGTTACTTTACTATACAGGCCCTGGTGACAACATGTTACCTTACTATACAGGCCCTGGTGACAACATGCTACTTTACTATACAGGCCCTGGTGACCTGTTACTTGACTATACAGGCCCTGGTGACATGCTACTTTACTATACAGGCCCTGGTGACATGTTACTTTACTATACAGGACCTGGTGACATGTTACTCTACTATACAGGCCCTGGTGACATGCTACTTTACTATACAGGCCCTGGTGACATGTTACTCTACTATACAGAACCTGGTGACATGTTTCTTTACTATACAGGTCCTGGTGACATGTTACTTTACTATACAGGCCCTGGTGACATGTTACTCTACTATACAGTCCCTGGTGACATGCTACTTTACTATACAGGCCCTGGTGACATGTTACTTTACTATACAGGACCTGGTGACATGTTACTCTACTATACAGGCCCTGGTGGCCTGTTACTTGACTATACAGGCCCTGGTGACATGCTACTTTACTATACAGTCCCTTTTGACATGCTACTTTACTATACAGGCCCTGTTGACAGCATGTTACTTTACTATACAGGCCGTGGTGACATGTCACTTTACTAAACAGGCCCTGGTGACCTGTTACTTGACTATACAGGCCCTGGTGACATGCTACTTTACTATACAGGCCCTGGTGACATGTTACTTTACTATACAGGCCCTGGTGACATGTTACTTTATTATACAGGCCCTGGTGACAATATGTTACTGCACTAGAAAGGCCCTGGTGACATGTTACTTTACTATACAGGACCTGGTGACATGTTACTCTACTATACAGGCCCTGGTGACATGCTACCTTACTATACAGGCCCTGGTGACATGTTACTTGACTATACAGGCCCTGGTGACATGCTACTTTACTATACAGGCCCTGGTGACATGTTACTTTACTATACAGGCCCTGGTGACATGTTACTTTATTATACAGGCCCTGGTGACAATATGTTACTGCACTAGAAAGGCCCTGGTGACATGTTACTTTAATATACAGTCCCTGGTGACAACATGTTACCTTACTATACAGGCCCTGGGGACAACAATTTACTTTACTATACAGGCCCGGGTGACATGTTACTTTACTATACATGCCCTGGTGACATGTTACTTTACTATACAGGCCCTGGTGACATGTTACTTTACTATACATGCCCTGGTGACATGTTACTTTACTATACAGGCCCTGGTGACATTTTACTTTACTATACAGGCCCTGGTGACAACATTATACCTTACTATACAGGCCCTGGTGACATGTTACTTTACTCTACAG
This sequence comes from Oncorhynchus clarkii lewisi, assembly GCF_045791955.1. Classification (NCBI taxonomy): domain Eukaryota; kingdom Metazoa; phylum Chordata; class Actinopteri; order Salmoniformes; family Salmonidae; genus Oncorhynchus; species Oncorhynchus clarkii. The sequence goes on along the minus strand of NC_092168.1, from coordinate 47,775,080 downwards.
GCCCTGGTGACATGTTACTTTACTATACAGGCCCTGGTGACATGTTACTCTACTATACAGTCCCTGGTGACATGCTACTTTACTATACAGGCCCTGGTGACATGTTACTTTACTATACAGGCCCTGTTGACATGTTACTTTACTATACAGGCCCTGGTGACATGTTACTTTACTATACAGGCCCTGGTGACATGCTACTTTACTATACAGGCCCTGGTGACAGCATGTTACTTTTCTATACAGGCCATGGTGACATGCTACTTTACTATACAGGAACTGGTGACAACATGTTACTTTACTATACAGGTCCTGGTGACATGTTACTTTACTATACAGGCCCTGGTGACATGTTACTCTACTATACAGTCCCTGGTGACATGCTACTTTACTATACAGGCCCTGGTGACATGCTACTTTACTATACAGGCCCTGGTGACAGCATGTTACTTTACTATACAGGCCCTGGTGACATGTTACTTTACTATTCAGGCCCTGGTGACATGTTACCCTACTATACAGAACCTGGTGACATGCTACTTTACTATACAGGCCCTGGTGACAGCATGTTACTTTACTATACAGGCCCTGGTGACATGCTACTTTACTATACAGGCCCTGGTGACATGTTACTTTACTATACAGGCCCTGGTGACATGTTACTTTACTATACAGGCCCTGGTGACATGTTACTTTACTTTACAGGCCCTGGTGACAAAATGTTTCTTTACTATACAGGCCCTGGTGACATGTTGCTTTACTAAACAGGCACTGGTGACAACATGTTACTTTACTATACAGGCCCTGGTGACATGCTACTTTACTATACAGTCCCTTTTGACATGCTACTTTACTATACAGGCCCTGTTGACAGCATGTTACTTTACTATACAGGCCGTGGTGACATGTCACTTTACTAAACAGGCCCTGGTGACCTGTTACTTGACTATACAGGCCCTGGTGACATGCTACTTTACTATACAGGCCCTGGTGACATGTTACTTTACTATACAGGCCCTGGTGACAACATTTTACCTTAATATACAGGCCCTGGTGACATGTTACTTTACTATACAGGCCCTGGTGACATGTTACTTTACTCTACAGGCCCTGGTGACATGTTACTTTACTATACAGGCCCTGGTGACAACATGTTACCTTACTATACAGGCCCTGGTGACAACATGTTACTTTACTTTACAGGCCCTGGTGACATGTTACTTTACTATACAGGCCCTGGTGACATGTTACTTTACTATACAGGCCCTGGTGACAAAATGTTTCTTTACTATACAGGCCCTGGTGACATGTTGCTTTACTATACAGGCACTGGTGACAACATGTTACTTTACTATACAGGCCCTGGTGACATGCTACTTTACTATACAGGCCCTGGTGACATGTTACTCTACTATACAGTCCCTGGTGACATTCTACTTTACTATACAGGCCCTGGTGACATGCTACTTTACTATACAGGCCCTGTTGACAGCATGTTACTTTACTATACAGGCCGTGGTGACATGTCACTTTACTAAACAGGCCCTGGTGACCTGTTACTTGACTATACAGGCCCTGGTGACATGCTACTTTACTATACAGGCCCTGTTGACATGTTACTTTACTATACAGGCCCTGGTGACATGTTACTTTACTATACAGTCCCTGGTGACATGCTACTTTACTATACAGGCCCTGGTGACAGCATGTTACTTTTCTATACAGGCCATGGTGACATGCTACTTTACTATACAGGAACTGGTGACAACATGTTACTTTACTATACAGGTCCTGGTGACATGTTACTTTACTATACAGGCCCTGGTGACATGTTACTCTACTATACAGTCCCTGGTGACATGCTACTTTACTATACAGGCCCTGGTGACATGCTACTTTACTATACAGGCCCTGGTGACAGCATGTTACTTTACTATACAGGCCCTGGTGACATGTTACTTTACTATTCAGGCCCTGGTGACATGTTACTCTACTATACAGAACCTGGTGACATGCTACTTTACTATACAGGCCCTGGTGACAGCATGTTACTTTACTATACAGGCCCTGGTGACATGCTACTTTACTATACAGGCCCTGGTGACATGTTACTTTACTATACAGGCCCTGGTGACATGTTACTTTACTATACAGGCCCTGGTGACATGTTACTTTACTATACAGGCCCTGGTGACAAAATGTTTCTTTAATATACAGGCCCTGGTGACATGTTGCTTTACTATACAGGCACTGGTGACAACATGTTACTTTACTATACAGGCCCTGGTGACATGCTACTTTACTATACAGTCCCTTTTGACATGCTACTTTACTATACAGGCCCTGGTGACATGCTACTTTACTATACAGGCCCTGTTGACAGCATGTTACTTTACTATACAGGCCGTGGTGACATGTCACTTTACTAAACAGGCCCTGGTGACCTGTTACTTGACTATACAGGCCCTGGTGACATGCTACTTTACTATACAGGCCCTGGTGACATGTTACTTTACTATACAGGCCCTGGTGACATGTTACTTTACTATACAGGCCCTGGTGACATGTTACTTTACTATACAGGCCCTGGTGACAAAATGTTTCTTTAATATACAGGCCCTGGTGACATGTTGCTTTACTATACAGGCACTGGTGACAACATGTTACTTTACTATACAGGCCCTGGTGACATGTTGCTTTACTATACAGGCACTGGTGACAACATGTTACTTTACTATACAGGCCCTGGTGACATGCTACTTTACTATACAGGCCCTGGTGACATGTTACTCTACTATACAGAACCTGGTGACATGTTACTTTACTATACAGGCCCTGGTGACAACATGTTACCTTACTATACAGGCCCTGGTGACAACATGCTACTTTACTATACAGGCCCTGGTGACCTGTTACTTGACTATACAGGCCCTGGTGACATGCTACTTTACTATACAGGCCCTGGTGACATGTTACTTTACTATACAGGACCTGGTGACATGTTACTCTACTATACAGGTGACCTGTTACTTGACTATACAGGCCCTGGTGACATGCTACTTTACTATACAGGCCCTGGTGACATGTTACTTTACTATACAGGACCTGGTGACATGTTACTCTACTATACAGGCCCTGGTGACATGCTACCTTACTATACAGGCCCTGGTGACATGTTACTTGACTATACAGGCCCTGGTGACATGCTACTTTACTATACAGGCCCTGGTGACATGTTACTTTACTATACAGGCCCTGGTGACATGTTACTTTATTATACAGGCCCTGGTGACAATCTGTTACTGCACTAGAAAGGCCCTGGTGACATGTTACTTTAATATACAGTCCCTGGTGGCAACATGTTACTTTACTATACAGGCCCTGGTGACATGTTACTTTACTATGCAGGCCCTGGTGACAACATGTTACCTTACTATACAGGCCCTGGGGACAACAATTTACTTTACTATACAGGCCCTGGTGACATGTTACTTTACTATACAGGCCCTGGTGACATGTTACTTTACTATACAGGCCCTGGTGACATGTTACTTTACTATACATGCCCTGGTGACATGTTACTTTACTATACAGGCCCTGGTGACATGTTACTTTACTATACAGGCCCTGGTGACAACATTATACCTTACTATACAGGCCCTGGTGACATGTTACTTTACTCTACAGGCCCTGGTGACATGTTACTTTACTATACAGGCCCTGGTGACATGTTACTTTACTATACAGGCCCTGGTGACAGCAAGTTACTTTACTATACAGGCCCTGGTGACATGTTACTTTACTATTCAGGCCCTGGTGACATGTTACTCTACTATACAGAACCTGGTGACATGCTACTTTACTATACAGGCCCTGGTGACAGCATGTTACTTTACTATACAGGCCCTGGTGACATGCTACTTTACTATACAGGCCCTGGTGACATGTTACTTTACTATACAGGCCCTGGTGACATGTTACTTTACTATACAGGCCCTGGTGACATGTTACTTTACTATACAGGCCCTGGTGACAAAATGTTTCTTTACTATACAGGCCCTTGTGACATGTTGCTTTACTATACAGGCACTGGTGACAACATGTTACTTTACTATACAGGCCCTGGTGACATGCTACTTTACTATACAGGCCCTGGTGACATGTTACTCTACTATACAGTCCCTGGTGACATGCTACTTTACTATTCAGGCCCTGGTGACATACTACTTTACTATACAGGCCCTGTTGACAGCATGTTACTTTACTATACAGGCCGTGGTGACATGTCACTTTACTAAACAGGCCCTGGTGAACTGTTACTTGACTATACAGGCCCTGGTGACATGCTACTTTACTATACAGGCCCTGGTGACATGTTACTTTACTATACAGGCCCTGGTGACAACATTTTACCTTACTATACAGGCCCTGGTGACATGTTACTTTACTATACAGGCCCTGGTGACATGTTACTTTACTCTACAGGCCCTGGTGACATGTTACTTTACTATACAGGCCCTGGTGACAACATGTTACCTTACTATACAGGGCCTGGTGACAACATGTTACTTTACCATACAGGCCCTGATGACATGCTACTTTACTATACAGGCCCTTGTGACATGTTACTTTACTCTACTGGCCCTGTTTACATGTTACTTTACTATACAGGCCCTGGTGACATGTTACTTTACTATACAGGCCCTGGTGACATGCTACTTTACTATACAGGCCCTGGTGACAGCAGGTTACTTTAGTATACAGGCCCTGATGACATGCTACTTTACTATACAGGAACTGGTGACATGTTACTTTACTATACAGGTCCTGGTGACATGTTACTTTACTATACAGGCCCTAGTGACATGTTACTCTACTATACAGTCCCTGGTGACATGCTACTTTACTATACAGGCCCTGGTGACATGCTACTTTACGATACAGGCCCTGGTGACAGCATGTTACTTTACTATACAGGCCCTGGTGACATGTTACTTTACTATTCAGGCCCTGGTGACATGTTACTCTACTATACAGAACCTGGTGACATGTTACTTTACTATACAGGCCCTGGTGACAACATGTTACCTTACTATACAGGCCCTGGTGACAACATGCTACTTTACTATACAGGCCCTGGTGACCTGTTACTTGACTATACAGGCCCTGGTGACATGCTACTTTACTATACAGGCCCTGGTGACATGTTACTTTACTATACAGGACCTGGTGACATGTTACTCTACTATACAGGCCCTGGTGACATGCTACTTTACTATACAGGCCCTGGTGACATGTTACTCTACTATACAGAACCTGGTGACATGTTTCTTTACTATACAGGTCCTGGTGACATGTTACTTTACTATACAGGCCCTGGTGACATGTTACTCTACTATACAGTCCCTGGTGACATGCTACTTTACTATACAGGCCCTGGTGACATGTTACTTTACTATACAGGACCTGGTGACATGTTACTCTACTATACAGGCCCTGGTGGCCTGTTACTTGACTATACAGGCCCTGGTGACATGCTACTTTACTATACAGTCCCTTTTGACATGCTACTTTACTATACAGGCCCTGTTGACAGCATGTTACTTTACTATACAGGCCGTGGTGACATGTCACTTTACTAAACAGGCCCTGGTGACCTGTTACTTGACTATACAGGCCCTGGTGACATGCTACTTTACTATACAGGCCCTGGTGACATGTTACTTTACTATACAGGCCCTGGTGACATGTTACTTTATTATACAGGCCCTGGTGACAATATGTTACTGCACTAGAAAGGCCCTGGTGACATGTTACTTTACTATACAGGACCTGGTGACATGTTACTCTACTATACAGGCCCTGGTGACATGCTACCTTACTATACAGGCCCTGGTGACATGTTACTTGACTATACAGGCCCTGGTGACATGCTACTTTACTATACAGGCCCTGGTGACATGTTACTTTACTATACAGGCCCTGGTGACATGTTACTTTATTATACAGGCCCTGGTGACAATATGTTACTGCACTAGAAAGGCCCTGGTGACATGTTACTTTAATATACAGTCCCTGGTGACAACATGTTACCTTACTATACAGGCCCTGGGGACAACAATTTACTTTACTATACAGGCCCGGGTGACATGTTACTTTACTATACATGCCCTGGTGACATGTTACTTTACTATACAGGCCCTGGTGACATGTTACTTTACTATACATGCCCTGGTGACATGTTACTTTACTATACAGGCCCTGGTGACATTTTACTTTACTATACAGGCCCTGGTGACAACATTATACCTTACTATACAGGCCCTGGTGACATGTTACTTTACTCTACAGGCCCTGGTGACATGTTACTTTACTATACAGGCCCTGGTGACATGTTACTCTACTATACAGTCCCTGGTGACATGCTACTTTACTATACAGGCCCTGGTGACATGTTACTTTACTATACAGGCCCTGTTGACATGTTACTTTACTATACAGGCCCTGGTGACATGTTACTTTACTATACAGGCCCTGGTGACATGCTACTTTACTATACAGGCCCTGGTGACAGCATGTTACTTTTCTATACAGGCCATGGTGACATGCTACTTTACTATACAGGAACTGGTGACAACATGTTACTTTACTATACAGGTCCTGGTGACATGTTACTTTACTATACAGGCCCTGGTGACATGTTACTCTACTATACAGTCCCTGGTGACATGCTACTTTACTATACAGGCCCTGGTGACATGCTACTTTACTATACAGGCCCTGGTGACAGCATGTTACTTTACTATACAGGCCCTGGTGACATGTTACTTTACTATTCAGGCCCTGGTGACATGTTACCCTACTATACAGAACCTGGTGACATGCTACTTTACTATACAGGCCCTGGTGACAGCATGTTACTTTACTATACAGGCCCTGGTGACATGCTACTTTACTATACAGGCCCTGGTGACATGTTACTTTACTATACAGGCCCTGGTGACATGTTACTTTACTATACAGGCCCTGGTGACATGTTACTTTACTTTAAAGGCCCTGGTGACAAAATGTTTCTTTACTATACAGGCCCTGGTGACATGTTGCTTTACTAAACAGGCACTGGTGACAACATGTTACTTTACTATACAGGCCCTGGTGACATGCTACTTTACTATACAGTCCCTTTTTTACATGCTACTTTACTATACAGGCCCTGTTGACAGCATGTTACTTTACTATACAGGCCGTGGTGACATGTCACTTTACTAAACAGGCCCTGGTGACCTGTTACTTGACTATACAGGCCCTGGTGACATGCTACTTTACTATACAGGCCCTGGTGACATGTTACTTTACTATACAGGCCCTGGTGACAACATTTTACCTTAATATACAGGCCCTGGTGACATGTTACTTTACTATACAGGCCCTGGTGACATGTTACTTTACTCTACAGGCCCTGGTGACATGTTACTTTACTATACAGGCCCTGGTGACAACATGTTACCTTACTATACAGGCCCTGGTGACAACATGTTACTTTACTTTACAGGCCCTGGTGACATGTTACTTTACTATACAGGCCCTGGTGACATGTTACTTTACTATACAGGCCCTGGTGACAAAATGTTTCTTTACTATACAGGCCCTGGTGACATGTTGCTTTACTATACAGGCACTGGTGACAACATGTTACTTTACTATACAGGCCCTGGTGACATGCTACTTTACTATACAGGCCCTGGTGACATGTTACTCTACTATACAGTCCCTGGTGACATTCTACTTTACTATACAGGCCCTGGTGACATGCTACTTTACTATACAGGCCCTGTTGACAGCATGTTACTTTACTATACAGGCCGTGGTGACATGTCACTTTACTAAACAGGCCCTGGTGACCTGTTACTTGACTATACAGGCCCTGGTGACATGCTACTTTACTATACAGGCCCTGTTGACATGTTACTTTACTATACAGGCCCTGGTGACATGTTACTTTACTATACAGTCCCTGGTGACATGCTACTTTACTATACAGGCCCTGGTGACAGCATGTTACTTTTCTATACAGGCCATGGTGACATGCTACTTTACTATACAGGAACTGGTGACAACATGTTACTTTACTATACAGGTCCTGGTGACATGTTACTTTACTATACAGGCCCTGGTGACATGTTACTCTACTATACAGTCCCTGGTGACATGCTACTTTACTATACAGGCCCTGGTGACATGCTACTTTACTATACAGGCCCTGGTGACAGCATGTTACTTTACTATACAGGCCCTGGTGACATGTTACTTTACTATTCAGGCCCTGGTGACATGTTACTCTACTATACAGAACCTGGTGACATGCTACTTTACTATACAGGCCCTGGTGACAGCATGTTACTTTACTATACAGGCCCTGGTGACATGCTACTTTACTATACAGGCCCTGGTGACATGTTACTTTACTATACAGGCCCTGGTGACATGTTACTTTACTATACAGGCCCTGGTGACATGTTACTTTACTATACAGGCCCTGGTGACAAAATGTTTCTTTAATATACAGGCCCTGGTGACATGTTGCTTTACTATACAGGCACTGGTGACAACATGTTACTTTACTATACAGGCCCTGGTGACATGCTACTTTACTATACAGTCCCTTTTGACATGCTACTTTACTATACAGGCCCTGGTGACATGCTACTTTACTATACAGGCCCTGTTGACAGCATGTTACTTTACTATACAGGCCGTGGTGACATGTCACTTTACTAAACAGGCCCTGGTGACCTGTTACTTGACTATACAGGCCCTGGTGACATGCTACTTTACTATACAGGCCCTGGTGACATGTTACTTTACTATACAGGCCCTGGTGACATGTTACTTTACTATACAGGCCCTGGTGACATGTTACTTTACTATACAGGCCCTGGTGACAAAATGTTTCTTTAATATACAGGCCCTGGTGACATGTTGCTTTACTATACAGGCACTGGTGACAACATGTTACTTTACTATACAGGCCCTGGTGACATGTTGCTTTACTATACAGGCACTGGTGACAACATGTTACTTTACTATACAGGCCCTGGTGACATGCTACTTTACTATACAGGCCCTGGTGACATGTTACTCTACTATACAGAACCTGGTGACATGTTACTTTACTATACAGGCCCTGGTGACAACATGTTACCTTACTATACAGGCCCTGGTGACAACATGCTACTTTACTATACAGGCCCTGGTGACCTGTTACTTGACTATACAGGCCCTGGTGACATGCTACTTTACTATACAGGCCCTGGTGACATGTTACTTTACTATACAGGACCTGGTGACATGTTACTCTACTATACAGGTGACCTGTTACTTGACTATACAGGCCCTGGTGACATGCTACTTTACTATACAGGCCCTGGTGACATGTTACTTTACTATACAGGACCTGGTGACATGTTACTCTACTATACAGGCCCTGGTGACATGCTACCTTACTATACAGGCCCTGGTGACATGTTACTTGACTATACAGGCCCTGGTGACATGCTACTTTACTATACAGGCCCTGGTGACATGTTACTTTACTATACAGGCCCTGGTGACATGTTACTTTATTATACAGGCCCTGGTGACAATCTGTTACTGCACTAGAAAGGCCCTGGTGACATGTTACTTTAATATACAGTCCCTGGTGGCAACATGTTACTTTACTATACAGGCCCTGGTGACATGTTACTTTACTATGCAGGCCCTGGTGACAACATGTTACCTTACTATACAGGCCCTGGGGACAACAATTTACTTTACTATACAGGCCCTGGTGACATGTTACTTTACTATACAGGCCCTGGTGACATGTTACTTTACTATACAGGCCCTGGTGACATGTTACTTTACTATACATGCCCTGGTGACATGTTACTTTACTATACAGGCCCTGGTGACATGTTACTTTACTATACAGGCCCTGGTGACAACATTATACCTTACTATACAGGCCCTGGTGACATGTTACTTTACTCTACAGGCCCTGGTGACATGTTACTTTACTATACAGGCCCTGGTGACATGTTACTTTACTATACAGGCCCTGGTGACAGCAAGTTACTTTACTATACAGGCCCTGGTGACATGTTACTTTACTATTCAGGCCCTGGTGACATGTTACTCTACTATACAGAACCTGGTGACATGCTACTTTACTATACAGGCCCTGGTGACAGCATGTTACTTTACTATACAGGCCCTGGTGACATGCTACTTTACTATACAGGCCCTGGTGACATGTTACTTTACTATACAGGCCCTGGTGACATGTTACTTTACTATACAGGCCCTGGTGACATGTTACTTTACTATACAGGCCCTGGTGACAAAATGTTTCTTTACTATACAGGCCCTTGTGACATGTTGCTTTACTATACAGGCACTGGTGACAACATGTTACTTTACTATACAGGCCCTGGTGACATGCTACTTTACTATACAGGCCCTGGTGACATGTTACTCTACTATACAGTCCCTGGTGACATGCTACTTTACTATTCAGGCCCTGGTGACATACTACTTTACTATACAGGCCCTGTTGACAGCATGTTACTTTACTATACAGGCCGTGGTGACATGTCACTTTACTAAACAGGCCCTGGTGAACTGTTACTTGACTATACAGGCCCTGGTGACATGCTACTTTACTATACAGGCCCTGGTGACATGTTACTTTACTATACAGGCCCTGGTGACAACATTTTACCTTACTATACAGGCCCTGGTGACATGTTACTTTACTATACAGGCCCTGGTGACATGTTACTTTACTCTACAGGCCCTGGTGACATGTTACTTTACTATACAGGCCCTGGTGACAACATGTTACCTTACTATACAGGGCCTGGTGACAACATGTTACTTTACCATACAGGCCCTGATGACATGCTACTTTACTATACAGGCCCTTGTGACATGTTACTTTACTCTACTGGCCCTGTTTACATGTTACTTTACTATACAGGCCCTGGTGACATGTTACTTTACTATACAGGCCCTGGTGACATGCTACTTTACTATACAGGCCCTGGTGACAGCAGGTTACTTTAGTATACAGGCCCTGATGACATGCTACTTTACTATACAGGAACTGGTGACATGTTACTTTACTATACAGGTCCTGGTGACATGTTACTTTACTATACAGGCCCTAGTGACATGTTACTCTACTATACAGTCCCTGGTGACATGCTACTTTACTATACAGGCCCTGGTGACATGCTACTTTACGATACAGGCCCTGGTGACAGCATGTTACTTTACTATACAGGCCCTGGTGACATGTTACTTTACTATTCAGGCCCTGGTGACATGTTACTCTACTATACAGAACCTGGTGACATGTTACTTTACTATACAGGCCCTGGTGACAACATGTTACCTTACTATACAGGCCCTGGTGACAACATGCTACTTTACTATACAGGCCCTGGTGACCTGTTACTTGACTATACAGGCCCTGGTGACATGCTACTTTACTATACAGGCCCTGGTGACATGTTACTTTACTATACAGGACCTGGTGACATGTTACTCTACTATACAGGCCCTGGTGACATGCTACTTTACTATACAGGCCCTGGTGACATGTTACTCTACTATACAGAACCTGGTGACATGTTTCTTTACTATACAGGTCCTGGTGACATGTTACTTTACTATACAGGCCCTGGTGACATGTTACTCTACTATACAGTCCCTGGTGACATGCTACTTTACTATACAGGCCCTGGTGACATGTTACTTTACTATACAGGACCTGGTGACATGTTACTCTACTATACAGGCCCTGGTGGCCTGTTACTTGACTATACAGGCCCTGGTGACATGCTACTTTACTATACAGTCCCTTTTGACATGCTACTTTACTATACAGGCCCTGTTGACAGCATGTTACTTTACTATACAGGCCGTGGTGACATGTCACTTTACTAAACAGGCCCTGGTGACCTGTTACTTGACTATACAGGCCCTGGTGACATGCTACTTTACTATACAGGCCCTGGTGACATGTTACTTTACTATACAGGCCCTGGTGACATGTTACTTTATTATACAGGCCCTGGTGACAATATGTTACTGCACTAGAAAGGCCCTGGTGACATGTTACTTTACTATACAGGACCTGGTGACATGTTACTCTACTATACAGGCCCTGGTGACATGCTACCTTACTATACAGGCCCTGGTGACATGTTACTTGACTATACAGGCCCTGGTGACATGCTACTTTACTATACAGGCCCTGGTGACATGTTACTTTACTATACAGGCCCTGGTGACATGTTACTTTATTATACAGGCCCTGGTGACAATATGTTACTGCACTAGAAAGGCCCTGGTGACATGTTACTTTAATATACAGTCCCTGGTGACAACATGTTACCTTACTATACAGGCCCTGGGGACAACAATTTACTTTACTATACAGGCCCGGGTGACATGTTACTTTACTATACATGCCCTGGTGACATGTTACTTTACTATACAGGCCCTGGTGACATGTTACTTTACTATACATGCCCTGGTGACATGTTACTTTACTATACAGGCCCTGGTGACATTTTACTTTACTATACAGGCCCTGGTGACAACATTATACCTTACTATACAGGCCCTGGTGACATGTTACTTTACTCTACAGGCCCTGGTGACATGTTACTTTACTATACAGGCCCTGGTGACATGTTACTCTACTATACAGTCCCTGGTGACATGCTACTTTACTATACAGGCCCTGGTGACATGTTACTTTACTATACAGGCCCTGTTGACATGTTACTTTACTATACAGGCCCTGGTGACATGTTACTTTACTATACAGGCCCTGGTGACATGCTACTTTACTATACAGGCCCTGGTGACAGCATGTTACTTTTCTATACAGGCCATGGTGACATGCTACTTTACTATACAGGAACTGGTGACAACATGTTACTTTACTATACAGGTCCTGGTGACATGTTACTTTACTATACAGGCCCTGGTGACATGTTACTCTACTATACAGTCCCTGGTGACATGCTACTTTACTATACAGGCCCTGGTGACATGCTACTTTACTATACAGGCCCTGGTGACAGCATGTTACTTTACTATACAGGCCCTGGTGACATGTTACTTTACTATTCAGGCCCTGGTGACATGTTACCCTACTATACAGAACCTGGTGACATGCTACTTTACTATACAGGCCCTGGTGACAGCATGTTACTTTACTATACAGGCCCTGGTGACATGCTACTTTACTATACAGGCCCTGGTGACATGTTACTTTACTATACAGGCCCTGGTGACATGTTACTTTACTATACAGGCCCTGGTGACATGTTACTTTACTTTACAGGCCCTGGTGACAAAATGTTTCTTTACTATACAGGCCCTGGTGACATGTTGCTTTACTAAACAGGCACTGGTGACAACATGTTACTTTACTATACAGGCCCTGGTGACATGCTACTTTACTATACAGTCCCTTTTGACATGCTACTTTACTATACAGGCCCTGTTGACAGCATGTTACTTTACTATACAGGCCGTGGTGACATGTCACTTTACTAAACAGGCCCTGGTGACCTGTTACTTGACTATACAGGCCCTGGTGACATGCTACTTTACTATACAGGCCCTGGTGACATGTTACTTTACTATACAGGCCCTGGTGACAACATTTTACCTTAATATACAGGCCCTGGTGACATGTTACTTTACTATACAGGCCCTGGTGACATGTTACTTTACTCTACAGGCCCTGGTGACATGTTACTTTACTATACAGGCCCTGGTGACAACATGTTACCTTACTATACAGGCCCTGGTGACAACATGTTACTTTACTTTACAGGCCCTGGTGACATGTTACTTTACTATACAGGCCCTGGTGACATGTTACTTTACTATACAGGCCCTGGTGACAAAATGTTTCTTTACTATACAGGCCCTGGTGACATGTTGCTTTACTATACAGGCACTGGTGACAACATGTTACTTTACTATACAGGCCCTGGTGACATGCTACTTTACTATACAGGCCCTGGTGACATGTTACTCTACTATACAGTCCCTGGTGACATGCTACTTTACTATACAGGCCCTGTTGACAGCATGTTACTTTACTATACAGGCCGTGGTGACATGTCACTTTACTAAACAGGCCCTGGTGACCTGTTACTTGACTATACAGGCCCTGGTGACATGCTACTTTACTATACAGGCCCTGTTGACATGTTACTTTACTATACAGGCCCTGGTGACATGTTACTTTACTATACAGTCCCTGGTGACATGCTACTTTACTATACAGGCCCTGGTGACAGCATGTTACTTTTCTATACAGGCCATGGTGACATGCTACTTTACTATACAGGAACTGGTGACAACATGTTACTTTACTATACAGGTCCTGGTGACATGTTACTTTACTATACAGGCCCTGGTGACATGTTACTCTACTATACAGTCCCTGGTGACATGCTACTTTACTATACAGGCCCTGGTGACATGCTACTTTACTATACAGGCCCTGGTGACAGCATGTTACTTTACTATACAGGCCCTGGTGACATGTTACTTTACTATTCAGGCCCTGGTGACATGTTACTCTACTATACAGAACCTGGTGACATGCTACTTTACTATACAGGCCCTGGTGACAGCATGTTACTTTACTATACAGGCCCTGGTGACATGCTACTTTACTATACAGGCCCTGGTGACATGTTACTTTACTATACAGGCCCTGGTGACATGTTACTTTACTATACAGGCCCTGGTGACATGTTACTTTACTATACAGGCCCTGGTGACAAAATGTTTCTTTAATATACAGGCCCTGGTGACATGTTGCTTTACTATACAGGCACTGGTGACAACATGTTACTTTACTATACAGGCCCTGGTGACATGCTACTTTACTATACAGTCCCTTTTGACATGCTACTTTACTATACAGGCCCTGGTGACATGCTACTTTACTATACAGGCCCTGTTGACAGCATGTTACTTTACTATACAGGCCGTGGTGACATGTCACTTTACTAAACAGGCCCTGGTGACCTGTTACTTGACTATACAGGCCCTGGTGACATGCTACTTTACTATACAGGCCCTGGTGACATGTTACTTTACTATACAGGCCCTGGTGACATGTTACTTTACTATACAGGCCCTGGTGACATGTTACTTTACTATACAGGCCCTGGTGACAAAATGTTTCTTTAATATACAGGCCCTGGTGACATGTTGCTTTACTATACAGGCACTGGTGACAACATGTTACTTTACTATACAGGCCCTGGTGACATGTTGCTTTACTATACAGGCACTGGTGACAACATGTTACTTTACTATACAGGCCCTGGTGACATGCTACTTTACTATACAGGCCCTGGTGACATGTTACTCTACTATACAGTCCCTGGTGACATTCTACTTTACTATACAGGCCCTGGTGACATGCTACTTTACTATACAGGCCCTGTTGACAGCATGTTACTTTACTATACAGGCCGTGGTGACATGTCACTTTACTAAACAGGCCCTGGTGACCTGTTACTTGACTATACAGGCCCTGGTGACATGCTACTTTACTATACAGGCCCTGTTGACATGTTACTTTACTATACAGGCCCTGGTGACATGTTACTTTACTATACAGGCCCTGGTGACATGCTACTTTACTATACAGGCCCTGGTGACAGCATGTTACTTTTCTATACAGGCCATGGTGACATGCTACTTTACTATACAGGAACTGGTGACAACATGTTACTTTACTATACAGGTCCTGGTGACATGTTACTTTACTATACAGGCCCTGGTGACATGTTACTCTACTATACAGTCCCTGGTGACATGCTACTTTACTATACAGGCCCTGGTGACATGCTACTTTACTATACAGGCCCTGGTGACAGCATGTTACTCTACTATACAGAACCTGGTGACATGCTACTTTACTATACAGGCCCTGGTGACAGCATGTTACTTTACTATACAGGCCCTGGTGACATGCTACTTTACTATACAGGCCCTGGTGACATGTTACTTTACTATACAGGCCCTGGTGACATGTTACTTTACTATACAGGCCCTGGTGACATGTTACTTTACTATACAGGCCCTGGTGACAAAATGTTTCTTTAATATACAGGCCCTGGTGACATGTTGCTTTACTATACAGGCACTGGTGACAACATGTTACTTTACTATACAGGCCCTGGTGACATGCTACTTTACTATACAGTCCCTTTTGACATGCTACTTTACTATACAGGCCCTGGTGACATGCTACTTTACTATACAGGCCCTGTTGACAGCATGTTACTTTACTATACAGGCCGTGGTGACATGTCACTTTACTAAACAGGCCCTGGTGACCTGTTACTTGACTATACAGGCCCTGGTGACATGCTACTTTACTATACAGGCCCTGGTGACATGTTACTTTACTATACAGGCCCTGGTGACATGTTACTTTACTATACAGGCCCTGGTGACATGTTACTTTACTATACAGGCCCTGGTGACAAAAATGTTTCTTTAATATACAGGCCCTGGTGACATGTTGCTTTACTATACAGGCACTGGTGACAACATGTTACTTTACTATACAGGCCCTGGTGACATGTTGCTTTACTATACAGGCACTGGTGACAACATGTTACTTTACTATACAGGCCCTGGTGACATGCTACTTTACTATACAGGCCCTGGTGACATGTTACTCTACTATACAGTCCCTGGTGACATTCTACTTTACTATACAGGCCCTGGTGACATGCTACTTTACTATACAGGCCCTGTTAACAGCATGTTACTTTACTATACAGGCCGTGGTGACATGTCACTTTACTAAACAGGCCCTGGTGACCTGTTACTTGACTATACAGGCCCTGGTGACATGCTACTTTACTATACAGGCCCTGTTGACATGTTACTTTACTATACAGGCCCTGGTGACATGTTACTTTACTATACAGGCCCTGGTGACATGCTACTTTACTATACAGGCCCTGGTGACAGCATGTTACTTTTCTATACAGGCCATGGTGACATGCTACTTTACTATACAGGAACTGGTGACAACATGTTACTTTACTATACAGGTCCTGGTGACATGTTACTTTACTATACAGGCCCTGGTGACATGTTACTCTACTATACAGTCCCTGGTGACATGCTACTTTACTATACAGGCCCTGGTGACATGCTACTTTACTATACAGGCCCTGGTGACAAAATGTTTCTTTAATATACAGGCCCTGGTGACATGTTGCTTTACTATACAGGCACTGGTGACAACATGTTACTTTACTATACAGGCCCTGGTGACATGTTGCTTTACTATACAGGCACTGGTGACAACATGTTACTTTACTATACAGGCCCTGGTGACATGCTACTTTACTATACAGGCCCTGGTGACATGTTACTCTACTATACAGTCCCTGGTGACATTCTACTTTACTATACAGGCCCTGGTGACATGCTACTTTACTATACAGGCCCTGTTGACAGCATGTTACTTTACTATACAGGCCGTGGTGACATGTCACTTTACTAAACAGGCCCTGGTGACCTGTTACTTGACTATACAGGCCCTGGTGACATGCTACTTTACTATACAGGCCCTGTTGACATGTTACTTTACTATACAGGCCCTGGTGACATGTTACTTTACTATACAGGCCCTGGTGACATGCTACTTTACTATACAGGCCCTGGTGACAGCATGTTACTTTTCTATACAGGCCATGGTGACATGCTACTTTACTATACAGGAACTGGTGACAACATGTTACTTTACTATACAGGTCCTGGTGACATGTTACTTTACTATACAGGCCCTGGTGACATGTTACTCTACTATACAGTCCCTGGTGACATGCTACTTTACTATACAGGCCCTGGTGACATGCTACTTTACTATACAGGCCCTGGTGACAGCATGTTACTCTACTATACAGAACCTGGTGACATGCTACTTTACTATACAGGCCCTGGTGACAGCATGTTACTTTACTATACAGGCCCTGGTGACATGCTACTTTACTATACAGGCCCTGGTGACATGTTACTTTACTATACAGGCCCTGGTGACATGTTACTTTACTATACAGGCCCTGGTGACATGTTACTTTACTATACAGGCCCTGGTGACAAAATGTTTCTTTAATATACAGGCCCTGGTGACATGTTGCTTTACTATACAGGCACTGGTGACAACATGTTACTTTACTATACAGGCCCTGGTGACATGCTACTTTACTATACAGTCCCTTTTGACATGCTACTTTACTATACAGGCCCTGGTGACATGCTACTTTACTATACAGGCCCTGTTGACAGCATGTTACTTTACTATACAGGCCGTGGTGACATGTCACTTTACTAAACAGGCCCTGGTGACCTGTTACTTGACTATACAGGCCCTGGTGACATGCTACTTTACTATACAGGCCCTGGTGACATGTTACTTTACTATACAGGCCCTGGTGACATGTTACTTTACTATACAGGCCCTGGTGACATGTTACTTTACTATACAGGCCCTGGTGACAAAAATGTTTCTTTAATATACAGGCCCTGGTGACATGTTGCTTTACTATACAGGCACTGGTGACAACATGTTACTTTACTATACAGGCCCTGGTGACATGTTGCTTTACTATACAGGCACTGGTGACAACATGTTACTTTACTATACAGGCCCTGGTGACATGCTACTTTACTATACAGGCCCTGGTGACATGTTACTCTACTATACAGTCCCTGGTGACATTCTACTTTACTATACAGGCCCTGGTGACATGCTACTTTACTATACAGGCCCTGTTAACAGCATGTTACTTTACTATACAGGCCGTGGTGACATGTCACTTTACTAAACAGGCCCTGGTGACCTGTTACTTGACTATACAGGCCCTGGTGACATGCTACTTTACTATACAGGCCCTGTTGACATGTTACTTTACTATACAGGCCCTGGTGACATGTTACTTTACTATACAGGCCCTGGTGACATGCTACTTTACTATACAGGCCCTGGTGACAGCATGTTACTTTTCTATACAGGCCATGGTGACATGCTACTTTACTATACAGGAACTGGTGACAACATGTTACTTTACTATACAGGTCCTGGTGACATGTTACTTTACTATACAGGCCCTGGTGACATGTTACTCTACTATACAGTCCCTGGTGACATGCTACTTTACTATACAGGCCCTGGTGACATGCTACTTTACTATACAGGCCCTGGTGACAAAATGTTTCTTTAATATACAGGCCCTGGTGACATGTTGCTTTACTATACAGGCACTGGTGACAACATGTTACTTTACTATACAGGCCCTGGTGACATGCTACTTTACTATACAGTCCCTTTTGACATGCTACTTTACTATACAGGCCCTGGTGACATGCTACTTTACTATACAGGCCCTGTTGACAGCATGTTACTTTACTATACAGGCCGTGGTGACATGTCACTTTACTAAACAGGCCCTGGTGACCTGTTACTTGACTATACAGGCCCTGGTGACATGCTACTTTACTATACAGGCCCTGGTGACATGTTACTTTACTATACAGGCCCTGGTGACATGTTACTTTACTCTACAGGCCCTGGTGACATGTTACTTTACTATACAGGCCCTGGTGACAATATGTTACCTTACTATACAGGCCCTGGTGACAACATGTTACTTTACTTTACAGGCCCTGGTGACATGTTACTTTACTATACAGGCCCTGGTGACATGTTACTTTACTATACAGGCCCTGGTGACAAAATGTTTCTTTACTATACAGGCCCTGGTGACATGTTGCTTTACTATACAGGCACTGGTGACAACATGTTACTTTACTATACAGGCCCTGGTGACATGCTACTTTACTATACAGGCCCTGGTGACATGTTAATCTACTATACAGTCCCTGGTGACATTCTACTTTACTATACAGGCCCTGGTGACATGCTACTTTACTATACAGGCCCTGTTGACAGCATGTTACTTTACTATACAGGCCCTGGTGACAACATTTTACCTTACTATACAGGCCCTGGTGACATGTTACTTTACTATACAGGCCATGGTGACATGTTACTTTACTCTACAGGCCCTAGTGACATGTTACTTTACTATACAGGCCCTGGTGACATGTTACTTTACTATACAGGCCCTGGTGACATGCTACTTTACTATACAGGCCCTGGTGACAGCAGGTTACTTTACTATACAGGCCCTGATGACATGCTACTTTACTATACAGGAATTGGTGACAACATGTTACTTTACTATACAGGTCCTGGTGACATGTTACTTTACTATACAGGCCCTGGTGACATGTTACTCTACTATACAGTGCCTGGTGACATGCTACTTTACTATACAGGCCCTGGTGACATGCTACTTTACGATACAGGCCCTGGTGACAGCATGTTACTTTACTATACAGGCCCTGGTGACATGTTACTTTACTATTCAGGCCCTGGTGACATGTTACTCTACTATACAGAACCTGGTGACATGTTACTTTACTATACAGGCCCTGGTGACAACATGTTACCTTACTATACAGGCCCTGGTGACAAAATTCTACTTTACTATACAGGCCCTGGTGACCTGTTACTTGACTATACAGGCCCTGGTGACATGCTATTTTACTATACAGGCCCTGGTGACATGTTACTTTACTATACAGGACCTGGTGACATGTTACTCTACTACACAGGCCCTGGTGACCTGTTACTTGACTATACAGGCCCTGGTGACATGCTACTTTACTATACAGGCCCTGGTGACCTGTTACTTGACTATACAGGCCCTGGTGACATGCTACTTTACTATACAGGCCCTGGTGACATGTTACTTTACTATACAGGACCTGGTGACATGTTACTCTATTATACAGGCCCTGGTGACATGCTACCTTACTATACAGGCCCTGGTGACATGTTACTTTACTATACAGGCCCTGGTGACATGTTACTTTACTATTCAGGCCCTGGTGACATGTTACTCTACTATACAGAACCTGGTGACATGCTACTTTACTATGCAGGCCCTGGTGACAGCATGTTACTTTACTATACAGGCCCTGGTGACATGCTACTTTACTATACAGGCCCTGGTGACATGTTACTTTACTATACAGGCCCTGGTGACATGTTACTTTACTATACAGGCCCTGGTGACATGTTACTTTACTATACAGGCCCTGGTGACAAAATGTTTCTTTAATATACAGGCCCTGGTGACATGTTGCTTTACTATACAGGCACTGGTGACAACATGTTACTTTACTATACAGGCCCTGGTGACATGCTACTTTACTATACAGTCCCTTTTGACATGCTACTTTACTATACAGGCCCTGGTGACATGCTACTTTACTATACAGGCCCTGTTGACAGCATGTTACTTTACTATACAGGCCGTGGTGACATGTCACTTTACTAAACAGGCCCTGGTGACCTGTTACTTGACTATACAGGCCCTGGTGACATGCTACTTTACTATACAGGCCCTGGTGACATGTTACTTTACTATACAGGCCCTGGTGACATGTTACTTTACTATACAGGCCCTGGTGACATGTTACTTTACTATACAGGCCCTGGTGACAAAATGTTTCTTTAATATACAGGCCCTGGTGACATGTTGCTTTACTATACAGGCACTGGTGACAACATGTTACTTTACTATACAGGCCCTGGTGACATGTTGCTTTACTATACAGGCACTGGTGACAACATGTTACTTTACTATACAGGCCCTGGTGACATGCTACTTTACTATACAGGCCCTGGTGACATGTTACTCTACTATACAGTCCCTGGTGACATTCTACTTTACTATACAGGCCCTGGTGACATGCTACTTTACTATACATGCCCTGTTGACAGCATGTTACTTTACTATACAGGCCGTGGTGACATGTCACTTTACTAAACAGGCCCTGGTGACCTGTTACTTGACTATACAGGCCCTGGTGACATGCTACTTTACTATACAGGCCCTGTTGACATGTTACTTTACTATACAGGCCCTGGTGACATGTTACTTTACTATACAGGCCCTGGTGACATGCTACTTTACTATACAGGCCCTGGTGACAGCATGTTACTTTTCTATACAGGCCATGGTGACATGCTACTTTACTATACAGGAACTGGTGACAACATGTTACTTTACTATACAGGTCCTGGTGACATGTTACTTTACTATACAGGCCCTGGTGACATGTTACTCTACTATACAGTCCCTGGTGACATGCTACTTTACTATACAGGCCCTGGTGACATGCTACTTTACTATACAGGCCCTGGTGACAGCATGTTACTCTACTATACAGAACCTGGTGACATGCTACTTTACTATACAGGCCCTGGTGACAGCATGTTACTTTACTATACAGGCCCTGGTGACATTCTACTTTACTATACAGGCCCTGGTGACATGTTACTTTACTATACAGGCCCTGGTGACATGTTACTTTACTATACAGGCCCTGGTGACATGTTACTTTACTATACAGGCCCTGGTGACAAAATGTTTCTTTAATATACAGGCCCTGGTGACATGTTGCTTTACTATACAGGCACTGGTGACAACATGTTACTTTACTATACAGGCCCTGGTGACATGCTACTTTACTATACAGTCCCTTTTGACATGCTACTTTACTATACAGGCCCTGGTGACATGCTACTTTACTATACAGGCCCTGTTGACAGCATGTTACTTTACTATACAGGCCGTGGTGACATGTCACTTTACTAAACAGGCCCTGGTGACCTGTTACTTGACTATACAGGCCCTGGTGACATGCTACTTTACTATACAGGCCCTGGTGACATGTTACTTTACTATACAGGCCCTGGTGACATGTTACTTTACTATACAGGCCCTGGTGACATGTTACTTTACTATACAGGCCCTGGTGACAAAATGTTTCTTTAATATACAGGCCCTGGTGACATGTTGCTTTACTATACAGGCACTGGTGACAACATGTTACTTTACTATACAGGCCCTGGTGACATGTTGCTTTACTATACAGGCACTGGTGACAACATGTTACTTTACTATACAGGCCCTGGTGACATGCTACTTTACTATACAGGCCCTGGTGACATGTTACTCTACTATACAGTCCCTGGTGACATTCTACTTTACTATACAGGCCCTGGTGACATGCTACTTTACTATACAGGCCCTGTTGACAGCATGTTACTTTACTATACAGGCCGTGGTGACATGTCACTTTACTAAACAGGCCCTGGTGACCTGTTACTTGACTATACAGGCCCTGGTGACATGCTACTTTACTATACAGGCCCTGTTGACATGTTACTTTACTATACAGGCCCTGGTGACATGTTACTTTACTATACAGGCCCTGGTGACATGCTACTTTACTATACAGGCCCTGGTGACAGCATGTTACTTTTCTATACAGGCCATGGTGACATGCTACTTTACTATACAGGAACTGGTGACAACATGTTACTTTACTATACAGGTCCTGGTGACATGTTACTTTACTATACAGGCCCTGGTGACATGTTACTCTACTATACAGTCCCTGGTGACATGCTACTTTACTATACAGGCCCTGGTGACATGCTACTTTACTATACAGGCCCTGGTGACAG
Organism: Oncorhynchus clarkii lewisi; assembly: GCF_045791955.1. Lineage (NCBI taxonomy): Eukaryota > Metazoa > Chordata > Actinopteri > Salmoniformes > Salmonidae > Oncorhynchus > Oncorhynchus clarkii. Next base: position 47,751,361 of record NC_092168.1, on the reverse strand, counting down.
CATGTTACTCTACTATACAGGCCCTGGTGACATGTTACTTTACTATTCAGGCCCTGGTGACATGTTACCCTACTATACAGAACCTGGTGACATGCTACTTTACTATACAGGCCCTGGTGACAGCATGTTACTTTACTATACAGGCCCTGGTGACATGCTACTTTACTATACAGGCCCTGGTGACATGTTACTTTACTATACAGGCCCTGGTGACATGTTACTTTACTATACAGGCCCTGGTGACATGTTACTTTACTTTACAGGCCCTGCTGACAAAATGTTTCTTTACTATACAGGCCCTGGTGACATGTTGCTTTACTAAACAGGCACTGGTGACAACATGTTACTTTACTATACAGGCCCTGGTGACATGCTACTTTACTATACAGTCCCTTTTGACATGCTACTTTACTATACAGGCCCTGTTGACAGCATGTTACTTTACTATACAGGCCGTGGTGACATGTCACTTTACTAAACAGGCCCTGGTGACCTGTTACTTGACTATACAGGCCCTGGTGACATGCTACTTTACTATACAGGCCCTGGTGACATGTTACTTTACTATACAGGCCCTGGTGACAACATTTTACCTTAATATACAGGCCCTGGTGACATGTTACTTTACTATACAGGCCCTGGTGACATGTTACTTTACTCTACAGGCCCTGGTGACATGTTACTTTACTATACAGGCCCTGGTGACAACATGTTACCTTACTATACAGGCCCTGGTGACAACATGTTACTTTACTTTACAGGCCCTGGTGACATGTTACTTTACTATACAGGCCCTGGTGACATGTTACTTTACTATACAGGCCCTGGTGACAAAATGTTTCTTTACTATACAGGCCCTGGTGACATGTTGCTTTACTATACAGGCACTGGTGACAACATGTTACTTTACTATACAGGCCCTGGTGACATGCTACTTTACTATACAGGCCCTGGTGACATGTTACTCTACTATACAGTCCCTGGTGACATTCTACTTTACTATACAGGCCCTGGTGACATGCTACTTTACTATACAGGCCCTGTTGACAGCATGTTACTTTACTATACAGGCCGTGGTGACATGTCACTTTACTAAACAGGCCCTGGTGACCTGTTACTTGACTATACAGGCCCTGGTGACATGCTACTTTACTATACAGGCCCTGTTGACATGTTACTTTACTATACAGGCCCTGGTGACATGTTACTTTACTATACAGTCCCTGGTGACATGCTACTTTACTATACAGGCCCTGGTGACAGCATGTTACTTTTCTATACAGGCCATGGTGACATGCTACTTTACTATACAGGAACTGGTGACAACATGTTACTTTACTATACAGGTCCTGGTGACATGTTACTTTACTATACAGGCCCTGGTGACATGTTACTCTACTATACAGTCCCTGGTGACATGCTACTTTACTATACAGGCCCTGGTGACATGCTACTTTACTATACAGGCCCTGGTGACAGCATGTTACTTTACTATACAGGCCCTGGTGACATGTTACTTTACTATTCAGGCCCTGGTGACATGTTACTCTACTATACAGAACCTGGTGACATGCTACTTTACTATACAGGCCCTGGTGACAGCATGTTACTTTACTATACAGGCCCTGGTGACATGCTACTTTACTATACAGGCCCTGGTGACATGTTACTTTACTATACAGGCCCTGGTGACATGTTACTTTACTATACAGGCCCTGGTGACATGTTACTTTACTATACAGGCCCTGGTGACAAAATGTTTCTTTAATATACAGGCCCTGGTGACATGTTGCTTTACTATACAGGCACTGGTGACAACATGTTACTTTACTATACAGGCCCTGGTGACATGCTACTTTACTATACAGTCCCTTTTGACATGCTACTTTACTATACAGGCCCTGGTGACATGCTACTTTACTATACAGGCCCTGTTGACAGCATGTTACTTTACTATACAGGCCGTGGTGACATGTCACTTTACTAAACAGGCCCTGGTGACCTGTTACTTGACTATACAGGCCCTGGTGACATGCTACTTTACTATACAGGCCCTGGTGACATGTTACTTTACTATACAGGCCCTGGTGACATGTTACTTTACTATACAGGCCCTGGTGACATGTTACTTTACTATACAGGCCCTGGTGACAAAATGTTTCTTTAATATACAGGCCCTGGTGACATGTTGCTTTACTATACAGGCACTGGTGACAACATGTTACTTTACTATACAGGCCCTGGTGACATGTTGCTTTACTATACAGGCACTGGTGACAACATGTTACTTTACTATACAGGCCCTGGTGACATGCTACTTTACTATACAGGCCCTGGTGACATGTTACTCTACTATACAGAACCTGGTGACATGTTACTTTACTATACAGGCCCTGGTGACAACATGTTACCTTACTATACAGGCCCTGGTGACAACATGCTACTTTACTATACAGGCCCTGGTGACCTGTTACTTGACTATACAGGCCCTGGTGACATGCTACTTTACTATACAGGCCCTGGTGACATGTTACTTTACTATACAGGACCTGGTGACATGTTACTCTACTATACAGGTGACCTGTTACTTGACTATACAGGCCCTGGTGACATGCTACTTTACTATACAGGCCCTGGTGACATGTTACTTTACTATACAGGACCTGGTGACATGTTACTCTACTATACAGGCCCTGGTGACATGCTACCTTACTATACAGGCCCTGGTGACATGTTACTTGACTATACAGGCCCTGGTGACATGCTACTTTACTATACAGGCCCTGGTGACATGTTACTTTACTATACAGGCCCTGGTGACATGTTACTTTATTATACAGGCCCTGGTGACAATCTGTTACTGCACTAGAAAGGCCCTGGTGACATGTTACTTTAATATACAGTCCCTGGTGGCAACATGTTACTTTACTATACAGGCCCTGGTGACATGTTACTTTACTATGCAGGCCCTGGTGACAACATGTTACCTTACTATACAGGCCCTGGGGACAACAATTTACTTTACTATACAGGCCCTGGTGACATGTTACTTTACTATACAGGCCCTGGTGACATGTTACTTTACTATACAGGCCCTGGTGACATGTTACTTTACTATACATGCCCTGGTGACATGTTACTTTACTATACAGGCCCTGGTGACATGTTACTTTACTATACAGGCCCTGGTGACATGTTACTTTACTATACAGGCCCTGGTGACAGCAAGTTACTTTACTATACAGGCCCTGGTGACATGTTACTTTACTATTCAGGCCCTGGTGACATGTTACTCTACTATACAGAACCTGGTGACATGCTACTTTACTATACAGGCCCTGGTGACAGCATGTTACTTTACTATACAGGCCCTGGTGACATGCTACTTTACTATACAGGCCCTGGTGACATGTTACTTTACTATACAGGCCCTGGTGACATGTTACTTTACTATACAGGCCCTGGTGACATGTTACTTTACTATACAGGCCCTGGTGACAAAATGTTTCTTTACTATACAGGCCCTTGTGACATGTTGCTTTACTATACAGGCACTGGTGACAACATGTTACTTTACTATACAGGCCCTGGTGACATGCTACTTTACTATACAGGCCCTGGTGACATGTTACTCTACTATACAGTCCCTGGTGACATGCTACTTTACTATTCAGGCCCTGGTGACATACTACTTTACTATACAGGCCCTGTTGACAGCATGTTACTTTACTATACAGGCCGTGGTGACATGTCACTTTACTAAACAGGCCCTGGTGAACTGTTACTTGACTATACAGGCCCTGGTGACATGCTACTTTACTATACAGGCCCTGGTGACATGTTACTTTACTATACAGGCCCTGGTGACAACATTTTACCTTACTATACAGGCCCTGGTGACATGTTACTTTACTATACAGGCCCTGGTGACATGTTACTTTACTCTACAGGCCCTGGTGACATGTTACTTTACTATACAGGCCCTGGTGACAACATGTTACCTTACTATACAGGGCCTGGTGACAACATGTTACTTTACCATACAGGCCCTGATGACATGCTACTTTACTATACAGGCCCTTGTGACATGTTACTTTACTCTACTGGCCCTGTTTACATGTTACTTTACTATACAGGCCCTGGTGACATGTTACTTTACTATACAGGCCCTGGTGACATGCTACTTTACTATACAGGCCCTGGTGACAGCAGGTTACTTTAGTATACAGGCCCTGATGACATGCTACTTTACTATACAGGAACTGGTGACATGTTACTTTACTATACAGGTCCTGGTGACATGTTACTTTACTATACAGGCCCTAGTGACATGTTACTCTACTATACAGTCCCTGGTGACATGCTACTTTACTATACAGGCCCTGGTGACATGCTACTTTACGATACAGGCCCTGGTGACAGCATGTTACTTTACTATACAGGCCCTGGTGACATGTTACTTTACTATTCAGGCCCTGGTGACATGTTACTCTACTATACAGAACCTGGTGACATGTTACTTTACTATACAGGCCCTGGTGACAACATGTTACCTTACTATACAGGCCCTGGTGACAACATGCTACTTTACTATACAGGCCCTGGTGACCTGTTACTTGACTATACAGGCCCTGGTGACATGCTACTTTACTATACAGGCCCTGGTGACATGTTACTTTACTATACAGGACCTGGTGACATGTTACTCTACTATACAGGCCCTGGTGACATGCTACTTTACTATACAGGCCCTGGTGACATGTTACTCTACTATACAGAACCTGGTGACATGTTTCTTTACTATACAGGTCCTGGTGACATGTTACTTTACTATACAGGCCCTGGTGACATGTTACTCTACTATACAGTCCCTGGTGACATGCTACTTTACTATACAGGCCCTGGTGACATGTTACTTTACTATACAGGACCTGGTGACATGTTACTCTACTATACAGGCCCTGGTGGCCTGTTACTTGACTATACAGGCCCTGGTGACATGCTACTTTACTATACAGTCCCTTTTGACATGCTACTTTACTATACAGGCCCTGTTGACAGCATGTTACTTTACTATACAGGCCGTGGTGACATGTCACTTTACTAAACAGGCCCTGGTGACCTGTTACTTGACTATACAGGCCCTGGTGACATGCTACTTTACTATACAGGCCCTGGTGACATGTTACTTTACTATACAGGCCCTGGTGACATGTTACTTTATTATACAGGCCCTGGTGACAATATGTTACTGCACTAGAAAGGCCCTGGTGACATGTTACTTTACTATACAGGACCTGGTGACATGTTACTCTACTATACAGGCCCTGGTGACATGCTACCTTACTATACAGGCCCTGGTGACATGTTACTTGACTATACAGGCCCTGGTGACATGCTACTTTACTATACAGGCCCTGGTGACATGTTACTTTACTATACAGGCCCTGGTGACATGTTACTTTATTATACAGGCCCTGGTGACAATATGTTACTGCACTAGAAAGGCCCTGGTGACATGTTACTTTAATATACAGTCCCTGGTGACAACATGTTACCTTACTATACAGGCCCTGGGGACAACAATTTACTTTACTATACAGGCCCGGGTGACATGTTACTTTACTATACATGCCCTGGTGACATGTTACTTTACTATACAGGCCCTGGTGACATGTTACTTTACTATACATGCCCTGGTGACATGTTACTTTACTATACAGGCCCTGGTGACATTTTACTTTACTATACAGGCCCTGGTGACAACATTATACCTTACTATACAGGCCCTGGTGACATGTTACTTTACTCTACAGGCCCTGGTGACATGTTACTTTACTATACAGGCCCTGGTGACATGTTACTCTACTATACAGTCCCTGGTGACATGCTACTTTACTATACAGGCCCTGGTGACATGTTACTTTACTATACAGGCCCTGTTGACATGTTACTTTACTATACAGGCCCTGGTGACATGTTACTTTACTATACAGGCCCTGGTGACATGCTACTTTACTATACAGGCCCTGGTGACAGCATGTTACTTTTCTATACAGGCCATGGTGACATGCTACTTTACTATACAGGAACTGGTGACAACATGTTACTTTACTATACAGGTCCTGGTGACATGTTACTTTACTATACAGGCCCTGGTGACATGTTACTCTACTATACAGTCCCTGGTGACATGCTACTTTACTATACAGGCCCTGGTGACATGCTACTTTACTATACAGGCCCTGGTGACAGCATGTTACTTTACTATACAGGCCCTGGTGACATGTTACTTTACTATTCAGGCCCTGGTGACATGTTACCCTACTATACAGAACCTGGTGACATGCTACTTTACTATACAGGCCCTGGTGACAGCATGTTACTTTACTATACAGGCCCTGGTGACATGCTACTTTACTATACAGGCCCTGGTGACATGTTACTTTACTATACAGGCCCTGGTGACATGTTACTTTACTATACAGGCCCTGGTGACATGTTACTTTACTTTACAGGCCCTGGTGACAAAATGTTTCTTTACTATACAGGCCCTGGTGACATGTTGCTTTACTAAACAGGCACTGGTGACAACATGTTACTTTACTATACAGGCCCTGGTGACATGCTACTTTACTATACAGTCCCTTTTGACATGCTACTTTACTATACAGGCCCTGTTGACAGCATGTTACTTTACTATACAGGCCGTGGTGACATGTCACTTTACTAAACAGGCCCTGGTGACCTGTTACTTGACTATACAGGCCCTGGTGACATGCTACTTTACTATACAGGCCCTGGTGACATGTTACTTTACTATACAGGCCCTGGTGACAACATTTTACCTTAATATACAGGCCCTGGTGACATGTTACTTTACTATACAGGCCCTGGTGACATGTTACTTTACTCTACAGGCCCTGGTGACATGTTACTTTACTATACAGGCCCTGGTGACAACATGTTACCTTACTATACAGGCCCTGGTGACAACATGTTACTTTACTTTACAGGCCCTGGTGACATGTTACTTTACTATACAGGCCCTGGTGACATGTTACTTTACTATACAGGCCCTGGTGACAAAATGTTTCTTTACTATACAGGCCCTGGTGACATGTTGCTTTACTATACAGGCACTGGTGACAACATGTTACTTTACTATACAGGCCCTGGTGACATGCTACTTTACTATACAGGCCCTGGTGACATGTTACTCTACTATACAGTCCCTGGTGACATTCTACTTTACTATACAGGCCCTGGTGACATGCTACTTTACTATACAGGCCCTGTTGACAGCATGTTACTTTACTATACAGGCCGTGGTGACATGTCACTTTACTAAACAGGCCCTGGTGACCTGTTACTTGACTATACAGGCCCTGGTGACATGCTACTTTACTATACAGGCCCTGTTGACATGTTACTTTACTATACAGGCCCTGGTGACATGTTACTTTACTATACAGTCCCTGGTGACATGCTACTTTACTATACAGGCCCTGGTGACAGCATGTTACTTTTCTATACAGGCCATGGTGACATGCTACTTTACTATACAGGAACTGGTGACAACATGTTACTTTACTATACAGGTCCTGGTGACATGTTACTTTACTATACAGGCCCTGGTGACATGTTACTCTACTATACAGTCCCTGGTGACATGCTACTTTACTATACAGGCCCTGGTGACATGCTACTTTACTATACAGGCCCTGGTGACAGCATGTTACTTTACTATACAGGCCCTGGTGACATGTTACTTTACTATTCAGGCCCTGGTGACATGTTACTCTACTATACAGAACCTGGTGACATGCTACTTTACTATACAGGCCCTGGTGACAGCATGTTACTTTACTATACAGGCCCTGGTGACATGCTACTTTACTATACAGGCCTTGGTGACATGTTACTTTACTATACAGGCCCTGGTGACATGTTACTTTACTATACAGGCCCTGGTGACATGTTACTTTACTATACAGGCCCTGGTGACAAAATGTTTCTTTAATATACAGGCCCTGGTGACATGTTGCTTTACTATACAGGCACTGGTGACAACATGTTACTTTACTATACAGGCCCTGGTGACATGCTACTTTACTATACAGTCCCTTTTGACATGCTACTTTACTATACAGGCCCTGGTGACATGCTACTTTACTATACAGGCCCTGTTGACAGCATGTTACTTTACTATACAGGCCGTGGTGACATGTCACTTTACTAAACAGGCCCTGGTGACCTGTTACTTGACTATACAGGCCCTGGTGACATGCTACTTTACTATACAGGCCCTGGTGACATGTTACTTTACTATACAGGCCCTGGTGACATGTTACTTTACTATACAGGCCCTGGTGACATGTTACTTTACTATACAGGCCCTGGTGACAAAATGTTTCTTTAATATACAGGCCCTGGTGACATGTTGCTTTACTATACAGGCACTGGTGACAACATGTTACTTTACTATACAGGCCCTGGTGACATGTTGCTTTACTATACAGGCACTGGTGACAACATGTTACTTTACTATACAGGCCCTGGTGACATGCTACTTTACTATACAGGCCCTGGTGACATGTTACTCTACTATACAGTCCCTGGTGACATTCTACTTTACTATACAGGCCCTGGTGACATGCTACTTTACTATACAGGCCCTGTTGACAGCATGTTACTTTACTATACAGGCCGTGGTGACATGTCACTTTACTAAACAGGCCCTGGTGACCTGTTACTTGACTATACAGGCCCTGGTGACATGCTACTTTACTATACAGGCACTGTTGACATGTTACTTTACTATACAGGCCCTGGTGACATGTTACTTTACTATACAGGCCCTGGTGACATGCTACTTTACTATACAGGCCCTGGTGACAGCATGTTACTTTTCTATACAGGCCATGGTGACATGCTACTTTACTATACAGGAACTGGTGACAACATGTTACTTTACTATACAGGTCCTGGTGACATGTTACTTTACTATACAGGCCCTGGTGACATGTTACTCTACTATACAGTCCCTGGTGACATGCTACTTTACTATACAGGCCCTGGTGACATGCTACTTTACTATACAGGCCCTGGTGACAGCATGTTACTCTACTATACAGAACCTGGTGACATGCTACTTTACTATACAGGCCCTGGTGACAGCATGTTACTTTACTATACAGGCCCTGGTGACATGCTACTTTACTATACAGGCCCTGGTGACATGTTACTTTACTATACAGGCCCTGGTGACATGTTACTTTACTATACAGGCCCTGGTGACATGTTACTTTACTATACAGGCCCTGGTGACAAAATGTTTCTTTAATATACAGGCCCTGGTGACATGTTGCTTTACTATACAGGCACTGGTGACAACATGTTACTTTACTATACAGGCCCTGGTGACATGCTACTTTACTATACAGTCCCTTTTGACATGCTACTTTACTATACAGGCCCTGGTGACATGCTACTTTACTATACAGGCCCTGTTGACAGCATGTTACTTTACTATACAGGCCGTGGTGACATGTCACTTTACTAAACAGGCCCTGGTGACCTGTTACTTGACTATACAGGCCCTGGTGACATGCTACTTTACTATACAGGCCCTGGTGACATGTTACTTTACTATACAGGCCCTGGTGACATGTTACTTTACTATACAGGCCCTGGTGACATGTTACTTTACTATACAGGCCCTGGTGACAAAAATGTTTCTTTAATATACAGGCCCTGGTGACATGTTGCTTTACTATACAGGCACTGGTGACAACATGTTACTTTACTATACAGGCCCTGGTGACATGTTGCTTTACTATACAGGCACTGGTGACAACATGTTACTTTACTATACAGGCCCTGGTGACATGCTACTTTACTATACAGGCCCTGGTGACATGTTACTCTACTATACAGTCCCTGGTGACATTCTACTTTACTATACAGGCCCTGGTGACATGCTACTTTACTATACAGGCCCTGTTAACAGCATGTTACTTTACTATACAGGCCGTGGTGACATGTCACTTTACTAAACAGGCCCTGGTGACCTGTTACTTGACTATACAGGCCCTGGTGACATGCTACTTTACTATACAGGCCCTGTTGACATGTTACTTTACTATACAGGCCCTGGTGACATGTTACTTTACTATACAGGCCCTGGTGACATGCTACTTTACTATACAGGCCCTGGTGACAGCATGTTACTTTTCTATACAGGCCATGGTGACATGCTACTTTACTATACAGGAACTGGTGACAACATGTTACTTTACTATACAGGTCCTGGTGACATGTTACTTTACTATACAGGCCCTGGTGACATGTTACTCTACTATACAGTCCCTGGTGACATGCTACTTTACTATACAGGCCCTGGTGACATGCTACTTTACTATACAGGCCCTGGTGACAAAATGTTTCTTTAATATACAGGCCCTGGTGACATGTTGCTTTACTATACAGGCACTGGTGACAACATGTTACTTTACTATACAGGCCCTGGTGACATGTTGCTTTACTATACAGGCACTGGTGACAACATGTTACTTTACTATACAGGCCCTGGTGACATGCTACTTTACTATACAGGCCCTGGTGACATGTTACTCTACTATACAGTCCCTGGTGACATTCTACTTTACTATACAGGCCCTGGTGACATGCTACTTTACTATACAGGCCCTGTTGACAGCATGTTACTTTACTATACAGGCCGTGGTGACATGTCACTTTACTAAACAGGCCCTGGTGACCTGTTACTTGACTATACAGGCCCTGGTGACATGCTACTTTACTATACAGGCCCTGTTGACATGTTACTTTACTATACAGGCCCTGGTGACATGTTACTTTACTATACAGGCCCTGGTGACATGCTACTTTACTATACAGGCCCTGGTGACAGCATGTTACTTTACTATACAGGCCATGGTGACATGCTACTTTACTATACAGGAACTGGTGACAACATGTTACTTTACTATACAGGTCCTGGTGACATGTTACTTTACTATACAGGCCCTGGTGACATGTTACTCTACTATACAGTCCCTGGTGACATGCTACTTTACTATACAGGCCCTGGTGACATGCTACTTTACTATACAGGCCCTGGTGACAGCATGTTACTCTACTATACAGAACCTGGTGACATGCTACTTTACTATACAGGCCCTGGTGACAGCATGTTACTTTACTATACAGGCCCTGGTGACATGCTACTTTACTATACAGGCCCTGGTGACATGTTACTTTACTATACAGGCCCTGGTGACATGTTACTTTACTATACAGGCCCTGGTGACATGCTACTTTACTATACAGGCCCTGGTGACAGCAGGTTACTTTAGTATACAGGCCCTGATGACATGCTACTTTACTATACAGGAACTGGTGACATGTTACTTTACTATACAGGTCCTGGTGACATGTTACTTTACTATACAGGCCCTAGTGACATGTTACTCTACTATACAGTCCCTGGTGACATGCTACTTTACTATACAGGCCCTGGTGACATGCTACTTTACGATACAGGCCCTGGTGACAGCATGTTACTTTACTATACAGGCCCTGGTGACATGTTACTTTACTATTCAGGCCCTGGTGACATGTTACTCTACTATACAGAACCTGGTGACATGTTACTTTACTATACAGGCCCTGGTGACAACATGTTACCTTACTATACAGGCCCTGGTGACAACATGCTACTTTACTATACAGGCCCTGGTGACCTGTTACTTGACTATACAGGCCCTGGTGACATGCTACTTTACTATACAGGCCCTGGTGACATGTTACTTTACTATACAGGACCTGGTGACATGTTACTCTACTATACAGGCCCTGGTGACATGCTACTTTACTATACAGGCCCTGGTGACATGTTACTCTACTATACAGAACCTGGTGACATGTTTCTTTACTATACAGGTCCTGGTGACATGTTACTTTACTATACAGGCCCTGGTGACATGTTACTCTACTATACAGTCCCTGGTGACATGCTACTTTACTATACAGGCCCTGGTGACATGTTACTTTACTATACAGGACCTGGTGACATGTTACTCTACTATACAGGCCCTGGTGGCCTGTTACTTGACTATACAGGCCCTGGTGACATGCTACTTTACTATACAGTCCCTTTTGACATGCTACTTTACTATACAGGCCCTGTTGACAGCATGTTACTTTACTATACAGGCCGTGGTGACATGTCACTTTACTAAACAGGCCCTGGTGACCTGTTACTTGACTATACAGGCCCTGGTGACATGCTACTTTACTATACAGGCCCTGGTGACATGTTACTTTACTATACAGGCCCTGGTGACATGTTACTTTATTATACAGGCCCTGGTGACAATATGTTACTGCACTAGAAAGGCCCTGGTGACATGTTACTTTACTATACAGGACCTGGTGACATGTTACTCTACTATACAGGCCCTGGTGACATGCTACCTTACTATACAGGCCCTGGTGACATGTTACTTGACTATACAGGCCCTGGTGACATGCTACTTTACTATACAGGCCCTGGTGACATGTTACTTTACTATACAGGCCCTGGTGACATGTTACTTTATTATACAGGCCCTGGTGACAATATGTTACTGCACTAGAAAGGCCCTGGTGACATGTTACTTTAATATACAGTCCCTGGTGACAACATGTTACCTTACTATACAGGCCCTGGTGACAACATTATACCTTACTATACAGGCCCTGGTGACATGTTACTTTACTCTACAGGCCCTGGTGACATGTTACTTTACTATACAGGCCCTGGTGACATGTTACTCTACTATACAGTCCCTGGTGACATGCTACTTTACTATACAGGCCCTGGTGACATGTTACTTTACTATACAGGCCCTGTTGACATGTTACTTTACTATACAGGCCCTGGTGACATGTTACTTTACTATACAGGCCCTGGTGACATGCTACTTTACTATACAGGCCCTGGTGACAGCATGTTACTTTTCTATACAGGCCATGGTGACATGCTACTTTACTATACAGGAACTGGTGACAACATGTTACTTTACTATACAGGTCCTGGTGACATGTTACTTTACTATACAGGCCCTGGTGACATGTTACTCTACTATACAGTCCCTGGTGACATGCTACTTTACTATACAGGCCCTGGTGACATGCTACTTTACTATACAGGCCCTGGTGACAGCATGTTACTTTACTATACAGGCCCTGGTGACATGTTACTTTACTATTCAGGCCCTGGTGACATGTTACCCTACTATACAGAACCTGGTGACATGCTACTTTACTATACAGGCCCTGGTGACAGCATGTTACTTTACTATACAGGCCCTGGTGACATGCTACTTTACTATACAGGCCCTGGTGACATGTTACTTTACTATACAGGCCCTGGTGACATGTTACTTTACTATACAGGCCCTGGTGACATGTTACTTTACTTTACAGGCCCTGGTGACAAAATGTTTCTTTACTATACAGGCCCTGGTGACATGTTGCTTTACTAAACAGGCACTGGTGACAACATGTTACTTTACTATACAGGCCCTGGTGACATGCTACTTTACTATACAGTCCCTTTTGACATGCTACTTTACTATACAGGCCCTGTTGACAGCATGTTACTTTACTATACAGGCCGTGGTGACATGTCACTTTACTAAACAGGCCCTGGTGACCTGTTACTTGACTATACAGGCCCTGGTGACATGCTACTTTACTATACAGGCCCTGGTGACATGTTACTTTACTATACAGGCCCTGGTGACAACATTTTACCTTAATATACAGGCCCTGGTGACATGTTACTTTACTATACAGGCCCTGGTGACATGTTACTTTACTCTACAGGCCCTGGTGACATGTTACTTTACTATACAGGCCCTGGTGACAACATGTTACCTTACTATACAGGCCCTGGTGACAACATGTTACTTTACTTTACAGGCCCTGGTGACATGTTACTTTACTATACAGGCCCTGGTGACATGTTACTTTACTATACAGGCCCTGGTGACAAAATGTTTCTTTACTATACAGGCCCTGGTGACATGTTGCTTTACTATACAGGCACTGGTGACAACATGTTACTTTACTATACAGGCCCTGGTGACATGCTACTTTACTATACAGGCCCTGGTGACATGTTACTCTACTATACAGTCCCTGGTGACATTCTACTTTACTATACAGGCCCTGGTGACATGCTACTTTACTATACAGGCCCTGTTGACAGCATGTTACTTTACTATACAGGCCGTGGTGACATGTCACTTTACTAAACAGGCCCTGGTGACCTGTTACTTGACTATACAGGCCCTGGTGACATGCTACTTTACTATACAGGCCCTGTTGACATGTTACTTTACTATACAGGCCCTGGTGACATGTTACTTTACTATACAGTCCCTGGTGACATGCTACTTTACTATACAGGCCCTGGTGACAGCATGTTACTTTTCTATACAGGCCATGGTGACATGCTACTTTACTATACAGGAACTGGTGACAACATGTTACTTTACTATACAGGTCCTGGTGACATGTTACTTTACTATACAGGCCCTGGTGACATGTTACTCTACTATACAGTCCCTGGTGACATGCTACTTTACTATACAGGCCCTGGTGACATGCTACTTTACTATACAGGCCCTGGTGACAGCATGTTACTTTACTATACAGGCCCTGGTGACATGTTACTTTACTATTCAGGCCCTGGTGACATGTTACTCTACTATACAGAACCTGGTGACATGCTACTTTACTATACAGGCCCTGGTGACAGCATGTTACTTTACTATACAGGCCCTGGTGACATGCTACTTTACTATACAGGCCCTGGTGACATGTTACTTTACTATACAGGCCCTGGTGACATGTTACTTTACTATACAGGCCCTGGTGACATGCTACTTTACTATACAGTCCCTTTTGACATGCTACTTTACTATACAGGCCCTGGTGACATGCTACTTTACTATACAGGCCCTGTTGACAGCATGTTACTTTACTATACAGGCCGTGGTGACATGTCACTTTACTAAACAGGCCCTGGTGACCTGTTACTTGACTATACAGGCCCTGGTGACATGCTACTTTACTATACAGGCCCTGGTGACATGTTACTTTACTATACAGGCCCTGGTGACATGTTACTTTACTATACAGGCCCTGGTGACATGTTACTTTACTATACAGGCCCTGGTGACAAAATGTTTCTTTAATATACAGGCCCTGGTGACATGTTGCTTTACTATACAGGCACTGGTGACAACATGTTACTTTACTATACAGGCCCTGGTGACATGTTGCTTTACTATACAGGCACTGGTGACAACATGTTACTTTACTATACAGGCCCTGGTGACATGCTACTTTACTATACAGGCCCTGGTGACATGTTACTCTACTATACAGTCCCTGGTGACATTCTACTTTACTATACAGGCCCTGGTGACATGCTACTTTACTATACAGGCCCTGTTGACAGCATGTTACTTTACTATACAGGCCGTGGTGACATGTCACTTTACTAAACAGGCCCTGGTGACCTGTTACTTGACTATACAGGCCCTGGTGACATGCTACTTTACTATACAGGCCCTGTTGACATGTTACTTTACTATACAGGCCCTGGTGACATGTTACTTTACTATACAGGCCCTGGTGACATGCTACTTTACTATACAGGCCCTGGTGACAGCATGTTACTTTTCTATACAGGCCATGGTGACATGCTACTTTACTATACAGGAACTGGTGACAACATGTTACTTTACTATACAGGTCCTGGTGACATGTTACTTTACTATACAGGCCCTGGTGACATGTTACTCTACTATACAGTCCCTGGTGACATGCTACTTTACTATACAGGCCCTGGTGACATGCTACTTTACTATACAGGCCCTGGTGACAGCATGTTACTCTACTATACAGAACCTGGTGACATGCTACTTTACTATACAGGCCCTGGTGACAGCATGTTACTTTACTATACAGGCCCTGGTGACATGCTACTTTACTATACAGGCCCTGGTGACATGTTACTTTACTATACAGGCCCTGGTGACATGTTACTTTACTATACAGGCCCTGGTGACATGTTACTTTACTATACAGGCCCTGGTGACAAAATGTTTCTTTAATATACAGGCCCTGGTGACATGTTGCTTTACTATACAGGCACTGGTGACAACATGTTACTTTACTATACAGGCCCTGGTGACATGCTACTTTACTATACAGTCCCTTTTGACATGCTACTTTACTATACAGGCCCTGGTGACATGCTACTTTACTATACAGGCCCTGTTGACAGCATGTTACTTTACTATACAGGCCGTGGTGACATGTCACTTTACTAAACAGGCCCTGGTGACCTGTTACTTGACTATACAGGCCCTGGTGACATGCTACTTTACTATACAGGCCCTGGTGACATGTTACTTTACTATACAGGCCCTGGTGACATGTTACTTTACTATACAGGCCCTGGTGACATGTTACTTTACTATACAGGCCCTGGTGACAAAAATGTTTCTTTAATATACAGGCCCTGGTGACATGTTGCTTTACTATACAGGCACTGGTGACAACATGTTACTTTACTATACAGGCCCTGGTGACATGTTGCTTTACTATACAGGCACTGGTGACAACATGTTACTTTACTATACAGGCCCTGGTGACATGCTACTTTACTATACAGGCCCTGGTGACATGTTACTCTACTATACAGTCCCTGGTGACATTCTACTTTACTATACAGGCCCTGGTGACATGCTACTTTACTATACAGGCCCTGTTAACAGCATGTTACTTTACTATACAGGCCGTGGTGACATGTCACTTTACTAAACAGGCCCTGGTGACCTGTTACTTGACTATACAGGCCCTGGTGACATGTTACTTTACTCTACAGGCCCTGGTGACATGTTACTTTACTATACAGGCCCTGGTGACAACATGTTACCTTACTATACAGGCCCTGGTGACAACATGTTACTTTACTTTACAGGCCCTGGTGACATGTTACTTTACTATACAGGCCCTGGTGACATGTTACTTTACTATACAGGCCCTGGTGACAAAATGTTTCTTTACTATACAGGCCCTGGTGACATGTTGCTTTACTATACAGGCACTGGTGACAACATGTTACTTTACTATACAGGCCCTGGTGACATGCTACTTTACTATACAGGCCCTGGTGACATGTTACTCTACTATACAGTCCCTGGTGACATTCTACTTTACTATACAGGCCCTGGTGACATGCTACTTTACTATACAGGCCCTGTTGACAGCATGTTACTTTACTATACAGGCCGTGGTGACATGTCACTTTACTAAACAGGCCCTGGTGACCTGTTACTTGACTATACAGGCCCTGGTGACATGCTACTTTACTATACAGGCCCTGTTGACATGTTACTTTACTATACAGGCCCTGGTGACATGTTACTTTACTATACAGTCCCTGGTGACATGCTACTTTACTATACAGGCCCTGGTGACAGCATGTTACTTTTCTATACAGGCCATGGTGACATGCTACTTTACTATACAGGAACTGGTGACAACATGTTACTTTACTATACAGGTCCTGGTGACATGTTACTTTACTATACAGGCCCTGGTGACATGTTACTCTACTATACAGTCCCTGGTGACATGCTACTTTACTATACAGGCCCTGGTGACATGCTACTTTACTATACAGGCCCTGGTGACAGCATGTTACTTTACTATACAGGCCCTGGTGACATGTTACTTTACTATTCAGGCCCTGGTGACATGTTACTCTACTATACAGAACCTGGTGACATGCTACTTTACTATACAGGCCCTGGTGACAGCATGTTACTTTACTATACAGGCCCTGGTGACATGCTACTTTACTATACAGGCCCTGGTGACATGTTACTTTACTATACAGGCCCTGGTGACATGTTACTTTACTATACAGGCCCTGGTGACATGCTACTTTACTATACAGTCCCTTTTGACATGCTACTTTACTATACAGGCCCTGGTGACATGCTACTTTACTATACAGGCCCTGTTGACAGCATGTTACTTTACTATACAGGCCGTGGTGACATGTCACTTTACTAAACAGGCCCTGGTGACCTGTTACTTGACTATACAGGCCCTGGTGACATGCTACTTTACTATACAGGCCCTGGTGACATGTTACTTTACTATACAGGCCCTGGTGACATGTTACTTTACTATACAGGCCCTGGTGACATGTTACTTTACTATACAGGCCCTGGTGACAAAATGTTTCTTTAATATACAGGCCCTGGTGACATGTTGCTTTACTATACAGGCACTGGTGACAACATGTTACTTTACTATACAGGCCCTGGTGACATGTTGCTTTACTATACAGGCACTGGTGACAACATGTTACTTTACTATACAGGCCCTGGTGACATGCTACTTTACTATACAGGCCCTGGTGACATGTTACTCTACTATACAGTCCCTGGTGACATTCTACTTTACTATACAGGCCCTGGTGACATGCTACTTTACTATACAGGCCCTGTTGACAGCATGTTACTTTACTATACAGGCCGTGGTGACATGTCACTTTACTAAACAGGCCCTGGTGACCTGTTACTTGACTATACAGGCCCTGGTGACATGCTACTTTACTATACAGGCCCTGTTGACATGTTACTTTACTATACAGGCCCTGGTGACATGTTACTTTACTATACAGGCCCTGGTGACATGCTACTTTACTATACAGGCCCTGGTGACAGCATGTTACTTTTCTATACAGGCCATGGTGACATGCTACTTTACTATACAGGAACTGGTGACAACATGTTACTTTACTATACAGGTCCTGGTGACATGTTACTTTACTATACAGGCCCTGGTGACATGTTACTCTACTATACAGTCCCTGGTGACATGCTACTTTACTATACAGGCCCTGGTGACATGCTACTTTACTATACAGGCCCTGGTGACAGCATGTTACTCTACTATACAGAACCTGGTGACATGCTACTTTACTATACAGGCCCTGGTGACAGCATGTTACTTTACTATACAGGCCCTGGTGACATGCTACTTTACTATACAGGCCCTGGTGACATGTTACTTTACTATACAGGCCCTGGTGACATGTTACTTTACTATACAGGCCCTGGTGACATGTTACTTTACTATACAGGCCCTGGTGACAAAATGTTTCTTTAATATACAGGCCCTGGTGACATGTTGCTTTACTATACAGGCACTGGTGACAACATGTTACTTTACTATACAGGCCCTGGTGACATGCTACTTTACTATACAGTCCCTTTTGACATGCTACTTTACTATACAGGCCCTGGTGACATGCTACTTTACTATACAGGCCCTGTTGACAGCATGTTACTTTACTATACAGGCCGTGGTGACATGTCACTTTACTAAACAGGCCCTGGTGACCTGTTACTTGACTATACAGGCCCTGGTGACATGCTACTTTACTATACAGGCCCTGGTGACATGTTACTTTACTATACAGGCCCTGGTGACATGTTACTTTACTATACAGGCCCTGGTGACATGTTACTTTACTATACAGGCCCTGGTGACAAAAATGTTTCTTTAATATACAGGCCCTGGTGACATGTTGCTTTACTATACAGGCACTGGTGACAACATGTTACTTTACTATACAGGCCCTGGTGACATGTTGCTTTACTATACAGGCACTGGTGACAACATGTTACTTTACTATACAGGCCCTGGTGACATGCTACTTTACTATACAGGCCCTGGTGACATGTTACTCTACTATACAGTCCCTGGTGACATTCTACTTTACTATACAGGCCCTGGTGACATGCTACTTTACTATACAGGCCCTGTTAACAGCATGTTACTTTACTATACAGGCCGTGGTGACATGTCACTTTACTAAACAGGCCCTGGTGACCTGTTACTTGACTATACAGGCCCTGGTGACATGCTACTTTACTATACAGGCCCTGTTGACATGTTACTTTACTATACAGGCCCTGGTGACATGTTACTTTACTATACAGGCCCTGGTGACATGCTACTTTACTATACAGGCCCTGGTGACAGCATGTTACTTTTCTATACAGGCCATGGTGACATGCTACTTTACTATACAGGAACTGGTGACAACATGTTACTTTACTATACAGGTCCTGGTGACATGTTACTTTACTATACAGGCCCTGGTGACATGTTACTCTACTATACAGTCCCTGGTGACATGCTACTTTACTATACAGGCCCTGGTGACATGCTACTTTACTATACAGGCCCTGGTGACAAAATGTTTCTTTAATATACAGGCCCTGGTGACATGTTGCTTTACTATACAGGCACTGGTGACAACATGTTACTTTACTATACAGGCCCTGGTGACATGTTGCTTTACTATACAGGCACTGGTGACAACATGTTACTTTACTATACAGGCCCTGGTGACATGCTACTTTACTATACAGGCCCTGGTGACATGTTACTCTACTATACAGTCCCTGGTGACATTCTACTTTACTATACAGGCCCTGGTGACATGCTACTTTACTATACAGGCCCTGTTGACAGCATGTTACTTTACTATACAGGCCGTGGTGACATGTCACTTTACTAAACAGGCCCTGGTGACCTGTTACTTGACTATACAGGCCCTGGTGACATGCTACTTTACTATACAGGCCCTGTTGACATGTTACTTTACTATACAGGCCCTGGTGACATGTTACTTTACTATACAGGCCCTGGTGACATGCTACTTTACTATACAGGCCCTGGTGACAGCATGTTACTTTTCTATACAGGCCATGGTGACATGCTACTTTACTATACAGGAACTGGTGACAACATGTTACTTTACTATACAGGTCCTGGTGACATGTTACTTTACTATACAGGCCCTGGTGACATGTTACTCTACTATACAGTCCCTGGTGACATGCTACTTTACTATACAGGCCCTGGTGACATGCTACTTTACTATACAGGCCCTGGTGACAGCATGTTACTCTACTATACAGAACCTGGTGACATGCTACTTTACTATACAGGCCCTGGTGACAGCATGTTACTTTACTATACAGGCCCTGGTGACATGCTACTTTACTATACAGGCCCTGGTGACATGTTACTTTACTATACAGGCCCTGGTGACATGTTACTTTACTATACAGGCCCTGGTGACATGTTACTTTACTATACAGGCCCTGGTGACAAAATGTTTCTTTAATATACAGGCCCTGGTGACATGTTGCTTTACTATACAGGCACTGGTGACAACATGTTACTTTACTATACAGGCCCTGGTGACATGCTACTTTACTATACAGTCCCTTTTGACATGCTACTTTACTATACAGGCCCTGGTGACATGCTACTTTACTATACAGGCCCTGTTGACAGCATGTTACTTTACTATACAGGCCGTGGTGACATGTCACTTTACTAAACAGGCCCTGGTGACCTGTTACTTGACTATACAGGCCCTGGTGACATGCTACTTTACTATACAGGCCCTGGTGACATGTTACTTTACTATACAGGCCCTGGTGACATGTTACTTTACTATACAGGCCCTGGTGACATGTTACTTTACTATACAGGCCCTGGTGACAAAAATGTTTCTTTAATATACAGGCCCTGGTGACATGTTGCTTTACTATACAGGCACTGGTGACAACATGTTACTTTACTATACAGGCCCTGGTGACATGTTGCTTTACTATACAGGCACTGGTGACAACATGTTACTTTACTATACAGGCCCTGGTGACATGCTACTTTACTATACAGGCCCTGGTGACATGTTACTCTACTATACAGTCCCTGGTGACATTCTACTTTACTATACAGGCCCTGGTGACATGCTACTTTACTATACAGGCCCTGTTAACAGCATGTTACTTTACTATACAGGCCGTGGTGACATGTCACTTTACTAAACAGGCCCTGGTGACCTGTTACTTTACTATACAGGCCCTGGTGACATGTTACTTTACTATACAGGCCCTGGTGACATGCTACTTTACTATACAGGCCCTGGTGACAGCATGTTACTTTTCTATACAGGCCATGGTGACATGCTACTTTACTATACAGGAACTGGTGACAACATGTTACTTTACTATACAGGTCCTGGTGACATGTTACTTTACTATACAGGCCCTGGTGACATGTTACTCTACTATACAGTCCCTGGTGACATGCTACTTTACTATACAGGCCCTGGTGACATGCTACTTTACTATACAGGCCCTGGTGACAAAATGTTTCTTTAATATACAGGCCCTGGTGACATGTTGCTTTACTATACAGGCACTGGTGACAACATGTTACTTTACTATACAGGCCCTGGTGACATGCTACTTTACTATACAGTCCCTTTTGACATGCTACTTTACTATACAGGCCCTGGTGACATGCTACTTTACTATACAGGCCCTGTTGACAGCATGTTACTTTACTATACAGGCCGTGGTGACATGTCACTTTACTAAACAGGCCCTGGTGACCTGTTACTTGACTATACAGGCCCTGGTGACATGCTACTTTACTATACAGGCCCTGGTGACATGTTACTTTACTATACAGGCCCTGGTGACATGTTACTTTACTCTACAGGCCCTGGTGACATGTTACTTTACTATACAGGCCCTGGTGACAACATGTTACCTTACTATACAGGCCCTGGTGACAACATGTTACTTTACTTTACAGGCCCTGGTGACATGTTACTTTACTATACAGGCCCTGGTGACATGTTACTTTACTATACAGGCCCTGGTGACAAAATGTTTCTTTACTATACAGGCCCTGGTGACATGTTGCTTTACTATACAGGCACTGGTGACAACATGTTACTTTACTATACAGGCCCTGGTGACATGCTACTTTACTATACAGGCCCTGGTGACATGTTAATCTACTATACAGTCCCTGGTGACATTCTACTTTACTATACAGGCCCTGGTGACATGCTACTTTACTATACAGGCCCTGTTGACAGCATGTTACTTTACTATACAGGCCCTGGTGACAACATTTTACCTTACTATACAGGCCCTGGTGACATGTTACTTTACTATACAGGCCATGGTGACATGTTACTTTACTCTACAGGCCCTAGTGACATGTTACTTTACTATACAGGCCCTGGTGACATGTTACTTTACTATACAGGCCCTGGTGACATGCTACTTTACTATACAGGCCCTGGTGACAGCAGGTTACTTTACTATACAGGCCCTGATGACATGCTACTTTACTATACAGGAATTGGTGACAACATGTTACTTTACTATACAGGTCCTGGTGACATGTTACTTTACTATACAGGCCCTGGTGACATGTTACTCTACTATACAGTGCCTGGTGACATGCTACTTTACTATACAGGCCCTGGTGACATGCTACTTTACGATACAGGCCCTGGTGACAGCATGTTACTTTACTATACAGGCCCTGGTGACATGTTACTTTACTATTCAGGCCCTGGTGACATGTTACTCTACTATACAGAACCTGGTGACATGTTACTTTACTATACAGGCCCTGGTGACAACATGTTACCTTACTATACAGGCCCTGGTGACAAAATTCTACTTTACTATACAGGCCCTGGTGACCTGTTACTTGACTATACAGGCCCTGGTGACATGCTATTTTACTATACAGGCCCTGGTGACATGTTACTTTACTATACAGGACCTGGTGACATGTTACTCTACTACACAGGCCCTGGTGACCTGTTACTTGACTATACAGGCCCTGGTGACATGCTACTTTACTATACAGGCCCTGGTGACCTGTTACTTGACTATACAGGCCCTGGTGACATGCTACTTTACTATACAGGCCCTGGTGACATGTTACTTTACTATACAGGACCTGGTGACATGTTACTCTATTATACAGGCCCTGGTGACATGCTACCTTACTATACAGGCCCTGGTGACATGTTACTTTACTATACAGGCCCTGGTGACATGTTACTTTACTATTCAGGCCCTGGTGACATGTTACTCTACTATACAGAACCTGGTGACATGCTACTTTACTATGCAGGCCCTGGTGACAGCATGTTACTTTACTATACAGGCCCTGGTGACATGCTACTTTACTATACAGGCCCTGGTGACATGTTACTTTACTATACAGGCCCTGGTGACATGTTACTTTACTATACAGGCCCTGGTGACATGTTACTTTACTATACAGGCCCTGGTGACAAAATGTTTCTTTAATATACAGGCCCTGGTGACATGTTGCTTTACTATACAGGCACTGGTGACAACATGTTACTTTACTATACAGGCCCTGGTGACATGCTACTTTACTATACAGTCCCTTTTGACATGCTACTTTACTATACAGGCCCTGGTGACATGCTACTTTACTATACAGGCCCTGTTGACAGCATGTTACTTTACTATACAGGCCGTGGTGACATGTCACTTTACTAAACAGGCCCTGGTGACCTGTTACTTGACTATACAGGCCCTGGTGACATGCTACTTTACTATACAGGCCCTGGTGACATGTTACTTTACTATACAGGCCCTGGTGACATGTTACTTTACTATACAGGCCCTGGTGACATGTTACTTTACTATACAGGCCCTGGTGACAAAATGTTTCTTTAATATACAGGCCCTGGTGACATGTTGCTTTACTATACAGGCACTGGTGACAACATGTTACTTTACTATACAGGCCCTGGTGACATGTTGCTTTACTATACAGGCACTGGTGACAACATGTTACTTTACTATACAGGCCCTGGTGACATGCTACTTTACTATACAGGCCCTGGTGACATGTTACTCTACTATACAGTCCCTGGTGACATTCTACTTTACTATACAGGCCCTGGTGACATGCTACTTTACTATACAGGCCCTGTTGACAGCATGTTACTTTACTATACAGGCCGTGGTGACATGTCACTTTACTAAACAGGCCCTGGTGACCTGTTACTTGACTATACAGGCCCTGGTGACATGCTACTTTACTATACAGGCCCTGTTGACATGTTACTTTACTATACAGGCCCTGGTGACATGTTACTTTACTATACAGGCCCTGGTGACATGCTACTTTACTATACAGGCCCTGGTGACAGCATGTTACTTTTCTATACAGGCCATGGTGACATGCTACTTTACTATACAGGAACTGGTGACAACATGTTACTTTACTATACAGGTCCTGGTGACATGTTACTTTACTATACAGGCCCTGGTGACATGTTACTCTACTATACAGTCCCTGGTGACATGCTACTTTACTATACAGGCCCTGGTGACATGCTACTTTACTATACAGGCCCTGGTGACAGCATGTTACTCTACTATACAGAACCTGGTGACATGCTACTTTACTATACAGGCCCTGGTGACAGCATGTTACTTTACTATACAGGCCCTGGTGACATTCTACTTTACTATACAGGCCCTGGTGACATGTTACTTTACTATACAGGCCCTGGTGACATGTTACTTTACTATACAGGCCCTGGTGACATGTTACTTTACTATACAGGCCCTGGTGACAAAATGTTTCTTTAATATACAGGCCCTGGTGACATGTTGCTTTACTATACAGGCACTGGTGACAACATGTTACTTTACTATACAGGCCCTGGTGACATGCTACTTTACTATACAGTCCCTTTTGACATGCTACTTTACTATACAGGCCCTGGTGACATGCTACTTTACTATACAGGCCCTGTTGACAGCATGTTACTTTACTATACAGGCCGTGGTGACATGTCACTTTACTAAACAGGCCCTGGTGACCTGTTACTTGACTATACAGGCCCTGGTGACATGCTACTTTACTATACAGGCCCTGGTGACATGTTACTTTACTATACAGGCCCTGGTGACATGTTACTTTACTATACAGGCCCTGGTGACATGTTACTTTACTATACAGGCCCTGGTGACAAAATGTTTCTTTAATATACAGGCCCTGGTGACATGTTGCTTTACTATACAGGCACTGGTGACAACATGTTACTTTACTATACAGGCCCTGGTGACATGTTGCTTTACTATACAGGCACTGGTGACAACATGTTACTTTACTATACAGGCCCTGGTGACATGCTACTTTACTATACAGGCCCTGGTGACATGTTACTCTACTATACAGTCCCTGGTGACATTCTACTTTACTATACAGGCCCTGGTGACATGCTACTTTACTATACAGGCCCTGTTGACAGCATGTTACTTTACTATACAGGCCGTGGTGACATGTCACTTTACTAAACAGGCCCTGGTGACCTGTTACTTGACTATACAGGCCCTGGTGACATGCTACTTTACTATACAGGCCCTGTTGACATGTTACTTTACTATACAGGCCCTGGTGACATGTTACTTTACTATACAGGCCCTGGTGACATGCTACTTTACTATACAGGCCCTGGTGACAGCATGTTACTTTTCTATACAGGCCATGGTGACATGCTACTTTACTATACAGGAACTGGTGACAACATGTTACTTTACTATACAGGTCCTGGTGACATGTTACTTTACTATACAGGCCCTGGTGACATGTTACTCTACTATACAGTCCCTGGTGACATGCTACTTTACTATACAGGCCCTGGTGACATGCTACTTTACTATACAGGCCCTGGTGACAGCATGTTACTTTACTATACAGGCCCTGGTGACATGTTACTTTACTATTCAGGCCCTGGTGACATGTTACTCTACTATACAGAACCTGGTGACATGCTACTTTACTATACAGGCCCTGGTGACAGCATGTTACTTTACTATACAGGCCCTGGTGACATGCTACTTTACTATACAGGCCCTGGTGACATGTTACTTTACTATACAGGCCCTGGTGACATGTTACTTTAATATACAGGCCCTGGTGACATGTTACTTTACTATACAGGCCCTGGTGACAAAATGTTTCTTTAATATACAGGCCCTGGTGACATGTTGCTTTACTATACAGGCACTGGTGACAACATGTTACTTTACTATACAGGCCCTGGTGACATGCTACTTTACTATACAGTCCCTTTTGACATGCTACTTTACTATACAGGCCCTGGTGACATGCTACTTTACTATACAGGCCCTGTTGACAGCATGTTACTTTACTATACAGGCCGTGGTGACATGTCACTTTACTAAACAGGCCCTGGTGACCTGTTACTTGACTATACAGGCCCTGGTGACATGCTACTTTACTATACAGGCCCTGGTGACATGTTACTTTACTATACAGGCCCTGGTGACATGTTACTTTACTCTACAGGCCCTGGTGACATGTTACTTTACTATACAGGCCCTGGTGACAACATGTTACCTTACTATACAGGCCCTGGTGACAACATGTTACTTTACTTTACAGGCCCTGGTGACATGTTACTTTACTATACAGGCCCTGGTGACATGTTACTTTACTATACAGGCCCTGGTGACAAAATGTTTCTTTACTATACAGGCCCTGGTGACATGTTGCTTTACTATACAGGCACTGGTGACAACATGTTACTTTACTATACAGGCCCTGGTGACATGCTACTTTACTATACAGGCCCTGGTGACATGTTAATCTACTATACAGTCCCTGGTGACATTCTACTTTACTATACAGGCCCTGGTGACATGCTACTTTACTATACAGGCCCTGTTGACAGCATGTTACTTTACTATACAGGCCGTGGTAACATGTCACTTTACTAAACAGGCCCTGGTGACCTGTTACTTGACTATACAGGCCCTGGTGACATGCTACTTTACTATACAGGCCCTGGTGACATGTTACTTTACTATACAGGCCCTGGTGACAACATTTTACCTTACTATACAGGCCCTGGTGACATGTTACTTTACTATACAGGCCATGGTGACATGTTACTTTACTCTACAGGCCCTAGTGACATGTTACTTTACTATACAGGCCCTGGTGACATGTTACTTTACTATACAGGCCCTGGTGACATGCTACTTTACTATACAGGCCCTGGTGACAGCAGGTTACTTTACTATACAGGCCCTGATGACATGCTACTTTACTATACAGGAATTGGTGACAACATGTTACTTTACTATACAGGTCCTGGTGACATGTTACTTTACTATACAGGCCCTGGTGACATGTTACTCTACTATACAGTCCCTGGTGACATGCTACTTTACTATACAGGCCCTGGTGACATGCTACTTTACGATACAGGCCCTGGTGACAGCATGTTACTTTACTATACAGGCCCTGGTGACATGTTACTTTACTATTCAGGCCCTGGTGACATGTTACTCTACTATACAGAACCTGGTGACATGTTACTTTACTATACAGGCCCTGGTGACAACATGTTACCTTACTATACAGGCCCTGGTGACAAAATTCTACTTTACTATACAGGCCCTGGTGACCTGTTACTTGACTATACAGGCCCTGGTGACATGCTATTTTACTATACAGGCCCTGGTGACATGTTACTTTACTATACAGGACCTGGTGACATGTTACTCTACTACACAGGCCCTGGTGACCTGTTACTTGACTATACAGGCCCTGGTGACATGCTACTTTACTATACAGGCCCTGGTGACCTGTTACTTGACTATACAGGCCCTGGTGACATGCTACTTTACTATACAGGCCCTGGTGACATGTTACTTTACTATACAGGACCTGGTGACATGTTACTCTATTATACAGGCCCTGGTGACATGCTACCTTACTATACAGGCCCTGGTGACATGTTACTTGACTATACAGGCCCTGGTGACATGCTACTTTACTATACAGGCCCTGGTGACATGTTACTTTACTATACAGGCCCTGGTGACATGTTACTTTATTATACAGGCCCTGGTGACAATATGTTACTGCACTAGAAAGGCCCTGGTGACATGTTACTTTAATATACAGTCCCTGGTGACATGTTACTTTACTATACAGGCCCTGGTGACATGTTACTTTACTATGCAGGCCCTGGTGACAACATGTTACCTTACTATACAGGCCCTGGGGACAACAATTTACTTTACTATACAGGCTCTGGTGACATGTTACTTTACTATACAGGCCCTGGTGACATGTTACTTTACTATACAGGCCCTGGTGACATGTTACTTTACTATACATGCCCTGGTGACATGTTACTTTACTATACAGGCCCTGGTGACATGTTACCTTACAATACAGGCCCTGATGACATGCTACTTTACTATACAGGCCCTGGTGACAACATGTTACTTTACTATACAGGCCCTGGTGACATGTTACTTGACTATAAAGGCCCTGGTGACATGTTACTTTACTATACATGCCCTGGTGACATTTTACTTTACTATACAGGCCCTTGTGACATGTTACTTTACTATAAAGGCCCTGGTGACAGCATGTTACTTTACTATACAGGCCCTGGTGACATGTTACTTTACTATACAGGCCCTGGTGACAACATGTTACCTTACTATACAGGCCCTGGTGACAACATGTTACTTTACTATACAGGACCTGGTGACATGTTACTCTACTATACAGGCCCTGGTGACCTGTTACTTGACTATACAGGCCCTGGTGACATGCTACTTTACTATACAGGCCCTGGTGACCTGTTACTTGACTATACAGGCCCTGGTGACATGCTACTTTACTATACAGGCCCTGGTGACATGTTACTTTACTATACAGGCCCTGGTGACAATATGTTACTGCACTAGAAAGGCCCTGGTGACATGTTACTTTAATATACAGTCCCTGGTGACAACATGTTACTTTACTATACAGGCCCTGGTGACAACATGTTACCTTACTATACAGGCCCTGGGGACAACAATTTACTTTACTATACAGGCCCTGGTGACATGTTACTTTATTATACAGGCCCTGGTGACATGTTACTTTACTATACAGGCACTGGTGACATGTTACTTTACTATACATGCCCTGGTGACATGTTACTTTACTATACAGGCCCTGGTGACATGTTACCTTACAATACAGGCCCTGATGACATGTTACTTTACTATACAGGCCCTGATGACATGCTACTTTACTATACAGGCCCTGGTGACAACATGTTACTTTACTATACAGGCCCTGGTGACATGTTACTTGACTATAAAGGCCCTGGTGACATGTTACTTTACTATACAGGCCCTGGTGACAGCATGTTACTTTACTATACAGGCCCTGGTGACAACATGTTACTTTACTATACAGGCCCTGGTGACAACATGTTACTTTACTATACAGGCCCTGGTTACATGTCACTTTACTATGAAGGCCCTGGTGACAACATGTTACTTTACTAGACAGGCCCTGGTGAAATGTTACTTTACTATACAGGCCCTGGTGACATGTTACTTTACTATTCAGGCCCTGGTGACATGTTACTCTACGATACAGAACCTGGTGACATGTTACTTTACTATACAGGCCCTGGTGACAACATGTTACCTTACTATACAGGCCCTGGTGACAACATGCTACTTTACTATACAGGCCCTGGTGACCTGTTACTTGACTATACAGGCCCTGGTGACATGCTACTTTACTATACAGGCCGTGGTGACATGTTACTTTACTATACAGGACCTGGTGACATGTTACTCTACTATACAGGCCCTGGTGACCTGTTACTTGACTATACAGGCCCTGGTGACATGCTGCTTTACTATACAGGCCCTGGTGACCTGTTACTTGACTATACAGGCCCTGGTGACATGCTACTTTACTATACAGGCCCTGGTGACATGTTACTTTACTATACAGGACCTGGTGACATTATCACTCTACTATACAGGCTCTGGTGACATGCTATCTTACTATACAGGCCCTGGTGACATGTTACTTGACTATACAGGCCCTGGTGACATGCTACTTTACTATACAGGCCCTGTTGACATGTTACTTTACTATACAGGCCCTGGTGACATGTTACTTTACTATACAGGCCCTGGTGACATGTTACTTTATTATACAGGCCCTGGTGACAATATGTTACTGCACTAGAAAGGCCCTGGTGACATGTTACTTTACTATACAGGCCCTGGTGACATGTTACTTTATTATACAGGCCCTGGTGACAATATGTTACTGCACTAGAAAGGCCCTGGTGACATGTTACTTTAATATACAGGCCCTGGTGACAACATGTTACTTTACTATACAGGCCCTGGTTACATGTCACTTTACTATGAAGGCCCTGGTGACAACATGTTACTTTACTAGACAGGCCCTGGTGAAATGTTACTTTACTATACAGGCCCTGGTGACATGTTATTTTACTATACAGTCCCTGGTAACAACATGTTACTTTACTATACAGGCCCTGGTGTCATGTTACTTTTACTATACAGGCCCTGGTGACATGGTACCTTACAATACAGGCCCTGATGACATGCTACTTTACTATACAGTCCCTGGTGACAACATGTTACTTTACTATACAGGCCCTGGTGACATGTTACTTGACTATAAAGGCCCTGGTGACATGTTACTTTACTATACAAGCCCTGGTGACATGTTACTTTACTATACAGGCCCTGGTGACATGTTACTTTACTATAAAGGCCCTGGTGACAGCATGTTACTTTACTATACAGGCCCTGGTGACATGTTACTTTTCTATACAGGCCCTGGTGACAGCATGTTACTTTACTATACAGGCCCTGGTGACAACATGTTACTTTACTATACAGGCCCTGGTGACAACATGTTACTTTACTATACAGGCCCTGGTTACATGTCACTTTACTATGAAGGCCCTGGTGACAACATGTTACTTTACTAGACAGGCCCTGGTGAAATGTTACTTTACTATACAGGCCCTGGTGACATGTTATTTTACTATACAGTCCCTGGTAACAACATGTTACTTTACTATACAGGCCCTGGTGTCATGTTACTTTTACTATACAGGCCCTGGTGACATGTTACTCTACTATACAGAACCTGGTGACATGTTACTTTACTATACAGAACCTGGTGACAACATGTTACCTTACTATACAGGCCCTGGTGACATGTTACTTTACTATACAGGCCCTGGTGATATGTTACTCTACTATACAGGCCCTGTTGACATGCTACTTTACTATACAGGCCCTGGTGACAACATGCTACTTTACTATACAGGCCCTGGTGACAGCATGTTACTTTACTATACAGGCTCTGGTGACATGCTACTTTACTATACAGGCCCTGGTGACATTTTACTTTACTAAACAGGCCCTGGTGACATGTTACTTTACTATAAAGGCCCTGGTGACAGCATGTTACTTTACTATACAGGCCCTGGGGACAACAATTTACTTTACTATACAGGCCCTGGTGACATGTTACTTTACTATACAGGCCCTGGTGACATGTTACTTTACTCTACAGGCCCTGGTGACATGTTACTTTACTATACAGGCCCTGGTGACATGTTACTTTACTATACAGGCCCTGGTGACAGCATGTTACTTTACTATACAGGCCCTGGTGAAATGTTACTTTACTATTCAGGCCCTGGTGACATGTCACTCTACTATACAGAACCTGGTGACATGCTACTTTACTATACAGGCCCTGGTGACAGCATGTTACTTTACTATACAGGCCCTGGTGACATGCTACTTTACTATACAGGGCCTGGTGACATGTTACTTTACTATACAGGCCCTGGTGACATGTTACTTTACTATACAGGCCCTGGTGACATGTTACTTTACTATACAGGCCCTGGTGACATGCTACTTTACTATACAGGCCCTGGTGACATTCTACTTTACTATACAGGCCCTGTTGACAGCATGTTACTTTACTATTCAGGCCGTGGTGACATGTCACTTTACTAAACAGGCCCTGGTGACCTGTTACTTGACTATACAGGCCCTGGTGACATGCTACTTTACTATACAGGCCCTGGTGACATGTTACTTTACTATACAGGCCCTGGTGACAACATTTTACCTTACTATACAGGCCCTGGTGACATGTTACTTTACTATACAGGCCCTGGTGACATGTTACTTTACTCTACAGGCCCTGGTGACATGTTACTTTACTATACAGGCCCTGGTGACAACATGTTACCTTACTATACAGGCCCTGGTGACAACATGTTACTTTACTATACAGGCCCTGATGACATGCTACTTTACTATACAGGCCCTTGTGACATGTTACTTTACTCTACAGGCCCTGTTTACATGTTACTTTACTATACAGGCCCTGGTGACATGTTACTTTACTATACAGGCCCTGGTGACATGCTACTTTACTATACAGGCCCTGGTGACAGCAGGTTACTTTACTATACAGGCCCTGATGACATGCTACTTTACTATACAGGAACTGGTGACAACATGTTACTTTACTATACAGGTCCTGGTGACATGTTACTTTACTATACAGGCCCTGGTGACATGTTACTCTACTATACAGTCCCTGGTGACATGCTACTTTACTATACAGGCCCTGGTGACATGCTACTTTACGATACAGGCCCTGGTGACAGCATGCTACTTTACTATACAGGCCCTGGTGACATGTTACTTTACTATTCAGGCCCTGGTGACATGTTACTCTACTATACAGAACCTGGTGACATGTGTCTTTACTATACAGGTCCTGGTGACATGTTACTTTACTATACAGGCCCTGGTGACATGTTACTCTACTATACAGTCCCTGGTGACATGCTACTTTACTATACAGGCCCTGGTGACATGTTACTTTACTATACAGGACCTGGTGACATGTTACTCTACTATACAGGCCCTGGTGGCCTGTTACTTGACTATACAGGCCCTGGTGACATGCTACTTTACTATACAGGCCCTGGTGACCTGTTACTTGACTATACAGGCCCTGGTGACATGCTACTTTACTATACAGGCCCTGGTGACATGTTACTTTACTATACAGGCCCTGGTGACATGTTACTTTATTATACAGGCCCTGGTGACAATATGTTACTGCACTAGAAAGGCCCTTGTGACATGTTACTTTACTATACAGGACCTGGTGACATGTTACTCTACTATACAGGCCCTGGTGACATGATACTTTACTATACAGGCCCTGGTGACATGTTACTTGACTATACAGGCCCTGGTGACATGCTACTTTACTATACAGGCCCTGGTGACATGTTACTTTACTATACAGGCCCTGGTGACATGTTACTTTATTATATAGGCCCTGGTGACAATATGTTACTGCACTAGAAAGGCCCTGGTGACATGTTACTTTAATATACAGTCCCTGGTGACAACATGTTACTTTACTATACAGGCCCTGGTGACATGTTACTTTACTATGCAGGCCCTGGTGACAACATGTTACCTTACTATACAGGCCCTGGGGACAACAATTTACTTTACTATACAGGCCCTGGTGACATGTTACTTTACTATACATGCCCTGGTGACATGTTACTTTACTATACAAGCCCTGGTGACATGTTACTTTACTATACAGGCCCTGGTGACATGTTACTTTACTATAAAGGCCCTGGTGACAGCATGTTACTTTACTATACAGGCCCTGGTGACATGTTACTTTTCTATACAGGCCCTGGTGACAGCATGTTACTTTACTATACAGGCCCTGGTGACAACATGTTACTTTACTATACAGGCCCTGGTGACAACATGTTACTTTACTATACAGGCCCTGGTTACATGTCACTTTACTATGAAGGCCCTGGTGACAACATGTTACTTTACTAGACAGGCCCTGGTGAAATGTTACTTTACTATACAGGCCCTGGTGACATGTTATTTTACTATACAGTCCCTGGTAACAACATGTTACTTTACTATACAGGCCCTGGTGTCATGTTACTTTTACTATACAGGCCCTGGTGACATGTTACTCTACTATACAGAACCTGGTGACATGTTACTTTACTATACAGAACCTGGTGACAACATGTTACCTTACTATACAGGCCCTGGTGACATGTTACTTTACTATACAGGCCCTGGTGATATGTTACTCTACTATACAGGCCCTGTTGACATGCTACTTTACTATACAGGCCCTGGTGACAACATGCTACTTTACTATACAGGCCCTGGTGACAGCATGTTACTTTACTATACAGGCTCTGGTGACATGCAACTTTACTATACAGGCCCTGGTGACATTTTACTTTACTAAACAGGCCCTGGTGACATGTTACTTTACTATAAAGGCCCTGGTGACAGCATGTTACTTTACTATACAGGCCCTGGGGACAACAATTTACTTTACTATACAGGCCCTGGTGACATGTTACTTTACTATACAGGCCCTGGTGACATGTTACTTTACTCTACAGGCCCTGGTGACATGTTACTTTACTATACAGGCCCTGGTGACATGTTACTTTACTATACAGGCCCTGGTGACAGCATGTTACTTTACTATACAGGCCCTGGTGAAATGTTACTTTACTATTCAGGCCCTGTTGACATGTCACTCTACTATACAGAACCTGGTGACATGCTACTTTACTATACAGGCCCTGGTGACAGCATGTTACTTTACTATACAGGCCCTGGTGACATGCTACTTTACTATACAGGGCCTGGTGACATGTTACTTTACTATACAGGCCCTGGTGACATGTTACTTTACTATACAGGCCCTGGTGACATGTTACTTTACTATACAGGCCCTGGTGACATGCTACTTTACTATACAGGCCCTGGTGACATTCTACTTTACTATACAGGCCCTGTTGACAGCATGTTACTTTACTATTCAGGCCGTGGTGACATGTCACTTTACTAAACAGGCCCTGGTGACCTGTTACTTGACTATACAGGCCCTGGTGACATGCTACTTTACTATACAGGCCCTGGTGACATGTTACTTTACTATACAGGCCCTGGTGACAACATTTTACCTTACTATACAGGCCCTGGTGACATGTTACTTTACTATACAGGCCCTGGTGACATGTTACTTTACTCTACAGGCCCTGGTGACATGTTACTTTACTATACAGGCCCTGGTGACAACATGTTACCTTACTATACAGGCCCTGGTGACAACATGTTACTTTACTATACAGGCCCTGATGACATGCTACTTTACTATACAGGCCCTTGTGACATGTTACTTTACTCTACAGGCCCTGTTTACATGTTACTTTACTATACAGGCCCTGGTGACATGTTACTTTACTATACAGGCCCTGGTGACATGCTACTTTACTATACAGGCCCTGGTGACAGCAGGTTACTTTACTATACAGGCCCTGATGACATGCTACTTTACTATACAGGAACTGGTGACAACATGTTACTTTACTATACAGGTCCTGGTGACATGTTACTTTACTATACAGGCCCTGGTGACATGTTACTCTACTATACAGTCCCTGGTGACATGCTACTTTACTATACAGGCCCTGGTGACATGCTACTTTACGATACAGGCCCTGGTGACAGCATGCTACTTTACTATACAGGCCCTGGTGACATGTTACTTTACTATTCAGGCCCTGGTGACATGTTACTCTACTATACAGAACCTGGTGACATGTGTCTTTACTATACAGGTCCTGGTGACATGTTACTTTACTATACAGGCCCTGGTGACATGTTACTCTACTATACAGTCCCTGGTGACATGCTACTTTACTATACAGGCCCTGGTGACATGTTACTTTACTATACAGGACCTGGTGACATGTTACTCTACTATACAGGCCCTGGTGGCCTGTTACTTGACTATACAGGCCCTGGTGACATGCTACTTTACTATACAGGCCCTGGTGACCTGTTACTTGACTATACAGGCCCTGGTGACATGCTACTTTACTATACAGGCCCTGGTGACATGTTACTTTACTATACAGGCCCTGGTGACATGTTACTTTATTATACAGGCCCTGGTGACAATATGTTACTGCACTAGAAAGGCCCTTGTGACATGTTACTTTACTATACAGGACCTGGTGACATGTTACTCTACTATACAGGCCCTGGTGACATGCTACCTTACTATACAGGCCCTGGTGACATGTTACTTGACTATACAGGCCCTGGTGACATGCTACTTTACTATACAGGCCCTGGTGACATGTTACTTTACTATACAGGCCCTGGTGACATGTTACTTTATTATATAGGCCCTGGTGACAATATGTTACTGCACTAGAAAGGCCCTGGTGACATGTTACTTTAATATACAGTCCCTGGTGACAACATGTTACTTTACTATACAGGCCCTGGTGACATGTTACTTTACTATGCAGGCCCTGGTGACAACATGTTACCTTACTATACAGGCCCTGGGGACAACAATTTACTTTACTATACAGGCCCTGGTGACATGTTACTTTACTATACATGCCCTGGTGACATGTTACTTTACTATACAGGCCCTGGTGACATGTTACTTTACTATACATGCCCTGGTGACATGTTACTTTACTATACAGAACCTGGTGACATGTTACTTTACTATACAGGCACTGGTGACAACATTATACCTTACTATACAGGCCCTGGTGACATGTTACTTTACTCTACAGGCCCTGGTGACATGTTACTTTACTATACAGGCCCTGATGACATGTTACTCTACTATACAGTCCCTGGTGACATGCTACTTTACTATACAGGCCCTGGTGACATGTTACTTTACTATACAGGCCCTGTTGACATGTTACTTTACTATACAGGCCCTGGTGACATGTTACTTTACTATACAGGCCCTGGTGACATGCTACTTTACTATACAGGCCCTGGTGACAGCATGTTACTTTACTATACAGGCCCTGGTGACATGTTACTTTACTATTCAGGCCCTGGTGACATGTTACTCTACTATACAGAACCTGGTGACATGCTACTTTACTATACAGGCCCTGGTGACAGCATGTTACTTTACTATACAGGCCCTGGTGACATGCTACTTTACCATACAGGCCCTGGTGACATGTTACTTTACTATACAGGCCCTGGTGACATGTTACTTTACTATACAGGCCCTGGTGACATGTTACTTTACTTTACAGGCCCTGGTGACAAAATGTTTCTTTACTATACAGGCCCTGGTGACATGTTGCTTTACTATACAGGCACTGGTGACAACATGTTACTTTACTATACAGGCCCTGGTGACATGCTACTTTACTATACAGTCCCTTTTGACATGCTACTTTACTATACAGGCCCTGTTGACAGCATGTTACTTTACTATACAGGCCGTGGTGACATGTCACTTTACTAAACAGGCCCTGGTGACCTGTTACTTGAATATACAGGCCCTGGTGACATGCTACTTTACTATACAGGTCCTGGTGACATGTTACTTTACTATACAGGCCCTGGTGACAACATTTTACCTTACTATACAGGCCCTGGTGACATGTTACTTTACTATACAGGCCCTGGTGACATGTTACTTTACTCTACAGGCCCTGGTGACATGTTACTTTACTATACAGGCCCTGGTGACAACATGTTACCTTACTATACAGGCCCTGGTGACAACATGTTACTTTACTTTACAGGCCCTGGTGACATGTTACTTTACTATACAGGCCCTGGTGACATGTTACTTTACTATACAGGCCCTGGTGACAAAATGTTTCTTTACTATACAGGCCCTGGTGACATGTTGCTTTACTATACAGGCACTGGTGACAACATGTTACTTTACTATACAGGCCCTGGTGACATGCTACTTTACTATACAGGCCCTGGTGACATGTTACTCTACTATACAGTCCCTGGTGACATTCTACTTTACTATACAGGCCCTGGTGACATGCTACTTTACTATACAGGCCCTGTTGACAGCATGTTACTTTACTATACAGGCCGTGGTGACATGTCACTTTACTAAACAGGCCCTGGTGACCTGTTACTTGACTATACAGGCCCTGGTGACATGCTACTTTACTGTACAGGCCCTGTTGACATGTTACTTTACTATACAGGCCCTGGTGACATGTTACTTTACTATACAGGCCCTGGTGACATGCTACTTTACTATACAGGCCCTGGTGACATGCTACTTTACTATACAGGAACTGGTGACAACATGTTACTTTACTATACAGGTCCTGGTGACATGTTACTTTACTATACAGGCCCTGGTGACATGTTACTCTACTATACAGTCCCTGGTGACATGCTACTTTACTATACAGGCCCTGGTGACATGCTACTTTACTATACAGGCCCTGGTGACAGCATGTTACTTTACTATACAGGCCCTGGTGACATGTTACTTTACTATTCAGGCCCTGGTGACATGTTACTCTAATGTAAAGAACCTGGTGACATGCTACTTTACTATACAGGCCCTGGTGACAGCATGTTACTTTACTATACAGGCCCTGGTGACATGCTACTTTACTATACAGGCCCTGGTGACATGTTACTTTACTATACAGGCCCTGGTGACATGTTACTTTACTATACAGGCCCTGGTGACATGTTACTTTACTATACAGGCCCTGGTGACAAAATGTTTCTTTACTATACAGGCCCTGGTGACATGTTGCTTTACTATACAGGCACTGGTGACAACATGTTACTTTACTATACAGGCCCTGGTGACATGCTACTTTACTATACAGTCCCTTTTGACATGCTACTTTACTATACAGGCCCTGGTGACATGCTACTTTACTATACAGGCCCTGTTGACAGCATGTTACTTTACTATACAGGCCGTGGTGACATGTCACTTTACTAAACAGGCCCTGGTGACCTGTTACTTGACTATACAGGCCCTGGTGACATGCTACTTTACTATACAGGCCCTGGTGACATGTTACTTTACTATACAGAACCTGGTGACATGTTACTTTACTCTACAGGCCCTGGTGACATGTTACTTTACTATACAGGCCCTGGTGACAACATGTTACCTTACTATACAGGCCCTGGTGACAAAATGTTACTTTACTTTACAGGCCCTGGTGACATGTTACTTTACTATACAGGCCCTGGTGACATGTTACTTTACTATACAGGCCCTGGTGACAAAATGTTTCTTTACTATATAGGCCCTGGTGACATGTTGCTTTACTATACAGGCACTGGTGACAACATGTTACTTTACTATACAGGCCCTGGTGACATGCTACTTTACTATACAGGCCCTGGTGACATGTTACTCTACTATACAGTCCCTGGTGACATTCTACTTTACTATACAGGCCCTGGTGACATGCTACTTTACTATACAGGCCCTGTTGACAGCATGTTACTTTACTATACAGGCCGTGGTGACATGTCACTTTACTAAACAGGCCCTGGTGGCCTGTTACTTGACTATACAGGCCCTGGTGACATGCTACTTTACTATACAGGCCCTGGTGACATGTTACTTTACTATACAGGCCCTGGTGACAACATGTTACCTTACTATACAGGCCCTGGTGACATGTTACTTTACTATACAGGCCATGGTGACATGTTACTTTACTCTAAAGGCCCTAGTGACATGTTACTTTACTATACAGGCCCTGGTGACAACATGTTACTTTACTATACAGGCCCTGATGACATGTTACTTGACTATACAGGCCCTGGTGACATGCTACTTTACTATACAG
Organism: Oncorhynchus clarkii lewisi; assembly: GCF_045791955.1. NCBI lineage: Eukaryota > Metazoa > Chordata > Actinopteri > Salmoniformes > Salmonidae > Oncorhynchus > Oncorhynchus clarkii. The sequence continues at coordinate 47,710,734 of NC_092168.1, read as the reverse complement.
GCCCTGTTGACATGTTACCTTACTATACAGGCCCTGGTGACATGTTACTTTACTATACAGGCCCTGGTGACATGCTACTTTACTATACAGGCCCTGGTGACAGCATGTTACTTTTCTATACAGGCCATGGTGACATGCTACTTTACTATACAGGAACTGGTGACAACATGTTACTTTACTATACAGGTCCTGGTGACATGTTACTTTACTATACAGGCCCTGGTGACAGCATGTTACTTTACTATACAGGCCCTGGTGACATGTTACTTTACTATTCAGGCCCTGGTGACATGTTACTCTACTATAAAGAACCTGGTGACATGCTACTTTACTATACAGGCCCTGGTGACAGCATGTTACTTTACTATACAGGCCCTGGTGACATGCTACTTTACTATACAGGCCCTGGTGACATGTTACTTTACTATACAGGCCCTGGTGACATGTTACTTTACTATACAGGCCCTGGTGACATGTTACTTTACTATACAGGCACTGGTGACAACATGTTACTTTACTATACAGGCCCTGGTGGCATGCTACTTTACTATACAGTCCCTTTTGACATGCTACTTTACTATACAGGCCCTGGTGACATGCTACTTTACTATACAGGCCCTGTTGACAGCATGTTACTTTACTATACAGGCCGTGGTGACATGTCACTTTACTAAACAGGCCCTGGTGACCTGTTACTTGACTATACAGGCCCTGGTGACATGTTACTTTACTATACAGGCCCTGGTGACATGTTACTTTACTATACAGGCCCTGGTGACATGTTACTTTACTATACAGGCACTGGTGACAACATGTTACTTTACTATACAGGCCCTGGTGGCATGCTACTTTACTATACAGTCCCTTTTGACATGCTACTTTACTATACAGGCCCTGGTGACATGCTACTTTACTATACAGGCCCTGTTGACAGCATGTTACTTTACTATACAGGCCGTGGTGACATGTCACTTTACTAAACAGGCCCTGGTGACCTGTTACTTGACTATACAGGCCCTGGTGACATGCTACTTTACTATACAGGCCCTGGTGACATGTTACTTTACTATACAGGCCCTGGTGACATGTTACTTTACTCTACAGGCCCTGGTGACATGTTACTTTACTATACAGGCCCTGGTGACAACATGTTACCTTACTATACAGGCCCTGGTGACAACATGTTACTTTACTTTACAGGCCCTGGTGACATGTTACTTTACTATACAGGCCCTGGTGACATGTTACTTTACTATACAGGCCCTGGTGACAAAATGTTTATTTACTATATAGGCCCTGGTGACATGTTGCTTTACTATACAGGCACTGGTGACAACATGTTACTTTACTATACAGGCCCTGGTGACATGCTACTTTACTATACAGGCCCTGGTGACATGTTACTCTACTATACAGTCCCTGGTGACATTCTACTTTACTATACAGGCCCTGGTGACATGTTACTTTACTATACAGGCCCTGTTGACAGCATGTTACTTTACTATACAGGCCGTGGTGACATGTCACTTTACTAAACAGGCCCTGGTGACCTGTTACTTGACTATACAGGCCCTGGTGACATGCTACTTTACTATACAGGCCCTGGTGACATGTTACTTTACTATACAGGCCCTGGTGACAACATTTTACCTTACTATACAGGCCCTGGTGACATGTTACTTTACTATACAGGCCATGGTGACATGTTACTTTACTCTAAAGGCCATAGTGACATGTTACTTTACTATACAGGCCCTGGTGACAACATGTTACTTTACTATACAGGCCCTGATGACATGCTACTTTACTATACAGGCCCTTGTGACATGTTACTTTACTCTACAGGCCCTGTTTACATGTTACTTTACTATACAGGCCCTGGTGACATGTTACTTTACTATACAGGCCCTGGTGACATGCTACTTTACTATACAGGCCCTGGTGACAGCAGGTTACTTTACTATACAGGCCCTGATGACATGCTACTTTACTATACAGGAATTGGTGACAACATGTTACTTTACTATACAGGTCCTGGTGACATGTTACTTTACTATACAGGCCCTGGTGACATGTTACTCTACTATACAGTCCCTGGTGACATGCTACTTTACTATACAGGCCCTGGTGACAACATGTTACTTTACTATACCGGCCCTGGTGACATGTTACTTTACTATACATGCCCTGGTGACATGTTACTTTACTATACAGGCCCTGGTGACAACATGTTACTTTACTATACAGGCCCTGGTGACATGTTACTTTACTATACAGGCCCTGGTGACATGTTACTTTACTATACAGGACCTGGTGACATGTTACTTTACTATACAGGGCCTGGTGACATGCTACTTTACTATACAGGCCCTGGTGACAGCATGTTACTTTACTATACAGGCCCTGGTGACATGCTACTTTACTATACAGAACCTGGTGACATGTTACTTTACTATACAGGCCCTGGTGACATGTTACTTTACTATACAGGCCCTGGTGACATGTTACTTTACTATTCAGGCCCTGGTGACATGTTACTCTACTATACAGAACCTGGTGACATGTTACTTTACTATACAGGCCCTGGTGACAACATGTTACCTTACTATACAGGCCCTGGTGACAACATGCTACTTTACTATACAGGATCTGGTGACATGTTACTTTACTATACAGGCCCTGGTGACATGTTACTTTACTTTACAGGCCCTGGTGACAAAATGTTTCTTTACTATACAGGCCCTGGTGACATGTTGCTTTACTATACAGGCACTGGTGACAACATGTTACTTTACTATACAGGCCCTGGTGACATGCTACTTTACTATACAGTCCCTTTTGACATGCTACTTTACTATACAGGCCCTGTTGACAGCATGTTACTTTACTATACAGGCCGTGGTGACATGTCACTTTACTAAACAGGCCCTGGTGACCTGTTACTTGACTATACAGGCCCTGGTGACATTCTACTTTACTATACAGGCCCTGGTGACATGTTACTTTACTATACAGGCCCTGGTGACAACATTTTACCTTACTATACAGGCCCTGGTGACATGTTACTTTACTATACAGGCCCTGGTGACATGTTACTTTACTCTACAGGCCCTGGTGACATGTTACTTTACTATACAGGCCCTGGTGACAACATGTTACCTTACTATACAGGCCCTGGTGACAACATGTTACTTTACTTTACAGGCCCTGGTGACATGTTACTTTACTATACAGGCCCTGGTGACATGTTACTTTACTATACAGGCCCTGGTGACAAAATGTTTCTTTACTATACAGGCCCTGGTGACATGTTACTTTACTATACAGGCACTGGTGACAACATGTTACTTTACTATACAGGCCCTGGTGACATGCTACTTTACTATACAGGCCCTGGTGACATGTTACTCTACTATACAGTCCCTGGTGACATTCTACTTTACTATACAGGCCCTGGTGACATGCTACTTTACTATACAGGCCCTGTTGACAGCATGTTACTTTACTATACAGGCCGTGGTGACATGTCACTTTACTAAACAGGCCCTGGTGACCTGTTACTTGACTATACAGGCCCTGGTGACATGCTACTTTACTATACAGGCCCTGTTGACATGTTACTTTACTATACAGGCCCTGGTGACATGTTACTTTACTATACAGGCCCTGGTGACATGCTACTTTACTATACAGGCCCTGGTGACAGCATGTTACTTTTCTATACAGGCCATGGTGACATGCTACTTTACTATACAGGCCCTGGTGACAACATGTTACTTTACTATACAGGTCCTGGTGACATGTTACTTTACTATACAGGCCCTGGTGACATGTTACTCTACTATACAGTCCCTGGTGACATGCTACTTTACTATACAGGCCCTGGTGACATGCTACTTTACTATACAGGCCCTGGTGACAGCATGTTACTTTACTATACAGGTCCTGGTGACATGTTACTTTACTATACAGGCCCTGGTGACATGTTACTTTACTATTCAGGCCCTGGTGACATGTTACTCTACTATAAAGAACCTGGTGACATGCTACTTTACTATACAGGCCCTGGTGACAGCATGTTACTTTACTATACAGGCCCTGGTGACATGCTACTTTACTATACAGGCCCTGGTGACATGTTACTTTACTATACAGGCCCTGGTGACATGTTACTTTACTATACAGGCCCTGGTGACATGTTACTTTACTATACAGGCCCTGGTGACAAAATGTTTCTTTACTATACAGGCCCTGGTGACATGTTGCTTTACTATACAGGCACTGGTGACAACATGTTACTTTACTATACAGGCCCTGGTGACATGCTACTTTACTATACAGTCCCTTTTGACATGCTACTTTACTATACAGGCCCTGGTGACATGCTACTTTACTATACAGGCCCTGTTGACAGCATGTTACTTTACTATACAGGCCGTGGTGACATGTCACTTTACTAAACAGGCCCTGGTGACCTGTTACTTGACTATACAGGCCCTGGTGACATGCTACTTTACTATACAGGCCCTGGTGACATGTTACTTTACTATACAGGCCCTGGTGACATGTTACTTTACTCTACAGGCCCTGGTGACATGTTACTTTACTATACAGGCCCTGGTGACAACATGTTACCTTACTATACAGGCCCTGGTGACAACATGTTACTTTACTTTACAGGCCCTGGTGACATGTTACTTTACTATACAGGCCCTGGTGACATGTTACTTTACTATACAGGCCCTGGTGACAAAATGTTTCTTTACTATATAGGCCCTGGTGACATGTTGCTTTACTATACAGGCACTGGTGACAACATGTTACTTTACTATAAAGGCCCTGGTGACATGCTACTTTACTATACAGGCCCTGGTGACATGTTACTCTACTATACAGTCCCTGGTGACATTCTACTTTACTATACAGGCCCTGGTGACATGCTACTTTACTATACAGGCCCTGTTGACAGCATGTTACTTTACTATACAGGCCGTGGTGACATGTCACTTTACTAAACAGGCCCTGGTGACCTGTTACTTGACTATACAGGCCCTGGTGACATGCTACTTTACTATACAGGCCCTGGTGACATGTTACTTTACTATACAGGCCCTGGTGACAACATTTTACCTTACTATACAGGCCCTGGTGACATGTTACTTTACTATACAGGCCATGGTGACATGTTACTTTACTCTAAAGGCCCTAGTGACATGTTACTTTACTATACAGGCCCTGGTGACAACATGTTACTTTACTATACAGGCCCTGATGACATGTTACTTGACTATACAGGCCCTGGTGACATGCTACTTTACTATACAGGCCCTGTTGACATGTTACTTTACTATACAGGCCCTGGTGACATGTTACTTTACTATACAGGCCCTGGTGACATGCTACTTTACTATACAGGCCCTGGTGACAGCATGTTACTTTTCTATACAGGCCATGGTGACATGCTACTTTACTATACAGGAACTGGTGACAACATGTTACTTTACTATACAGGTCCTGGTGACATGTTACTTTACTATACAGGCCCTGGTGACATGTTACTCTACTATACAGTCCCTGGTGACATGCTACTTTACTATACAGGCCCTGGTGACATGCTACTTTACTATACAGGCCCTGGTGACAGCATGTTACTTTACTATACAGGCCCTGGTGACATGTTACTTTACTATTCAGGCCCTGGTGACATGTTACTCTACTATAAAGAACCTGGTGACATGCTACTTTACTATACAGGCCCTGGTGACAGCATGTTACTTTACTATACAGGCCCTGGTGACATCCTACTTTACTATACAGGCCCTGGTGACATGTTACTTTACTATACAGGCCCTGGTGACATGTTACTTTACTATACAGGCCCTGGTGACATGTTACTTTACTATACAGGCCCTGGTGACAAAATGTTTCTTTACTATACAGGCCCTGGTGACATGTTGCTTTACTATACAGGCACTGGTGACAACATGTTACTTTACTATACAGGCCCTGGTGACATGCTACTTTACTATACAGTCCCTTTTGACATGCTACTTTACTATACAGGCCCTGGTGACATGCTACTTTACTATACAGGCCCTGTTGACAGCATGTTACTTTACTATACAGGCCCTGGTGACATGTTACTCTACTATACAGTCCCTGGTGACATGCTACTTTACTATACAGGCCCTGTTTACATGTTACTTTACTATACAGGCCCTGGTGACATGTTACTTTACTATACAGGCCCTGGTGACATGCTACTTTACTATACAGGAATTGGTGACAACATGTTACTTTACTATACAGGTCCTGGTGACATGTTACTTTACTATACAGGCCCTGGTGACATGTTACTCTACTATACAGTCCCTGGTGACATGCTACTTTACTATACAGGCCCTGGTGACAACATGTTACTTTACTATACAGGCCCTGGTGACATGTTACTTTACTATACAGGCCCTGGTGACATGTTACTTTACTATACAGGACCTGGTGACATGTTACTTTACTATACAGGGCCTGGTGACATGCTACTTTACTATACAGGCCCTGGTGACAGCATTTTACTTTACTATACAGGCCCTGGTGACATGCTACTTTACTATACAGAACCTGGTGACATGTTACTTTACTATACAGGCCCTGGTGACATGTTACTTTACTATACAGGCCCTGGTGACATGTTACTTTACTATTCAGGCCCTGGTGACATGTTACTCTACTATACAGAACCTGGTGACATGTTACTTTACTATACAGGCCCTGGTGACAACATGTTACCTTACTATACAGGCCCTGGTGACAACATGCTACTTTACTATACAGGATCTGGTGACATGTTACTTTACTATACAGGCCCTGGTGACAACATGTTACTTTACTATACAGGCCCTGGTGACAACATGTTACTTTACTATACAGGACCTGGTGACATGTTACTCTACTATACAGGCCCTGGTGACATGCTACCTTACTATACAGGCCCTGGTGACATGTTACTTGACTATACAGGCACTGGTGACATGCTACTTTACTATACAGGCCCTGGTGACATGTTACTTTACTATACAGGCCCTGGTGACATGTTACTTTATTATACAGGCCCTGGTGACAGCATGTTACTTTACTATACAGGCCCTGGTGACAACATGTTACTTTACTATACAGGCCCTGGTGTCAACATGTTACCTTACTATACAGGCCCTGGGGACAACAATTTACTTTACTATACAGGCCCTGGTGACATGTTACTTTACTATACAGGCCCTGGTGACATGTTACTTTACTATACAGGCCCTGGTGACATGTTACTTTACTATACATGCCCTGGTGACATGTTACTTTACTATACAGGCCCTGGTGACATGTTACCTTACAATACAGGCCCTGATGACATGCTACTTTACTATACAGGCCCTGGTGACAACATGTTACTTTACTATACAGGCCCTGGTGACATGTTACTTGACTATAAAGGCCCTGGTGACATGTTACTTTACTATACATGCCCTGGTGACATGTTACTTTACTATACAGGCCCTGGTGACAGCATGTTACTTTACTATACAGGCCCTGGTGACATGTTACTTTACTATACAGGCCCTGGTGACAGCATTTTACTTTACTATACAGGCCCTGGTGACAGCATGTTACTTTACTATACAGGCCCTGGTGACAACATGTTACTTTACTATACAGGCCCTGGTTACATGTCACTTTACTATGAAGGCCCTGGTGACAACATGTTACTTTACTAGACAGGCCCTGGTGAAATGTTACTTTACTATACAGGCCCTGGTGACATGTTATTTTACTATACAGTCCCTGGTAACAACATGTTACTTTACAATACAGGCCCTGGTGACATGTTACTTTACTATTCAGGCCCTGGTGACATGTTACTCTACGATACAGAACCTGGTGACAACATGTTAACTTACTATACAGGCCCTGGTGACAACATGCTACTTTACTATACAGGCCCTGGTGACCTGTTACTTGACTATACAGGCCCTGGTGACATGCTACTTTACTATACAGGCCCTGGTGACATGTTACTTTACTATACAGGCCCTGGTGACATGTTACTTTACTATACAGGACCTGGTGACATTATTACTCTACTATACAGGCCCTGGTGACATGCTACCTTACTATACAGGCCCTGGTGACATGTTACTTGACTATACAGGCCCTGGTGACATGCTACTTTACTATACAGGCCCTGGTGACATGTTACTTTACTATACAGGCCCTGGTGACATGTTACTTTACTATACGGGCCCTGGTGACATGTTACTTTACTATACAATACCTGGTGACATTATTACTCTACTATACAGGCCCTGGTGACATGCTACCTTACTATACAGGCCCTGGTGACATGTTACTTGACTATACAGGCCCTGGTGACATGCTACTTTACTATACAGGCCCTGGTGACATGTTACTTTACTATACAGACCCTGGTGACATGTTACTTTACTATACAGGCCCTGGTGACATGTTACTTTATTATACAGGCCCTGGTGACAATATGTTACTGCACTAGAAAGGCCCTGGTGACATGTTACTTTAATATACAGTCCCTGGTGACAACATGTTACTTTACTATACAGGCCCTGGTGACAACATGTTACCTTACTATACAGGCCCTGGGGACAACAATTTACTTTACTATACAGGCCCTGGTGACATGTTACTTTACTATACAGGCCCTGGTGACATGTTACTTTACTATACAGGCCCTGGTGACATGTTACTTTACTATACATGCCCTGGTGACATGTTACTTTACTATACAGGCCCTGGTGACATGTTACCTTACAATACAGGCCCTGATGACATGCTACTTTACTATACAGGCCCTGGTGACAACATGTTACTTTACTATACAGGCCCTGGTGACATGTTACTTGACTATAAAGGCCCTGGTGACATGTTACTTTACTATACATGCCCTGGTGACATGTTACTTTACTATACAGGCCCTGGTGACATGTTACTTTACTATAAAGGTCCTGGTGACAGCATGTTACTTTACTATACAGGCCCTGGTGAAATGTTACTTTACTATACAGGCCCTGGTGACAGCATGTTACTTTACTATACAGGCCCTGGTGACAACATGTTACTTTACTATACAGGCCCTGGTGACAACATGTTACTTTACTATACAGGCCCTGGTTACATGTCACTTTACTATGAAGGCCCTGGTGACAACATGTAACTTTACTAGACAGGCCCTGGTGAAATGTTACTTTACTATACAGGCCCTGGTGACATGTTATTTTACTATACAGTCCCTGGTAACAACATGTTACTTTACTATACAGGCCCTGGTGTCATGTTACTTTTACTATACAGGCCCTGGTGACATGTTACTCTACTATACAGAACCTGGTGACATGTTACTTTACTATACAGAACCTGGTGACAACATGTTACCTTACTATACAGGCCCTGGTGACATGTTACTTTACTATACAGGCCCTGGTGACATGTTACTCTACTATACAGGCCCTGTTGACATGCTACTTTACTATACAGGCCCTGGTGACAACATGCTACTTTACTATACAGGCCCTGGTGACAGCATGTTACTTTACTATACAGGCTCTGGTGACATGCTACTTTACTATACAGGCCCTGGTGACATGTTACTCTACTATACAGGCCCTGGTGACCTGTTACTTGACTATACAGGCCCTGGTGACATGCTACTTTACTATACAGGCCCTGGTGACCTGTTACTTGACTATACAGGCCCTGGTGACATGCTACTTTACTATACAGGCCCTGGTGACATGTTACTTTACTATACAGGACCTGGTGACATTATTACTCTACTATACAGGCCCTGGTGACATGCTACCTTACTATACAGGCCCTGGTGACATGTTACTTTACTCTACAGGCCCTGGTGACATGTTACTTTACTATAAAGGCCCTGGTGACAACATGTTACCTTACTATACAGGCCCTGGTGACAACATGTTACTTTACTTTACAGGCCCTGGTGACATGTTACTTTACTATACAGGCCCTGGTGACATGTTACTTTACTATACAGGCCCTGGTGACAAAATGTTTCTTTACTATACAGGCCCTGGTGACATGTTGCTTTACTATACAGGCACTGGTGACAACATGTTACTTTACTATACAGGCCCTGGTGACATGTTACTCTACTATACAGGCCCTGGTGACATTCTACTTTACTATACAGGCCCTGGTGACATGCTACTTTACTATACAGGCCCTGTTGACAGCATGTTACTTTACTATACAGGCCGTGGTGACATGTCACTTTACTAAACAGGCCCTGGTGACCTGTTACTTGACTATACAGGCCCTGGTGACAGCATGTTACTTTACTATACAGGCCCTGGTGACATGTTACTTTACTATACAGGCCCTGGTGACAGCATTTTACTTTACTATACAGGCCCTGGTGACAGCATGTTACTTTACTATACAGGCCCTGGTGACAACATGTTACTTTACTATACAGGCCCTGGTTACATGTCACTTTACTATGAAGGCCCTGGTGACAACATGTTACTTTACTAGACAGGCCCTGGTGAAATGTTACTTTACTATACAGGCCCTGGTGACATGTTATTTTACTATACAGTCCCTGGTAACAACATGTTACTTTACTATACAGGCCCTGGTGACATGTTACTTTACTATTCAGGCCCTGGTGACATGATACTCTACGATACAGAACCTGGTGACAACATGTTACCTTACTATACAGGCCCTGGTGACAACATGCTACTTTACTATACAGGCCCTGGTGACCTGTTACTTGACTATACAGGCCCTGGTGACATGCTACTTTACTATACAGGCCCTGGTGACATGTTACTTTACTATACAGGCCCTGGTGACATGTTACTTTACTATACAGGACCTGGTGACATTATTACTCTACTATACAGGCCCTGGTGACATGCTACCTTACTATACAGGCCCTGGTGACATGTTACTTGACTATACAGGCCCTGGTGACATGCTACTTTACTATACAGGCCCTGGTGACATGTTACTTTACTATACAGGCCCTGGTGACATGCTACTTTACTCTACAGGCCCTGGTGACATGTTACTTTACTATACAGGACCTGGTGACATTATTACTCTACTATACAGGCCCTGGTGACATGCTACCTTACTATACAGGCCCTGGTGACATGTTACTTGACTATACAGGCCCTGGTGACATGCTACTTTACTATACAGGCCCTGGTGACATGTTACTTTACTATACAGACCCTGGTGACATGTTACTTTACTATACAGGCCCTGGTGACATGTTACTTTATTATACAGGCCCTGGTGACAATATGTTACTGCACTAGAAAGGCCCTGGTGACATGTTACTTTAATATACAGTCCCTGGTGACAACATGTTACTTTACTATACAGGCCCTGGTGACAACATGTTACCTTACTATACAGGCCCTGGGGACAACAATTTACTTTACTATACAGGCCCTGGTGACATGTTACTTTACTATACAGGCCCTGGTGACATGTTACTTTACTATACAGTCCCTGGTGACATGTTACTTTACTATACATGCCCTGGTGACATGTTACTTTACTATACAGGCCCTGGTGACATGTTACCTTACAATACAGGCCCTGATGACATGCTACTTTACTATACAGGCCCTGGTGACAACATGTTACTTTACTATACAGGCCCTGGTGACATGTTACTTGACTATAAAGGCCCTGGTGACATGTTACTTTACTATACATGCCCTGGTGACATGTTACTTTACTATACAGGCCCTGGTGACATGTTACTTTACTATAAAGGCCCTGGTGACAGCATGTTACTTTACTATACAGGCCCTGGTGACATGTTACTTTACTATACAGGCCCTGGTGACAGCATGTTACTTTACTATACAGGCCCTGGTGACAACATGTTACTTTACTATACAGGCCCTGGTGACAACATGTTACTTTACTATACAGGCCCTGGTTACATGTCACTTTACTATGAAGGCCCTGGTGACAACATGTAACTTTACTAGACAGGCCCTGGTGAAATGTTACTTTACTATACAGGCCCTGGTGACATGTTATTTTACTATACAGTCCCTGGTAACAACATGTTACTTTACTATACAGGCCCTGGTGTCATGTTACTTTTACTATACAGGCCCTGGTGACATGTTACTCTACTATACAGAACCTGGTGACATGTTACTTTACTATACAGAACCTGGTGACAACATGTTACCTTACTATACAGGCCCTGGTGACATGTTACTTTACTATACAGGCCCTGGTGACATGGTACTCTACTATACAGGCCCTGTTGACATGCTACTTTACTATACAGGCCCTGGTGACAACATGCTACTTTACTATACAGGCCCTGGTGACAGCATGTTACTTTACTATACAGGCTCTGGTGACATGCTACTTTACTATACAGGCCCTGGTGACATGTTACTCTACTATACAGGCCCTGGTGACCTGTTACTTGACTATACAGGCCCTGGTGACATGCTACTTTACTATACAGGCCCTGGTGACCTGTTACTTGACTATACAGGCCCTGGTGACATGCTACTTTACTATACAGGCCCTGGTGACATGTTACTTTACTATACAGGACCTGGTGACATTATTACTCTACTATACAGGCCCTGGTGACATGCTACCTTACTATACAGGCCCTGGTGACATGTTACTTTACTCTACAGGCCCTGGTGACATGTTACTTTACTATACAGGCCCTGGTGACAACATGTTACCTTACTATACAGGCCCTGGTGACAACATGTTACTTTACTTTACAGGCCCTGGTGACATGTTACTTTACTATACAGGCCCTGGTGACATGTTACTTTACTATACAGGCCCTGGTGACAAAATGTTTCTTTACTATACAGGCCCTGGTGACATGTTGCTTTACTATACAGGCACTGGTGACAACATGTTACTTTACTATACAGGCCCTGGTGACATGCTACTTTACTATACAGGCCCTGGTGACATGTTACTCTACTATACAGTCCCTGGTGACATTCTACTTTACTATACAGGCCCTGGTGACATGCTATTTTACTATACAGGCCCTGTTGACAGCATGTTACTTTACTATACAGGCCCTGGTGACATGTTATTTTACTATACAGTCCCTGGTAACAACATGTTACTTTACTATACAGGCCCTGGTGACATGTTACTTTACTATTCAGGCCCTGGTGACATGATACTCTACGATACAGAACCTGGTGACAACATGTTACCTTACTATACAGGCCCTGGTGACAACATGCTACTTTACTATACAGGCCCTGGTGACCTGTTACTTGACTATACAGGCCCTGGTGACATGCTACTTTACTATACAGGCCCTGGTGACATGTTACTTTACTATACAGGCCCTGGTGACATGTTACTTTACTATACAGGACCTGGTGACATTATTACTCTACTATACAGGCCCTGGTGACATGCTACCTTACTATACAGGCCCTGGTGACATGTTACTTGACTATACAGGCCCTGGTGACATGCTACTTTACTATACAGGCCCTGGTGACATGTTACTTTACTATACAGGCCCTGGTGACATGCTACTTTAATCTACAGGCCCTGGTGACATGTTACTTTACTATACAGGACCTAGTGACATTATTACTCTACTATACAGGCCCTGGTGACATGCTACCTTACTATACAGGCCCTGGTGACATGTTACTTGACTATACAGGCCCTGGTGACATGCTACTTTACTATACAGGCCCTGGTGACATGTTACTTTACTATACAGACCCTGGTGACATGTTACTTTACTATACAGGCCCTGGTGACATGTTACTTTATTATACAGGCCCTGGTGACAATATGTTACTGCACTAGAAAGGCCCTGGTGACATGTTACTTTAATATACAGTCCCTGGTGACAACATGTTACTTTACTATACAGGCCCTGGTGACAACATGTTACCTTACTATACAGGCCCTGGGGACAACAATTTACTTTACTATACAGGCCCTGGTGACATGTTACTTTACTATACAGGCCCTGGTGACATGTTACTTTACTATACAGTCCCTGGTGACATGTTACTTTACTATACATGCCCTGGTGACATGTTACTTTACTATACAGGCCCTGGTGACATGTTACCTTACAATACAGGCCCTGATGACATGCTACTTTACTATACAGGCCCTGGTGACAACATGTTACTTTACTATACAGGCCCTGGTGACATGTTACTTGACTATAAAGGCCCTGGTGACATGTTACTTTACTATACATGCCCTGGTGACATGTTACTTTACTATACAGGCCCTGGTGACATGTTACTTTACTATAAAGGCCCTGGTGACAGCATGTTACTTTACTATACAGGCCCTGGTGACATGTTACTTTACTATACAGGCCCTGGTGACAGCATGTTACTTTACTATACAGGCCCTGGTGACAACATGTTACTTTACTATACAGGCCCTGGTGACAACATGTTACTTTACTATACAGGCCCTGGTTACATGTCACTTTACTATGAAGGCCCTGGTGACAACATGTAACTTTACTAGACAGGCCCTGGTGAAATGTTACTTTACTATACAGGCCCTGGTGACATGTTATTTTACTATACAGTCCCTGGTAACAACATGTTACTTTACTATACAGGCCCTGGTGTCATGTTACTTTTACTATACAGGCCCTGGTGACATGTTACTCTACTATACAGAACCTGGTGACATGTTACTTTACTATACAGAACCTGGTGACAACATGTTACCTTACTATACAGGCCCTGGTGACATGTTACTTTACTATACAGGCCCTGGTGACATGGTACTCTACTATACAGGCCCTGTTGACATGCTACTTTACTATACAGGCCCTGGTGACAACATGCTACTTTACTATACAGGCCCTGGTGACAGCATGTTACTTTACTATACAGGCTCTGGTGACATGCTACTTTACTATACAGGCCCTGGTGACATGTTACTCTACTATACAGGCCCTGGTGACCTGTTACTTGACTATACAGGCCCTGGTGACATGCTACTTTACTATACAGGCCCTGGTGACCTGTTACTTGACTATACAGGCCCTGGTGACATGCTACTTTACTATACAGGCCCTGGTGACATGTTACTTTACTATACAGGACCTGGTGACATTATTACTCTACTATACAGGCCCTGGTGACATGCTACCTTACTATACAGGCCCTGGTGACATGTTACTTTACTCTACAGGCCCTGGTGACATGTTACTTTACTATACAGGCCCTGGTGACAACATGTTACCTTACTATACAGGCCCTGGTGACAACATGTTACTTTACTTTACAGGCCCTGGTGACATGTTACTTTACTATACAGGCCCTGGTGACATGTTACTTTACTATACAGGCCCTGGTGACAAAATGTTTCTTTACTATACAGGCCCTGGTGACATGTTGCTTTACTATACAGGCACTGGTGACAACATGTTACTTTACTATACAGGCCCTGGTGACATGCTACTTTACTATACAGGCCCTGGTGACATGTTACTCTACTATACAGTCCCTGGTGACATTCTACTTTACTATACAGGCCCTGGTGACATGCTATTTTACTATACAGGCCCTGTTGACAGCATGTTACTTTACTATACAGGCCGTGGTGACATGTCACTTTACTAAACAGGCCCTGGTGACCTGTTACTTGACTATACAGGCCCTGGTGACATGCTACTTTACTATCCAGGCCCTGGTGACATGTTACTTTACTATACAGGCCCTGGTGACAACATTTTACCTTACTATACAGGCCCTGGTGACATGTTACTTTACTATACAGGCCATGGTGACATGTTACTTTACTCTACAGAACCTAGTGACATGTTACTTTACTATACAGGCCCTGGTGACAACATGTTACTTTACTATACAGGCCCTGATGACATGCTACTTTACTATACAGGCCCTTGTGACATGTTACTTTACTCTACAGGCCCTGTTTACATGTTACTTTACTATACAGGCCCTGGTGACATGTTACTTTACTATACAGGCCCTGGTGACATGCTACTTTACTATATAGGCCCTGGTGACAGCAGGTTACTTTACTATACAGGCCCTGATGACATGCTACTTTACTATACAGGAATTGGTGACAACATGTTACTTTACTATACAGGTCCTGGTGACATGTTACTTTACTATACAGGCCCTGGTGACATGTTACTCTACTATACAGTCCCTGGTGACATGCTACTTTACTATACATGCCCTGGTGACATGCTACTTTACGATACAGGCCCTGGTGACAGCATGCTACTTTACTATACAGGCCCTGGTGTCATGTTACTTTACTATACAGGCCCTGGTGACAACATGTTACCTTACTATACAGGCCCTGGTGACAAAATTCTACTTTACTATACAGGCCCTGGTGACCTGTTACTTGACTATACAGGCCCTGGTGACATGCTACTTTACTATACAGGCCCTGGTGACCTGTTACTTGACTATACAGGCCCTGGTGACATGCTACTTTACTATACAGGCCCTGGTGACATGTTACTTTACTATACAGGACCTGGTGACATTATTACTCTACTATACAGGCCCTGGTGACATGCTACCTTACTATACAGGCCCTGGTGACATGTTACTTTACTCTACAGGCCCTGGTGACATGTTACTTTACTATACAGGCCCTGGTGACAACATGTTACCTTACTATACAGGCCCTGGTGACAACATGTTACTTTACTTTACAGGCCCTGGTGACATGTTACTTTACTATACAGGCCCTGGTGACATGTTACTTTACTATACAGGCCCTGGTGACAAAATGTTTCTTTACTATACAGGCCCTGGTGACATGTTGCTTTACTATACAGGCACTGGTGACAACATGTTACTTTACTATACAGGCCCTGGTGACATGCTACTTTACTATACAGGCCCTGGTAACATGTTACTCTACTATACAGTCCCTGGTGACATTCTACTTTACTATACAGGCCCTGGTGACATGCTACTTTACTATACAGGCCCTGTTGACAGCATGTTACTTTACTATACAGGCCGTGGTGACATGTCACTTTACTAAACAGGCCCTGGTGACCTGTTACTTGACTATACAGGCCCTGGTGACATGCTACTTTACTATCCAGGCCCTGGTGACATGTTACTTTACTATACAGGCCCTGGTGACAACATTTTACCTTACTATACAGGCCCTGGTGACATGTTACTTTACTATACAGGCCATGATGACATGTTACTTTACTCTACAGGCCCTAGTGACATGTTACTTTACTATACAGGCCCTGGTGACAACATGTTACTTTACTATACAGGCCCTGATGACATGCTACTTTACTATACAGGCCCTTGTGACATGTTACTTTACTCTACAGGCCCTGTTTACATGTTACTTTACTATACAGGCCCTGGTGACATGTTACTTTACTATACAGGCCCTGGTGACATGCTACTTTACTATACAGGCCCTGGTGACAGCAGGTTACTTTACTATACAGGCCCTGATGACATGCTACTTTACTATACAGGAATTGGTGACAACATGTTACTTTACTATACAGGTCCTGGTGACATGCTACTTTACTATACAGGCCCTGGTGACATGTTACTCTACTATACAGTCCCTGGTGACATGCTACTTTACTATACATGCCCTGGTGACATGCTACTTTACGATACAGGCCCTGGTGACAGCATGCTACTTTACTATACAGGCCCTGGTGACCTGTTACTTGACTATACAGGCCCTGGTGACATGCTATTTTACTATACAGGCCCTGGTGACATGTTACTTTACTATACAGGACCTGGTGACATGTTACTCTACTATACAGGCCCTGGTGACCTGTTACTTGACTATACAGGCCCTGGTGACATGCTACTTTACTATACAGGCCCTGGTGACCTGTTACTTGACTATACAGGCCCTGGTGACATGCTACTTTACTATACAGGCCCTGGTGACATGTTACTTTACTATACAGGACCTGGTGACATGTTACTCTATTATACAGGCCCTGGTGACATGCTACCTTACTATACAGGCCTTGGTGACCTGTTACTTGACTATACAGGCCCTGGTGACATGCTACTTTACTATACAGGCCCTGGTGACATGTTACTTTACTATACAGGACCTGGTGACATGTTACTCTATTATACAGGCCCTGGTGACATGCTACCTTACTATACAGGCCCTGGTGACATGTTACTTTATTATACAGGCCCTGGTGACAATATGTTACTGCACTAGAAAGGCCCTGGTGACATGTTACTTTAATATACAGTCCCTGGTGACAACATGTTACTTTACTATACAGGCCCTGGTGACAACATGTTACCTTACTATACAGGCCCTGGGGACAACAATTTACTTTACTATACAGGCCCTGGTGACATGTTACTTTACTATACAGGCCCTGGTGACATGTTACTTTACTATACATGCCCTGGTGACATGTTACTTTACTATACAGGCCCTGGTGACATGTTACTTGACTAAAAAGGCCCTGGTGACATGTTACTTTACTATACATGCCCTGGTGACATGTTACTTTACTATACAGGCCCTGGTGACATGTTACTTTACTATAAAGGCCCTGGTGACAGCATGTTACTTTACTATACAGGCCCTGGTGACATGTTACTTTACTATACAGGCCCTGGTGACAGCATGTTACTTTACTATACAGGCCCTGGTGACAACATGTTACTTTACTATACAGGCCCTGGTGACAACATGTTACTTTACTAGACAGGCCCTGGTTAAATGTTACTTTACTATGAAGGCCCTGGTGACAACATGTTACTTTACTAGACAGGCCCTGGTTAAATGTTACTTTACTATACAGGCCCTGGTGACAGCAGGTTACTTTACTATACAGGCCCTGATGACATGCTACTTTACTATACAGGAATTGGTGACAACATGTTACTTTACTATACAGGTCCTGGTGACATGTTACTTTACTATACAGGCCCTGGTGACATGTTACTCTACTATACAGTCCCTGGTGACATGCTACTTTACTATACATGCCCTGGTGACATGCTACTTTACGATACAGGCCCTGGTGACAGCATGCTACTTTACTATACAGGCCCTGGTGTCATGTTACTTTACTATACAGGCCCTGGTGACAACATGTTACCTTACTATACAGGCCCTGGTGACAAAATTCTACTTTACTATACAGGCCCTGGTGACCTGTTACTTGACTATACAGGCCCTGGTGACATGCTACTTTACTATACAGGCCCTGGTGACCTGTTACTTGACTATACAGGCCCTGGTGACATGCTACTTTACTATACAGGCCCTGGTGACATGTTACTTTACTATACAGGACCTGGTGACATTATTACTCTACTATACAGGCCCTGGTGACATGCTACCTTACTATACAGGCCCTGGTGACATGTTACTTTACTCTACAGGCCCTGGTGACATGTTACTTTACTATACAGGCCCTGGTGACAACATGTTACCTTACTATACAGGCCCTGGTGACAACATGTTACTTTACTTTACAGGCCCTGGTGACATGTTACTTTACTATACAGGCCCTGGTGACATGTTACTTTACTATACAGGCCCTGGTGACAAAATGTTTCTTTACTATACAGGCCCTGGTGACATGTTGCTTTACTATACAGGCACTGGTGACAACATGTTACTTTACTATACAGGCCCTGGTGACATGCTACTTTACTATACAGGCCCTGGTGACATGTTACTCTACTATACAGTCCCTGGTGACATTCTACTTTACTATACAGGCCCTGGTGACATGCTACTTTACTATACAGGCCCTGTTGACAGCATGTTACTTTACTATACAGGCCGTGGTGACATGTCACTTTACTAAACAGGCCCTGGTGACCTGTTACTTGACTATACAGGCCCTGGTGACATGCTACTTTACTATACAGGCCCTGGTGACATGTTACTTTACTATACAGGCCCTGGTGACAACATTTTACCTTACTATACAGGCCCTGGTGACATGTTACTTTACTATACAGGCCATGATGACATGTTACTTTACTCTACAGGCCCTAGTGACATGTTACTTTACTATACAGGCCCTGGTGACAACATGTTACTTTACTATACAGGCCCTGATGACATGCTACTTTACTATACAGGCCCTTGTGACATGTTACTTTACTCTACAGGCCCTGTTTACATGTTACTTTACTATACAGGCCCTGGTGACATGTTACTTTACTATACAGGCCCTGGTGACATGCTACTTTACTATACAGGCCCTGGTGACAGCAGGTTACTTTACTATACAGGCCCTGATGACATGCTACTTTACTATACAGGAATTGGTGACAACATGTTACTTTACTATACAGGTCCTGGTGACATGCTACTTTACTATACAGGCCCTGGTGACATGTTACTCTACTATACAGTCCCTGGTGACATGCTACTTTACTATACATGCCCTGGTGACATGCTACTTTACGATACAGGCCCTGGTGACAGCATGCTACTTTACTATACAGGCCCTGGTGACATGTTACTTTACTATACAGGCCCTGGTGACAACATGTTACCTTACTATACAGGCCCTGGTGACAAAATTCTACTTTACTATACAGGCCCTGGTGACCTGTTACTTGACTATACAGGCCCTGGTGACATGCTATTTTACTATACAGGCCCTGGTGACATGTTACTTTACTATACAGGACCTGGTGACATGTTACTCTACTATACAGGCCCTGGTGACCTGTTACTTGACTATACAGGCCCTGGTGACATGCTACTTTACTATACAGGCCCTGGTGACCTGTTACTTGACTATACAGGCCCTGGTGACATGCTACTTTACTATACAGGCCCTGGTGACATGTTACTTTACTATACAGGACCTGGTGACATGTTACTCTATTATACAGGCCCTGGTGACATGCTACCTTACTATACAGGCCTTGGTGACATGTTACTTGACTATACAGGCACTGGTGACATGCTACTTTACTATACAGGCCCTGGTGACATGTTACTTTACTATACAGGCCCTGGTGACATGTTACTTTATTATACAGGCCCTGGTGACAATATGTTACTGCACTAGAAAGGCCCTGGTGACATGTTACTTTAATATACAGTCCCTGGTGACAACATGTTACTTTACTATACAGGCCCTGGTGACAACATGTTACCTTACTATACAGGCCCTGGGGACAACAATTTACTTTACTATACAGGCCCTGGTGACATGTTACTTTACTATACAGGCCCTGGTGACATGTTACTTTACTATACATGCCCTGGTGACATGTTACTTTACTATACAGGCCCTGGTGACATGTTACTTGACTATAAAGGCCCTGGTGACATGTTACTTTACTATACATGCCCTGGTGACATGTTACTTTACTATACAGGCCCTGGTGACATGTTACTTTACTATAAAGGCCCTGGTGACAGCATGTTACTTTACTATACAGGCCCTGGTGACATGTTACTTTACTATACAGGCCCTGGTGACAGCATGTTACTTTACTATACAGGCCCTGGTGACAACATGTTACTTTACTATACAGGCCCTGGTGACAACATGTTACTTTACTAGACAGGCCCTGGTTAAATGTTACTTTACTATGAAGGCCCTGGTGACAACATGTTACTTTACTAGACAGGCCCTGGTTAAATGTTACTTTACTATACAGGCCCTGGTGACAGCAGGTTACTTTACTATACAGGCCCTGATGACATGCTACTTTACTATACAGGAATTGGTGACAACATGTTACTTTACTATACAGGTCCTGGTGACATGTTACTTTACTATACAGGCCCTGGTGACATGTTACTCTACTATACAGTCCCTGGTGACATGCTACTTTACTATACATGCCCTGGTGACATGCTACTTTACGATACAGGCCCTGGTGACAGCATGCTACTTTACTATACAGGCCCTGGTGACATGTTACTTTACTATACAGGCCCTTGTGACAACATGTTACCTTACTATACAGGCCCTGGTGACAAAATTCTACTTTACTATACAGGCCCTGGTGACCTGTTACTTGACTTTACAGGCCCTGGTGACATGCTATTTTACTATACAGGCCCTGTTGACATGTTACTTTACTATACAGGACCTGGTGACATGTTACTCTACTATACAGGCCCTGGTGACCTGTTACTTGACTATACAGGCCCTGGTGACATGCTACTTTACTATACAGGCCCTGGTGACCTGTTACTTGACTATACAGGCCCTGGTGACATGCTACTTTACTATACAGGCCCTGGTGACATGTTACTTTACTATACAGGACCTGGTGACATGTTACTCTATTATACAGGCCCTGGTGACATGCTACCTTACTATACAGGCCTTGGTGACATGTTACTTGACTATACAGGCCCTGGTGACATGCTACTTTACTATACAGGCCCTGGTGACATGTTACTTTACTATACAGGCCCTGGTGACATGTTACTTTATTATACAGGCCCTGGTGACAATATGTTACTGCACTAGAAAGGCCCTGGTGACATGTTACTTTAATATACAGTCCCTGGTGACAACATGTTACTTTACTATACAGGCCCTGGTGACAACATGTTACCCTACTATACAGGCCCTGGGGACAACAATTTACTTTACTATACAGGCCCTGGTGACATGTTACTTTACTATACAGGCCCTGGTGACATGTTACTTTACTATACATGCCCTGGTGACATGTTACTTTACTATACAGGCCCTGGTGACATGTTACCTTACAATACAGGCCCTTTTGACATGCTACTTTACTATTCAGGCCCTGGTGACAACATGTTACTTTACTATACAGGCCCTGGGGACATGTTACTTGACTATAAAGGCCCTGGTGACATGTTACTTTACTATACATGCCCTGGTGACATGTTACTTTACTATACAGGCCCTGGTGACATGTTACTTTACTATAAAGGCCCTGGTGACAGCATGTTACTTTACTATACAGGCCCTGGTGACATGTTACTTTACTATACAGGCCCTGGTGACAGCATGTTACTTTACTATACAGGCCCTGGTGACAACATGTTACTTTACTATACAGGCCCTGGTGACAACATGTTACTTTACTATACAGGCCCTGGTTACATGTCACTTTACTATGAAGGCCCTGGTGACAACATGTTACTTTACTAGACAGGCCCTGGTGAAATGTTACTTTACTATACAGGCCCTGGTGACATGTTATTTTACTATACAGTCCCTGGTAACAACATGTTACTTTACTATACAGGCCCTGGTGAAATGTTACTTTACTATTCAGGCCCTGGTGACATGTTACTCTACGATACAGAACCTGGTGACATGTTACTTTACTATACAGGCCCTGGTGACAACATGTTACCTTACTATACAGGCCCTGGTGACAACATGCGACTTTACTATACAGGCCCTGGTGACCTGTTACTTGACTGTACAGGCCCTGGTGACCTGTTACTTGACTGTACAGGCCCTGGTGACATGCTACTTTCCTATACAGGCCCTGGTGACATGTTACTTTACTATACAGGACCTGGTGACATGTTACTCTACTATACAGGCCCTGGTGACCTGTTACTTGACTATACAGGCCCTGGTGACATGCTACTTTACTATACAGGCCCTGGTGACCTGTTACTTGACTATACAGGCCCTGGTGACATGCTACTTTACTATACAGGCCCTGGTGACATGTTACTTTACTATACAGGACCTGGTGACATTATTACTCTACTATACAGGCCCTGGTGACATGCTACCTTACTATACAGGCCCTGGTGACATGTTACTTGACTATACAGGCCCTGGTGACATGCTACTTTACTATACAGGCCCTGGTGACATGCTACTTTACTATACAGGCCCTGGTGACATGTTACTTTACTATACAGACACTGGTGACATGTTACTTTACTATACAGGCCCTGGTGACATGTTACTTTATTATACAGGCCCTGGTGACAATATGTTACTGCACTAGAAAGGCCCTGGTGACATGTTACTTTAATATACAGTCCCTGGTGACAACATGTTACTTTACTATACAGGCCCTGGTGACAACATGTTACTTTACTATACAGGCCCTGGGGACAACAATTTACTTTACTATACAGGCCCTGGTGACATGTTACTTTACTATACAGGCCCTGGTGACATGTTACTTTACTATACAGGCCCTGGTGACATGCTACTTTACTATATAGGCCCTTGTGACATGTTACTTTACTCTACAGGCCCTGGTGACATGTTACTTTACTATAAAGGCCCTGGTGACAGCATGTTACTTTACTATACAGGCCCTGGTGACATGTTACTTTACTATACAGGCCCTGGTGACATGTTACTTTACTATACAGGCCCTGTTGACATGCTACTTTACTATACAGGCCCTGGTGACAACATGCTACTTTACTATACAGGCCCTGGTGAAAGCATGTTACTTTACTATACAGGCTCTGGTGACATGCTACTTTACTATACAGGCCCTGGTGACATGTTACTCTACTATACAGGCCCTGGTGACCTGTTACTTGACTATACAGGCCCTGGTGACATGCTACTTTACTATACAGGCCCTGGTGACCTGTTACTTGACTATACAGGCCCTGGTGACATGCTACTTTACTATACAGGCCCTGGTGACATGTTACTTTACTATACAGGACCTGGTGACATTATTACTCTACTATACAGGCCCTGGTGACATGCTACCTTACTATACAGGCCCTGGTGACATGTTACTTTACTCTACAGGCCCTGGTGACATGTTACTTTACTATACAGGCCCTGGTGACAACATGTTACCTTACTATACAGGCCCTGGTGACAACATGTTACTTTACTTTACAGGCCCTGGTGACATGTTACTTTACTATACAGGCCCTGGTGACATGTTACTTTACTATACAGGCCCTGGTGACAAAATGTTTCTTTACTATACAGGCCCTGGTGACATGTTGCTTTACTATACAGGCACTGGTGACAACATGTTACTTTACTATACAGGCCCTGGTGACATGCTACTTTACTATACAGGCCCTGGTGACATGTTACTCTACTATACAGTCCCTGGTGACATTCTACTTTACTATACAGGCCCTGGTGACATGCTACTTTACTATACAGGCCCTTTTGACAGCATGTTACTTTACTATACAGGCCGTGGTGACATGTCACTTTACTAAACAGGCCCTGGTGACCTGTTACTTGACTATACAGGCCCTGGTGACATGCTACTTTACTATCCAGGCCCTGGTGACATGTTACTTTACTATACAGGCCCTGGTGACAACATTTTACCTTACTATACAGGCCCTGGTGACATGTTACTTTACTATACAGGCCATGGTGACATGTTACTTTACTCTACAGGCCCTAGTGACATGTTACTTTACTATACAGGCCCTGGTGACAACATGTTACTTTACTATACAGGCCCTGATGACATGCTACTTTACTATACAGGCCCTTGTGACATGTTACTTTACTCTACAGGCCCTGTTTACATGTTACTTTACTATACAGGCCCTGGTGACATGTTACTTTACTATACAGGCCCTGGTGACATGCTACTTTACTATATAGGCCCTTGTGACATGTTACTTTACTCTACAGGCCCTGGTGACATGTTACTTTACTATAAAGGCCCTGGTGACAGCATGTTACTTTACTATACAGGCCCTGGTGACATGTTACTTTACTATACAGGCCCTGGTGACAGCATGTTACTTTACTATACAGGCCCTGGTGACAACATGTTACTTTACTATACAGGCCCTGGTGACAACATGTTACTTTACTATACAGGCCCTGGTTACATGTCACTTTACTATGAAGGCCCTGGTGACAACATGTTACTTTACTAGACAGGCCCTGGTGAAATGTTACTTTACTATACAGGCCCTGGTGACATGTTATTTTACTATACAGTTCCTGGTAACAACATGTTACTTTACTATACAGGCCCTGGTGAAATGTTACTTTACTATTCAGGCCCTGGTGACATGTTACTCTACGATACAGAACCTGGTGACATGTTACTTTACTATACAGGCCCTGGTGACAACATGTTACCTTACTATACAGGCCCTGGTGACAACATGCGACTTTACTATACAGGCCCTGGTGACCTGTTACTTGACTGTACAGGCCCTGGTGACCTGTTACTTGACTGTACAGGCCCTGGTGACATGCTACTTTCCTATACAGGCCCTGGTGACATGTTACTTTACTATACAGGACCTGGTGACATGTTACTCTACTATACAGGCCCTGGTGACCTGTTACTTGACTATACAGGCCCTGGTGACATGCTACTTTACTATACAGGCCCTGGTGACCTGTTACTTGACTATACAGGCCCTGGTGACATGCTACTTTACTATACAGGCCCTGGTGACATGTTACTTTACTATACAGGACCTGGTGACATTATTACTCTACTATACAGGCCCTGGTGACATGCTACCTTACTATACAGGCCCTGGTGACATGTTACTTGACTATACAGGCCCTGGTGACATGCTACTTTACTATACAGGCCCTGGTGACATGCTACTTTACTATACAGGCCCTGGTGACATGTTACTTTACTATACAGACACTGGTGACATGTTACTTTACTATACAGGCCCTGGTGACATGTTACTTTATTATACAGGCCCTGGTGACAATATGTTACTGCACTAGAAAGGCCCTGGTGACATGTTACTTTAATATACAGTCCCTGGTGACAACATGTTACTTTACTATACAGGCCCTGGTGACAACATGTTACTTTACTATACAGGCCCTGGGGACAACAATTTACTTTACTATACAGGCCCTGGTGACATGTTACTTTACTATACAGGCCCTGGTGACATGTTACTTTACTATACAGGCCCTGGTGACATGTTACTTTACTATACATGCCCTGGTGACATGTTACTTTACTATACAGGCCCTGGTGACATGTTACCTTACAATACAGGCCCTGATGACATGCTACTTTACTATACAGGCCCTGGTGACAACATGTTACTTTACTATACAGGCCCTGGTGACATGTTACTTTACTATACAGGCCCTGGTGACATGTTACTTTACTATACAGTCCCTGGTGACATGTTACTTTACTATACATGCCCTGGTGACATGTTACTTTACTATACAGGCCCTGGTGACATGTTACCTTACAATACAGGCCCTGATGACATGCTACTTTACTATACAGGCCCTGGTGACAACATGTTACTTTACTATACAGGCCCTGGTGACATGTTACTTGACTATAAAGGCCCTGGTGACATGTTACTTTACTATACATGCCCTGGTGACATGTTACTTTACTATACAGGCCCTGGTGACATGTTACTTTACTATAAAGGCCCTGGTGACAGCATGTTACTTTACTATACAGGCCCTGGTGACATGTTACTTTACTATACAGGCCCTGGTGACAGCATGTTACTTTACTATACAGGCCCTGGTGACAACATGTAACTTTACTAGACAGGCCCTGGTGAAATGTTACTTTACTATACAGGCCCTGGTGACATGTTATTTTACTATACAGTCCCTGGTAACAACATGTTACTTTACTATACAGGCCCTGGTGTCATGTTACTTTTACTATACAGGCCCTGGTGACATGTTACTCTACTATACAGAACCTGGTGACATGTTACTTTACTATACAGAACCTGGTGACAACATGTTACCTTACTATACAGGCCCTGGTGACATGTTACTTTACTATACAGTCCCTGGTGACATGGTACTCTACTATACAGGCCCTGTTGACATGCTACTTTACTATACAGGCCCTGGTGACAACATGCTACTTTACTATACAGGCCCTGGTGACAGCATGTTACTTTACTATACAGGCTCTGGTGACATGCTACTTTACTATACAGGCCCTGGTGACATGTTACTCTACTATACAGGCCCTGGTGACCTGTTACTTGACTATACAGGCCCTGGTGACATGCTACTTTACTATACAGGCCCTGGTGACCTGTTACTTGACTATACAGGCCCTGGTGACATGCTACTTTACTATACAGGCCCTGGTGACATGTTACTTTACTATACAGGACCTGGTGACATTATTACTCTACTATACAGGCCCTGGTGACATGCTACCTTACTATACAGGCCCTGGTGACATGTTACTTTACTCTACAGGCCCTGGTGACATGTTACTTTACTATACAGGCCCTGGTGACAACATGTTACCTTACTATACAGGCCCTGGTGACAACATGTTACTTTACTTTACAGGCCCTGGTGACATGTTACTTTACTATACAGGCCCTGGTGACATGTTACTTTACTATACAGGCCCTGGTGACAAAATGTTTCTTTACTATACAGGCCCTGGTGACATGTTGCTTTACTATACAGGCACTGGTGACAACATGTTACTTTACTATACAGGCCCTGGTGACATGCTACTTTACTATACAGGCCCTGGTGACATGTTACTCTACTATACAGTCCCTGGTGACATTCTACTTTACTATACAGGCCCTGGTGACATGCTACTTTACTATACAGGCCCTTTTGACAGCATGTTACTTTACTATACAGGCCGTGGTGACATGTCACTTTACTAAACAGGCCCTGGTGACCTGTTACTTGACTATACAGGCCCTGGTGACATGCTACTTTACTATCCAGGCCCTGGTGACATGTTACTTTACTATACAGGCCCTGGTGACAACATTTTACCTTACTATACAGGCCCTGGTGACATGTTACTTTACTATACAGGCCATGGTGACATGTTACTTTACTCTACAGGCCCTAGTGACATGTTACTTTACTATACAGGCCCTGGTGACAACATGTTACTTTACTATACAGGCCCTGATGACATGCTACTTTACTATACAGGCCCTTGTGACATGTTACTTTACTCTACAGGCCCTGTTTACATGTTACTTTACTATACAGGCCCTGGTGACATGTTACTTTACTATACAGGCCCTGGTGACATGCTACTTTACTATATAGGCCCTTGTGACATGTTACTTTACTCTACAGGCCCTGGTGACATGTTACTTTACTATAAAGGCCCTGGTGACAGCATGTTACTTTACTATACAGGCCCTGGTGACATGTTACTTTACTATACAGGCCCTGGTGACAGCATGTTACTTTACTATACAGGCCCTGGTGACAACATGTTACTTTACTATACAGGCCCTGGTGACAACATGTTACTTTACTATACAGGCCCTGGTTACATGTCACTTTACTATGAAGGCCCTGGTGACAACATGTTACTTTACTAGACAGGCCCTGGTGAAATGTTACTTTACTATACAGGCCCTGGTGACATGTTATTTTACTATACAGTCCCTGGTAACAACATGTTACTTTACTATACAGGCCCTGGTGAAATGTTACTTTACTATTCAGGCCCTGGTGACATGTTACTCTACGATACAGAACCTGGTGACATGTTACTTTACTATACAGGCCCTGGTGACAACATGTTACCTTACTATACAGGCCCTGGTGACAACATGCGACTTTACTATACAGGCCCTGGTGACCTGTTACTTGACTGTACAGGCCCTGGTGACCTGTTACTTGACTGTACAGGCCCTGGTGACATGCTACTTTCCTATACAGGCCCTGGTGACATGTTACTTTACTATACAGGACCTGGTGACATGTTACTCTACTATACAGGCCCTGGTGACCTGTTACTTGACTATTTTTTTTTATTTTATTTTTTTATTTTACCTTTATTTAACCAGGCAAGTCAGTTAAGAACAAATTCTTATTTTCAATGACGGCCTGGGAACAGTGGGTTAACTGCCTGTTCAGGGGCAGAACGACAGATTTTGTACCTTGTCAGCTCGGGGGTTTGAACTCGCAACCTTCCGGTTACTAGTCCAACGCTCTAACCACTAGGCTACCCTGGTGACATGCTACTTTACTATACAGGCCCTGGTGACCTGTTACTTGACTATACAGGCCCTGGTGACATGCTACTTTACTATACAGGCCCTGGTGACATGTTACTTTACTATACAGGACCTGGTGACATTATTACTCTACTATACAGGCCCTGGTGACATGCTACCTTACTATACAGGCCCTGGTGACATGTTACTTGACTATACAGGCCCTGGTGACATGCTACTTTACTATACAGGCCCTGGTGACATGCTACTTTACTATACAGGCCCTGGTGACATGTTACTTTACTATACAGACACTGGTGACATGTTACTTTACTATACAGGCCCTGGTGACATGTTACTTTATTATACAGGCCCTGGTGACAATATGTTACTGCACTAGAAAGGCCCTGGTGACATGTTACTTTAATATACAGTCCCTGGTGACAACATGTTACTTTACTATACAGGCCCTGGTGACAACATGTTACTTTACTATACAGGCCCTGGGGACAACAATTTACTTTACTATACAGGCCCTGGTGACATGTTACTTTACTATACAGGCCCTGGTGACATGTTACTTTACTATACAGGCCCTGGTGACATGTTACTTTACTATACATGCCCTGGTGACATGTTACTTTACTATACAGGCCCTGGTGACATGTTACCTTACAATACAGGCCCTGATGACATGCTACTTTACTATACAGGCCCTGGTGACAACATGTTACTTTACTATACAGGCCCTGGTGACATGTTACTTTACTATACAGGCCCTGGTGACATGTTACTTTACTATACAGTCCCTGGTGACATGTTACTTTACTATACATGCCCTGGTGACATGTTACTTTACTATACAGGCCCTGGTGACATGTTACCTTACAATACAGGCCCTGATGACATGCTACTTTACTATACAGGCCCTGGTGACAACATGTTACTTTACTATACAGGCCCTGGTGACATGTTACTTGACTATAAAGGCCCTGGTGACATGTTACTTTACTATACATGCCCTGGTGACATGTTACTTTACTATACAGGCCCTGGTGACATGTTACTTTACTATACAGGCCCTGGTGACATGTTACTTTACTATACAGGCCCTGGTGACAGCATGTTACTTTACTATACAGGCCCTGGTGACAACATGTAACTTTACTAGACAGGCCCTGGTGAAATGTTACTTTACTATACAGGCCCTGGTGACATGTTATTTTACTATACAGTCCCTGGTAACAACATGTTACTTTACTATACAGGCCCTGGTGTCATGTTACTTTTACTATACAGGCCCTGGTGACATGTTACTCTACTATACAGAACCTGGTGACATGTTACTTTACTATACAGAACCTGGTGACAACATGTTACCTTACTATACAGGCCCTGGTGACATGTTACTTTACTATACAGGCCCTGGTGACATGGTACTCTACTATACAGGCCCTGTTGACATGCTACTTTACTATACAGGCCCTGGTGACAACATGCTACTTTACTATACAGGCCCTGGTGACAGCATGTTACTTTACTATACAGGCTCTGGTGACATGCTACTTTACTATACAGGCCCTGGTGACATGTTACTCTACTATACAGGCCCTGGTGACCTGTTACTTGACTATACAGGCCCTGGTGACATGCTACTTTACTATACAGGCCCTGGTGACCTGTTACTTGACTATACAGGCCCTGGTGACATGCTACTTTACTATACAGGCCCTGGTGACATGTTACTTTACTATACAGGACCTGGTGACATTATTACTCTACTATACAGGCCCTGGTGACATGCTACCTTACTATACAGGCCCTGGTGACATGTTACTTTACTCTACAGGCCCTGGTGACATGTTACTTTACTATACAGGCCCTGGTGACAACATGTTACCTTACTATACAGGCCCTGGTGACAACATGTTACTTTACTTTACAGGCCCTGGTGACATGTTACTTTACTATACAGGCCCTGGTGACATGTTACTTTACTATACAGGCCCTGGTGACAAAATGTTTCTTTACTATACAGGCCCTGGTGACATGTTGCTTTACTATACAGGCACTGGTGACAACATGTTACTTTACTATACAGGCCCTGGTGACATGCTACTTTACTATACAGGCCCTGGTGACATGTTACTCTACTATACAGTCCCTGGTGACATTCTACTTTACTATACAGGCCCTGGTGACATGCTACTTTACTATACAGGCCCTTTTGACAGCATGTTACTTTACTATACAGGCCGTGGTGACATGTCACTTTACTAAACAGGCCCTGGTGACCTGTTACTTGACTATACAGGCCCTGGTGACATGCTACTTTACTATCCAGGCCCTGGTGACATGTTACTTTACTATACAGGCCCTGGTGACAACATTTTACCTTACTATACAGGCCCTGGTGACATGTTACTTTACTATACAGGCCATGGTGACATGTTACTTTACTCTACAGGCCCTAGTGACATGTTACTTTACTATACAGGCCCTGGTGACAACATGTTACTTTACTATACAGGCCCTGATGACATGCTACTTTACTATACAGGCCCTTGTGACATGTTACTTTACTCTACAGGCCCTGTTTACATGTTACTTTACTATACAGGCCCTGGTGACATGTTACTTTACTATACAGGCCCTGGTGACATGCTACTTTACTATATAGGCCCTGGTGACAGCAGGTTACTTTACTATACAGGCCCTGATGACATGCTACTTTACTATACAGGAATTGGTGACAACATGTTACTTTACTATACAGGTCCTGGTGCCATGTTACTTTACTATACAGGCCCTGGTGACATGTTACTCTACTATACAGTCCCTGGTGACATGCTACTTTACTATACATGCCCTGGTGACATGCTACTTTACGATACAGGCCCTGGTGACAGCATGCTACTTTACTATACAGGCCCTGGTGTCATGTTACTTTACTATACAGGCCCTGGTGACAACATGTTACCTTACTATACAGGCCCTGGTGACAAAATTCTACTTTACTATACAGGCCCTGGTGACCTGTTACTTGACTATACAGGCCCTGGTGACATGCTACTTTACTATACAGGCCCTGGTGACCTGTTACTTGACTATACAGGCCCTGGTGACATGCTACTTTACTATACAGGCCCTGGTGACATGTTACTTTACTATACAGGACCTGGTGACATTATTACTCTACTATACAGGCCCTGGTGACATGCTACCTTACTATACAGGCCCTGGTGACATGTTACTTTACTCTACAGGCCATGGTGACATGTTACTTTACTATACAGGCCCTGGTGACAACATGTTACCTTACTATACAGGCCCTGGTGACAACATGTTACTTTACTTTACAGGCCCTGGTGACATGTTACTTTACTATACAGGCCCTGGTGACATGTTACTTTACTATACAGGCCCTGGTGACAAAATGTTTCTTTACTATACAGGCCCTGGTGACATGTTGCTTTACTATACAGGCACTGGTGACAACATGTTACTTTACTATACAGGCCCTGGTGACATGCTACTTTACTATACAGGCCCTGGTGACATGTTACTCTACTATACAGTCCCTGGTGGCATTCTACTTTACTATACAGGCCCTGGTGACATGCTACTTTACTATACAGGCCCTGTTGACAGCATGTTACTTTACTATACAGGCCGTGGTGACATGTCACTTTACTAAACAGGCCCTGGTGACCTGTTACTTGACTATACAGGCCCTGGTGACATGCTACTTTACTATCCAGGCCCTGGTGACATGTTACTTTACTATACAGGCCCTGGTGACAACATTTTACCTTACTATACAGGCCCTGGTGACATGTTACTTTACTATACAGGCCATGGTGACATGTTACTTTACTCTACAGGCCCTAGTGACATGTTACTTTACTATACAGGCCCTGGTGACAACATGTTACTTTACTATACAGGCCCTGATGACATGCTACTTTACTATACAGGCCCTTGTGACATGTTACTTTACTCTACAGGCCCTGTTTACATGTTACTTTACTATACAGGCCCTGGTGACATGTTACTTTACTATACAGGCCCTGGTGACATGCTACTTTACTATACAGGCCCTGGTGACAGCAGGTTACTTTACTATACAGGCCCTGATGACATGCTACTTTACTATACAGGAATTGGTGACAACATGTTACTTTACTATACAGGTCCTGGTGACATGTTACTTTACTATACAGGCCCTGGTGACATGTTACTCTACTATACAGTCCCTGGTGACATGCTACTTTACTATACATGCCCTGGTGACATGCTACTTTACGATACAGGCCCTGGTGACAGCATGCTACTTTACTATACAGGCCCTGGTGACATGTTACTTTACTATACAGGCCCTGGTGACAACATGTTACCTTACTATACAGGCCCTGGTGACAGAATTCTACTTTACTATACAGGCCCTGGTGACCTGTTACTTGACTATACAGGCCCTGGTGACATGCTATTTTACTATACAGGCCCTGGTGACATGTTACTTTACTATACAGGACCTGGTGACATGTTACTCTACTATACAGGCCCTGGTGACCTGTTACTTGACTATACAGGCCCTGGTGACATGCTACTTTACTATACAGGCCCTGGTGACCTGTTACTTGACTATACAGGCCCTGGTGACATGCTACTTTACTATACAGGCCCTGGTGACATGTTACTTTACTATACAGGACCTGGTGACATGTTACTCTATTATACAGGCCCTGGTGACATGCTACCTTACTATACAGGCCTTGGTGACATGTTACTTGACTATACAGGCCCTGGTGACATGCTACTTTACTATACAGGCCCTGGTGACATGTTACTTTACTATACAGGCCCTGGTGACATGTTACTTTATTATACAGGCCCTGGTGACAATATGTTACTGCACTAGAAAGGCCCTGGTGACATGTTACTTTAATATACAGTCCCTGGTGACAACATGTTACTTTACTATACAGGCCCTGGTGACAACATGTTACCTTACTATACAGGCCCTGGGGACAACAATTTACTTTACTATACAGGCCCTGGTGACATGTTACTTTACTATACAGGCCCTGGTGACATGTTACTTTACTATACATGCCCTGGTGACATGTTACTTTACTATACAGGCCCTGGTGACATGTTACTTGACTATAAAGGCCCTGGTGACATGTTACTTTACTATACATGCCCTGGTGACATGTTACTTTACTATACAGGCCCTGGTGACATGTTACTTTACTATAAAGGCCCTGGTGACAGCATGTTACTTTACTATACAGGCCCTGGTGACATGTTACTTTACTATACAGGCCCTGGTGACAGCATGTTACTTTACTATACAGGCCCTGGTGACAACATGTTACTTTACTATACAGGCCCTGGTGACAACATGTTACTTTACTAGACAGGCCCTGGTTAAATGTTACTTTACTATGAAGGCCCTGGTGACAACATGTTACTTTACTAGACAGGCCCTGGTTAAATGTTACTTTACTATACAGGCCCTGGTGACAGCAGGTTACTTTACTATACAGGCCCTGATGACATGCTACTTTACTATACAGGAATTGGTGACAACATGTTACTTTACTATACAGGTCCTGGTGACATGCTACTTTACTATACAGGCCCTGGTGACATGTTACTCTACTATACAGTCCCTGGTGACATTCTACTTTACTATACAGGCCCTGGTGACATGCTACTTTACTATACAGGCCCTGTTGACAGCATGTTACTTTACTATACAGGCCGTGGTGACATGTCACTTTACTAAACAGGCCCTGGTGACCTGTTACTTGACTATACAGGCCCTGGTGACATGCTACTTTACTATCCAGGCCCTGGTGACATGTTACTTTACTATACAGGCCCTGGTGACAACATTTCACCTTACTATACAGGCCCTGGTGACATGTTACTTTACTATACAGGCCATGGTGACATGTTACTTTACTCTACAGGCCCTAGTGACATGTTACTTTACTATACAGGCCCTGGTGACAACATGTTACTTTACTATACAGGCCCTGATGACATGCTACTTTACTATACAGGCCCTTGTGACATGTTACTTTACTCTACAGGCCCTGTTTACATGTTACTTTACTATACAGGCCCTGGTGACATGTTACTTTACTATACAGGCCCTGGTGACATGCTACTTTACTATACAGGCCCTGGTGACAGCAGGTTACTTTACTATACAGGCCCTGATGACATGCTACTTTACTATACAGGAATTGGTGACAACATGTTACTTTACTATACAGGTCCTGGTGACATGTTACTTTACTATACAGGCCCTGGTGACATGTTACTCTACTATACAGTCCCTGGTGACATGCTACTTTACTATACATGCCCTGGTGACATGCTACTTTACGATACAGGCCCTGGTGACAGCATGCTACTTTACTATACAGGCCCTGGTGACATGTTACTTTACTATACAGGCCCTGGTGACAACATGTTACCTTACTATACAGGCCCTGGTGACAAAATTCTACTTTACTATACAGGCCCTGGTGACCTGTTACTTGACTATACAGGCCCTGGTGACATGCTATTTTACTATACAGGCCCTGGTGACCTGTTACTTGACTATACAGGCCCTGGTGACATGCTATTTTACTATACAGGCCCTGGTGACATGTTACTTTACTATACAGGACCTGGTGACATGTTACTCTACTATACAGGCCCTGGTGACCTGTTACTTGACTATACAGGCCCTGGTGACATGCTACTTTACTATACAGGCCCTGGTGACCTGTTACTTGACTATACAGGCCCTGGTGACATGCTAATTTACTATACAGGCCCTGGTGACATGTTACTCTACTATACAGGACCTGGTGACATGTTACTCTATTATACAGGCCCTGGTGACATGCTACCTTACTATACAGGCCTTGGTGACATGTTACTTGACTATACAGGCCCTGGTGACATGCTACTTTACTATACAGGCCCTGGTGACATGTTACTTTACTATACAGGCCCTGGTGACATGTTACTTTATTATACAGGCCCTGGTGACAATATGTTACTGCACTAGAAAGGCCCTGGTGACATGTTACTTTAATATACAGTCCCTGGTGACAACATGTTACTTTACTATACAGGCCCTGGTGACAACATGTTACCTTACTATACAGGCCCTGGGGACAACAATTTACTTTACTATACAGGCCCTGGTGACATGTTACTTTACTATCCAGGCCCTGGTGACATGTTACTTTACTATACATGCCCTGGTGACATGTTACTTTACTATACAGGCCCTGGTGACATGTTACTTGACTATAAAGGCCCTGGTGACATGTTACTTTACTATACATGCCCTGGTGACATGTTACTTTACTATACAGGCCCTGGTGACATGTTACTTTACTATAAAGGCCCTGGTGACAGCATGTTACTTTACTATACAGGCCCTGGTGACATGTTACTTTACTATACAGGCCCTGGTGACAGCATGTTACTTTACTATACAGGCCCTGGTGACAACATGTTACTTTACTATACAGGCCCTGGTGACAACATGTTACTTTACTATACAGGCCCTGGTGACATGTTACTTTACTATACAGGCCCTGGTGACATGTCACTTTACTATGAAGGCCCTGGTGACAACATGTTACTTTACTAGACAGGCCCTGGTTAAATGTTACTTTACTATACAGGCCCTGGTGACAGCAGGTTACTTTACTATACAGGCCCTGATGACATGCTACTTTACTATACAGGAATTGGTGACAACATGTTACTTTACTATACAGGTCCTGGTGACATGTTACTTTACTATACAGGCCCTGGTGACATGTTACTCTACTATACAGTCCCTGGTGACATGCTACTTTACTATACATGCCCTGGTGACATGCTACTTTACGATACAGGCCCTGGTGACAGCATTCTACTTTACTATACAGGCCCTGGTGACATGTTACTTTACTATACAGGCCCTGGTGACAACATGTTACCTTACTATACAGGCCCTGGTGACAAATTTCTTCTTTACTATACAGGCCCTGGTGACCTGTTACTTGACTATACAGGCCCTGGTGACATGCTATTTTACTATACAGGCCCTGGTGACATGTTACTTTACTATACAGGACCTGGTGACATGTTACTCTACTATACAGGCCCTGGTGACCTGTTACTTGACTATACAGGCCCTGGTGACATGCTACTTTACTATACAGGCCCTGGTGACCTGGTACTTGACTATACAGGCCCTGGTGACATGCTACTTTACTATACAGGCCCTGGTAACATGTTACTTTACTATACAGGACCTGGTGACATGTTACTCTATTATACAGGCCCTGGTGACATGCTACCTTACTATACAGGCCTTGGTGACATGTTACTTGACTATACAGGCCCTGGTGACATGCTACTTTACTATACAGGCCCTGGTGACATGTTACTTTACTATACAGGCCCTGGTGACATGTTACTTTATTATACAGGCCCTGGTGACAATATGTTACTGCACTAGAAAGGCCCTGGTGACATGTTACTTTAATATACAGTCCCTGGTGAAAAACATGTTACTTTACTATACAGGCCCTGGTGACAACATGTTACCTTACTATACAGGCCCTGGGGACAACAATTTACTTTACTATACAGGCCCTGGTGACATGTTACTTTACTATACAGGCCCTGGTGACATGTTACTTTACTATACATGCCCTGGTGACATGTTACTTTACTATACAGGCCCTGGTGACATGTTACCTTACAATACAGGCCCTGATGACATGCTACTTTACTATTCAGGCCCTGGTGACAACATGTTACTTTACTATACAGGCCCTGGTGACATGTTACTTGACTATAAAGGCCCTGGTAACAGCATGTTACTTTACTATACAGGCCCTGGTGACATGTTGATTTACTATACAGGCCCTGGTGACAGCATGTTACTTTACTATACAGGCCCTGGTGACAACATGTTACTTTACTATACAGGCCCTGGTGACAACATGTTACTTTACTATACAGGCCCTGGTTACATGTCACTTTACTATGAAGGCCCTGGTGACAACATGTTACTTTACTAGACAGGCCCTGGTGAAATGTTACTTTACTATACAGGCCCTGGTGACATGTTATTTTACTATACAGTCCCTGGTAACAACATGTTACTTTACTATACAGGCCCTGGTGACATGTTACTTTACTATTCAGGCCCTGGTGACATGTTACTCTACGATACAGAACCTGGTGACATGTTACTTTACTATACAGGCCCTGGTGACAACATGTTACCTTACTATACAGGCCCTGGTGACAACATGCGACTTTACTATACAGGCCCTGGTGACCTGTTACTTGACTGTACAGGCCCTGGTGACCTGTTACTTGACTGTACAGGCCCTGGTGACATGCTACTTTCCTATACAGGCCCTGGTGACATGTTACTTTACTATACAGGACCTGGTGACATGTTACTCTACTATACAGGCCCTGGTGACCTGTTACTTGACTATACAGGCCCTGGTGACATGCTACTTTACTATACAGGCCCTGGTGACCTGTTACTTGACTATACAGGCCCTGGTGACATGCTACTTTACTATACAGGCCCTGGTGACATGTTACTTTACTATACAGGACCTGGTGACATTATTACTCTACTATACAGGCCCTGGTGACATGCTACCTTACTATACAGGCCCTGGTGACATGTTACTTGACTATACAGGCCCTGGTGACATGCTACTTTACTATACAGGCCCTGGTGACATGTTACTTTACTATACAGACACTGGTGACATGTTACTTTACTATACAGGCCCTGGTGACATGTTACTTTATTATACAGGCCCTGGTGACAATATGTTACTGCACTAGAAAGGCCCTGGTGACATGTTACTTTAATATACAGTCCCTGGTGACAACATGTTACTTTACTATACAGGCCCTGGTGACAACATGTTACTTTACTATACAGGCCCTGGGGACAACAATTTACTTTACTATACAGGCCCTGGTGACATGTTACTTTACTATACAGGCCCTGGTGACATGTTACTTTACTATACAGGCCCTGGTGACATGTTACTTTACTATA
Source organism: Oncorhynchus clarkii lewisi (assembly GCF_045791955.1). Lineage (NCBI taxonomy): Eukaryota > Metazoa > Chordata > Actinopteri > Salmoniformes > Salmonidae > Oncorhynchus > Oncorhynchus clarkii. The sequence goes on along the minus strand of NC_092168.1, from coordinate 47,670,656 downwards.
CATGCCCTGGTGACATGTTACTTTACTATACAGGCCCTGGTGACATGTTACTTTACTATAAAGGCCCTGGTGACAGCATGTTACTTTACTATACAGGCCCTGGTGACATGTTACTTTACTATACAGGCCCTGGTGACAGCATGTTACTTTACTATACAGGCCCTGGTGACAACATGTTACTTTACTATACAGGCCCTGGTGACAACATGTTACTTTACTAGACAGGCCCTGGTTAAATGTTACTTTACTATGAAGGCCCTGGTGACAACATGTTACTTTACTAGACAGGCCCTGGTTAAATGTTACTTTACTATACAGGCCCTGGTGACAGCAGGTTACTTTACTATACAGGCCCTGATGACATGCTACTTTACTATACAGGAATTGGTGACAACATGTTACTTTACTATACAGGTCCTGGTGACATGCTACTTTACTATACAGGCCCTGGTGACATGTTACTCTACTATACAGTCCCTGGTGACATTCTACTTTACTATACAGGCCCTGGTGACATGCTACTTTACTATACAGGCCCTGTTGACAGCATGTTACTTTACTATACAGGCCGTGGTGACATGTCACTTTACTAAACAGGCCCTGGTGACCTGTTACTTGACTATACAGGCCCTGGTGACATGCTACTTTACTATCCAGGCCCTGGTGACATGTTACTTTACTATACAGGCCCTGGTGACAACATTTTACCTTACTATACAGGCCCTGGTGACCTGGTACTTGACTATACAGGCCCTGGTGACATGCTACTTTACTATACAGGCCCTGGTAACATGTTACTTTACTATACAGGACCTGGTGACATGTTACTCTATTATACAGGCCCTGGTGACATGCTACCTTACTATACAGGCCTTGGTGACATGTTACTTGACTATACAGGCCCTGGTGACATGCTACTTTACTATACAGGCCCTGGTGACATGTTACTTTACTATACAGGCCCTGGTGACATGTTACTTTATTATACAGGCCCTGGTGACAATATGTTACTGCACTAGAAAGGCCCTGGTGACATGTTACTTTAATATACAGTCCCTGGTGAAAAACATGTTACTTTACTATACAGGCCCTGGTGACAACATGTTACCTTACTATACAGGCCCTGGGGACAACAATTTACTTTACTATACAGGCCCTGGTGACATGTTACTTTACTATACAGGCCCTGGTGACATGTTACTTTACTATACATGCCCTGGTGACATGTTACTTTACTATACAGGCCCTGGTGACATGTTACCTTACAATACAGGCCCTGATGACATGCTACTTTACTATTCAGGCCCTGGTGACAACATGTTACTTTACTATACAGGCCCTGGTGACATGTTACTTGACTATAAAGGCCCTGGTGACAGCATGTTACTTTACTATACAGGCCCTGGTGACATGTTACTTTACTATACAGGCCCTGGTGACAGCATGTTACTTTACTATACAGGCCCTGGTGACAACATGTTACTTTACTATACAGGCCCTGGTGACAACATGTTACTTTACTATACAGGCCCTGGTTACATGTCACTTTACTATGAAGGCCCTGGTGACAACATGTTACTTTACTAGACAGGCCCTGGTGAAATGTTACTTTACTATACAGGCCCTGGTGACATGTTATTTTACTATACAGTCCCTGGTAACAACATGTTACTTTACTATACAGGCCCTGGTGACATGTTACTTTACTATTCAGGCCCTGGTGACATGTTACTCTACGATACAGAACCTGGTGACATGTTACTTTACTATACAGGCCCTGGTGACAACATGTTACCTTACTATACAGGCCCTGGTGACAACATGCGACTTTACTATACAGGCCCTGGTGACCTGTTACTTGACTGTACAGGCCCTGGTGACCTGTTACTTGACTGTACAGGCCCTGGTGACATGCTACTTTCCTATACAGGCCCTGGTGACATGTTACTTTACTATACAGGACCTGGTGACATGTTACTCTACTATACAGGCCCTGGTGACCTGTTACTTGACTATACAGGCCCTGGTGACATGCTACTTTACTATACAGGCCCTGGTGACCTGTTACTTGACTATACAGGCCCTGGTGACATGCTACTTTACTATACAGGCCCTGGTGACATGTTACTTTACTATACAGGACCTGGTGACATTATTACTCTACTATACAGGCCCTGGTGACATGCTACCTTACTATACAGGCCCTGGTGACATGTTACTTGACTATACAGGCCCTGGTGACATGCTACTTTACTATACAGGCCCTGGTGACATGTTACTTTACTATACAGACACTGGTGACATGTTACTTTACTATACAGGCCCTGGTGACATGTTACTTTACTATACAGGCCCTGGTGACAATATGTTACTGCACTAGAAAGGCCCTGGTGACATGTTACTTTAATATACAGTCCCTGGTGACAACATGTTACTTTACTATACAGGCCCTGGTGACAACATGTTACTTTACTATACAGGCCCTGGGGACAACAATTTACTTTACTATACAGGCCCTGGTGACATGTTACTTTACTATACAGGCCCTGGTGACATGTTACTTTACTATACAGGCCCTGGTGACATGTTACTTTACTATACATGCCCTGGTGACATGTTACTTTACTATACAGGCCCTGGTGACATGTTACTTTACTATAAAGGCCCTGGTGACAGCATGTTACTTTTACTATACAGGCCCTGGTGACATGTTACTTTACTATACAGGCCCTGGTGACAGCATGTTACTTTACTATACAGGCCCTGGTGACAACATGTTACTTTACTATACAGGCCCTGGTGACAACATGTTACTTTACTAGACAGGCCCTGGTTAAATGTTACTTTACTATGAAGGCCCTGGTGACAACATGTTACTTTACTAGACAGGCCCTGGTTAAATGTTACTTTACTATACAGGCCCTGGTGACAGCAGGTTACTTTACTATACAGGCCCTGATGACATGCTACTTTACTATACAGGAATTGGTGACAACATGTTACTTTACTATACAGGTCCTGGTGACATGTTACTTTACTATACAGGCCCTGGTGACATGTTACTCTACTATACAGTCCCTGGTGACATTCTACTTTACTATACAGGCCCTGGTGACATGCTACTTTACTATACAGGCCCTGTTGACAGCATGTTACTTTACTATACAGGCCGTGGTGACATGTCACTTTACTAAACAGGCCCTGGTGACCTGTTACTTGACTATACAGGCCCTGGTGACATGCTACTTTACTATCCAGGCCCTGGTGACATGTTACTTTACTATACAGGCCCTGGTGACAACATTTTACCTTACTATACAGGCCCTGGTGACATGTTACTTTACTATACAGGCCATGGTGACATGTTACTTTACTCTACAGGCCCTAGTGACATGTTACTTTACTATACAGGCCCTGGTGACAACATGTTACTTTACTATACAGGCCCTGATGACATGCTACTTTACTATACAGGCCCTTGTGACATGTTACTTTACTCTACAGGCCCTGTTTACATGTTACTTTACTATACAGGCCCTGGTGACATGTTACTTTACTATACAGGCCCTGGTGACATGCTACTTTACTATACAGGCCCTGGTGACAGCAGGTTACTTTACTATACAGGCCCTGATGACATGCTACTTTACTATACAGGAATTGGTGACAACATGTTACTTTACTATACAGGTCCTGGTGACATGTTACTTTACTATACAGGCCCTGGTGACATGTTACTCTACTATACAGTCCCTGGTGACATGCTACTTTACTATACATGCCCTGGTGACATGCTACTTTACGATACAGGCCCTGGTGACAGCATGCTACTTTACTATACAGGCCCTGGTGACATGTTACTTTACTATACAGGCCCTGGTGACAACATGTTACCTTACTATACAGGCCCTGGTGACAAAATTCTACTTTACTATACAGGCCCTGGTGACCTGTTACTTGACTATACAGGCCCTGGTGACATGCTATTTTACTATACAGGCCCTGGTGACATGTTACTTTACTATACAGGACCTGGTGACATGTTACTCTACTATACAGGCCCTGGTGACCTGTTACTTGACTATACAGGCCCTGGTGACATGCTACTTCACTATACAGGCCCTGGTGACCTGTTACTTGACTATACAGGCCCTGGTGACATGCTAATTTACTATACAGGCCCTGGTGACATGTTACTTTACTATACAGGACCTGGTGACATGTTACTCTATTATACAGGCCCTGGTGACAGGCTACCTTACTATACAGGCCTTGGTGACATGTTACTTGACTATACAGGCCCTGGTGACATGCTACTTTACTATACAGGCCCTGGTGACATGTTACTTTACTATACAGGCCCTGGTGACATGTTACTTTATTATACAGGCCCTGGTGACAATATGTTACTGCACTAGAAAGGCCCTGGTGACATGTTACTTTAATATACAGTCCCTGGTGACAACATGTTACTTTACTATACAGGCCCTGGTGACAACATGTTACTTTACTATACAGGCCCTGGGGACAACAATTTACTTTACTATACAGGCCCTGGTGACATGTTACTTTACTATACAGGCCCTGGTGACATGTTACTTTACTATACAGGCCCTGGTGACATGTTACTTTACTATACATGCCCTGGTGACATGTTACTTTACTATACAGGCCCTGGTGACATGTTACTTTACTATAAAGGCCCTGGTGACAGCATGTTACTTTTACTATACAGGCCCTGGTGACATGTTACTTTACTATACAGGCCCTGGTGACAGCATGTTACTTTACTATACAGGCCCTGGTGACAACATGTTACTTTACTATACAGGCCCTGGTGACAACATGTTACTTTACTAGACAGGCCCTGGTTAAATGTTACTTTACTATGAAGGCCCTGGTGACAACATGTTACTTTACTAGACAGGCCCTGGTTAAATGTTACTTTACTATACAGGCCCTGGTGACAGCAGGTTACTTTACTATACAGGCCCTGATGACATGCTACTTTACTATACAGGAATTGGTGACAACATGTTACTTTACTATACAGGTCCTGGTGACATGTTACTTTACTATACAGGCCCTGGTGACATGTTACTCTACTATACAGTCCCTGGTGACATTCTACTTTACTATACAGGCCCTGGTGACATGCTACTTTACTATACAGGCCCTGTTGACAGCATGTTACTTTACTATACAGGCCGTGGTGACATGTCACTTTACTAAACAGGCCCTGGTGACCTGTTACTTGACTATACAGGCCCTGGTGACATGCTACTTTACTATCCAGGCCCTGGTGACATGTTACTTTACTATACAGGCCCTGGTGACAACATTTTACCTTACTATACAGGCCCTGGTGACATGTTACTTTACTATACAGGCCATGGTGACATGTTACTTTACTCTACAGGCCCTAGTGACATGTTACTTTACTATACAGGCCCTGGTGACAACATGTTACTTTACTATACAGGCCCTTGTGACATGTTACTTTACTCTACAGGCCCTGTTTACATGTTACTTTACTATACAGGCCCTGGTGACATGTTACTTTACTATACAGGCCCTGGTGACATGCTACTTTACTATACAGGCCCTGGTGACAGCAGGTTACTTTACTATACAGGCCCTGATGACATGCTACTTTACTATACAGGAATTGGTGACAACATGTTACTTTACTATACAGGTCCTGGTGACATGTTACTTTACTATACAGGCCCTGGTGACATGTTACTCTACTATACAGTCCCTGGTGACATGCTACTTTACTATACATGCCCTGGTGACATGCTACTTTACGATACAGGCCCTGGTGACAGCATGCTACTTTACTATACAGGCCCTGGTGACATGTTACTTTACTATACAGGCCCTGGTGACAACATGTTACCTTACTATACAGGCCCTGGTGACAAAATTCTACTTTACTATACAGGCCCTGGTGACCTGTTACTTGACTATACAGGCCCTGGTGACATGCTATTTTACTATACAGGCCCTGGTGACATGTTACTTTACTATACAGGACCTGGTGACATGTTACTCTACTATACAGGCCCTGGTGACCTGTTACTTGACTATACAGGCCCTGGTGACATGCTACTTCACTATACAGGCCCTGGTGACCTGTTACTTGACTATACAGGCCCTGGTGACATGCTAATTTACTATACAGGCCCTGGTGACATGTTACTTTACTATACAGGACCTGGTGACATGTTACTCTATTATACAGGCCCTGGTGACAGGCTACCTTACTATACAGGCCTTGGTGACATGTTACTTGACTATACAGGCCCTGGTGACATGCTACTTTACTATACAGGCCCTGGTGACATGTTACTTTACTATACAGGCCCTGGTGACATGTTACTTTATTATACAGGCCCTGGTGACAATATGTTACTGCACTAGAAAGGCCCTGGTGACATGTTACTTTAATATACAGTCCCTGGTGAAAAACATGTTACTTTACTATACAGGCCCTGGTGACAACATGTTACCTTACTATACAGGCCCTGGGGACAACAATTTACTTTACTATACAGGCCCTGGTGACATGTTACTTTACTATACATGCCCTGGTGACATGTTACTTTACTATACAGGCCCTGGTGACATGTTACCTTACAATACAGGCCCTGATGACATGCTACTTTACTATTCAGGCCCTGGTGACAACATGTTACTTTACTATACAGGCCCTGGTGACATGTTACTTGACTATAAAGGCCCTGGTGACATGTTACTTTACTATACATGCCCTGGTGACATGTTACTTTACTATACAGGCCCTGGTGACATGTTACTTTACCATAAAGGCCCTGGTGACAGCATGTTACTTTACTATACAGGCCCTGGTGACATGTTACTTTACTATACAGGCCCTGGTGACAGCATGTTACTTTACTATACAGGCCCTGGTGACAACATGTTACTTTACTATACAGGCCCTGGTGACAACATGTTACTTTACTATACTGGCCCTGGTTACATGTCACTTTACTATGAAGGCCCTGGTGACAACATGTTACTTTACTAGACAGGCCCTGGTGAAATGTTACTTTACTATACAGGCCCTGGTGACATGTTATTTTACTATACAGTCCCTGGTAACAACATGTTACTTTACTATACAGGCCCTGGTGACATGTTACTTTACTATTCAGGCCCTGGTGACATGTTACTCTACGATACAGAACCTGGTGACATGTTACTTTACTATACAGGCCCTGGTGACAACATGTTACCTTACTATACAGGCCCTGGTGACAACATGCGACTTTACTATACAGGCCCTGGTGACCTGTTACTTGACTGTACAGGCCCTGGTGACCTGTTACTTGACTGTACAGGCCCTGGTGACATGCTACTTTCCTATACAGGCCCTGGTGACATGTTACTTTACTATACAGGACCTGGTGACATGTTACTCTACTATACAGGCCCTGGTGACCTGTTACTTGACTATACAGGCCCTGGTGACATGCTACTTTACTATACAGGCCCTGGTGACCTGTTACTTGACTATACAGGCCCTGGTGACATGCTACTTTACTATACAGGCCCTGGTGACATGTTACTTTACTATACAGGACCTGGTGACATTATTACTCTACTATACAGGCCCTGGTGACATGCTACCTTACTATACAGGCCCTGGTGACATGTTACTTGACTATACAGGCCCTGGTGACATGCTACTTTACTATACAGGCCCTGGTGACATGTTACTTTACTATACAGACACTGGTGACATGTTACTTTACTATACAGGCCCTGGTGACATGTTACTTTATTATACAGGCCCTGGTGACAATATGTTACTGCACTAGAAAGGCCCTGGTGACATGTTACTTTAATATACAGTCCCTGGTGACAACATGTTACTTTACTATACAGGCCCTGGTGACAACATGTTACTTTACTATACAGGCCCTGGGGACAACAATTTACTTTACTATACAGGCCCTGGTGACATGTTACTTTACTATACAGGCCCTGGTGACATGTTACTTTACTATACAGGCCCTGGTGACATGTTACTTTACTATACATGCCCTGGTGACATGTTACTTTACTATACAGGCCCTGGTGACATGTTACCTTACAATACAGGCCCTGATGACATGCTACTTTACTATACAGGCCCTGGTGACAACATGTTACTTTACTATACAGGCCCTGGTGACATGTTACTTTACTATACAGGCCCTGGTGACAGCATGTTACTTTACTATACAGGCCCTGGTGACATGCTACCTTAATATACAGCACCTGGTGACATGTTACTTTACTATACAGGCCATGGTGACATGTTACTTTACTATACAGGCCCTGGTGACAACATGTTACTTTACTATACAGGCCCTGGTTACATGTCACTTTACTATAAAGGCCCTGGTGACATGTTACTTTACTATACATGCCCTGGTGACATGTTACTTTACTATACAGGCCCTGGTGACATGTTACTTTACTATAAAGGCCCTGGTGACAACATGTTACTTTACTATACCGGCCCTGGTGACATGTTACTTTACTATACATGCCCTGGTGACATGTTACTTTACTATACAGGCCCTGGTGACATGTTACTTTACTATACAGGCCCTGGTGACATGTTACTTTACTATACAGGCCCTGGTGACAACATGTTACTTTACTATACAGGCCCTGGTGACATGTTACTTTACTATACAAGCCCTGGTGACATGTTACTTTACTATACAGGACCTGGTGACATGTTACTTTACTATACAGGCCCTGGTGACATGCTACTTTACTATACAGGCCCTGGTGACAGCATGTTACTTTACTATACAGGCCCTGGTGACATGCTACTTTACTATACAGGCCCTGGTGACATGTTACTTTACTATACAGGCCCTGGTGACATGTTACTTTACTATACAGGCCCTGGTGACATGTTACTTTATTATACAGGCCCTGGTGACAATATGTTACTGCACTAGAAAGGCCCTGGTGACATGTTACTTTAATATACAGTCCCTGGTGACAACATGTTACTTTACTATACAGGCCCTGGTGACAACATGTTACTTTACTATACAGGCCCTGGGGACAACAATTTACTTTACTATACAGGCCCTGGTGACATGTTACTTTACTATACAGGCCCTGGTGACATGTTACTTTACTATACAGGACCTGGTGACATGTTACTTTACTATACATGCCCTGGTTACATGTTACTTTACTATACAGGCCCTGGTGACATGTTACCTTACAATACAGGCCCTGATGACATGCTACTTTACTATTCAGGCCCTGGTGACAACATGTTACTATACTATACAGGCCCTGGTGACATGTTACTTGACTATAAAGGCCCTGGTGACATGTTACTTTACTATACATGCCCTGGTGACATGTTACTTTACTATACATGCCCTGGTGACATGTTACTTTACTATAAAGGCCCTGGTGACAGCATGTTACTTTACTATACAGGCCATGGTGACATGTTACTTTACTATACAGGCCCTGGTGACAACATGTTACTTTACTATACAGGCCCTGGTTACATGTCACTTTACTATAAAGGCCCTTGTGACATGTTACTTTACTATACATGCCCTGGTGACATGTTACTTTACTATACAGGCCCTGGTGACATGTTACTTTACTATAAAGGCCCTGGTGACAACATGTTACTTTACTATACCGGCCCTGGTGACATGTTACTTTACTATACATGCCCTGGTGACATGTTACTTTACTATACAGGCCCTGGTGACATGTTACTTTACTATACAGGCCCTGGTGACATGTTACTTTACTATACAGGCCCTGGTGACAACATGTTACTTTACTATACAGGCCCTGGTGACATGTTACTTTACTATACAAGCCCTGGTGACATGTTACTTTACTATACAGGACCTGGTGACATGTTACTTTACTATACAGGCCCTGGTGACATGCTACTTTACTATACAGGCCCTGGTGACAGCATGTTACTTTACTATACAGGCCCTGGTGACATGCTACTTTACTATACAGGCCCTGGTGACATGTTACTTTACTATACAGGCCCTGGTGACATGTTACTTTACTATACAGGCCCTGGTGACATGTTACTTTATTATACAGGCCCTGGTGACAATATGTTACTGCACTAGAAAGGCCCTGGTGACATGTTACTTTAATATACAGTCCCTGGTGACAACATGTTACTTTACTATAAAGGCCCTGGTGACAACATGTTACTTTACTATACAGGCCCTGGGGACAACAATTTACTTTACTATACAGGCCCTGGTGACATGTTACTTTACTATACAGGCCCTGGTGACCTGTTACTTTACTATACAGGACCTGGTGACATGTTACTTTACTATACATGCCCTGGTTACATGTTACTTTACTATACAGGCCCTGGTGACATGTTACCTTACAATACAGGCCCTGATGACATGCTACTTTACTATTCAGGCCCTGGTGACAACATGTTACTATACTATACAGGCCCTGGTGACATGTTACTTGACTATAAAGGCCCTGGTGACATGTTACTTTACTATACATGCCCTGGTGACATGTTACTTTACTATACATGCCCTGGTGACATGTTACTTTACTATAAAGGCCCTGGTGACAGCATGTTACTTTACTATACAGGCCCTGGTGACATGTTACTTTACTATACAGGCCCTGGTGACAGCATGTTACTTTACTATACAGGCCCTGGTGACAACATGTTACTTTACTATACAGGCCCTGGTGACAACATGTTACTTTACTATACAGGCCCTGGTTACATGTCACTTTACTATGAAGGCCCTGGTGACAACATGTTACTTTACTAGACAGGCCCTGGTGAAATGTTACTTTACTATACAGGCCCTGGTGACATGTTATTTTACTATACAGTCCCTGGTAACAACATGTTACTTTACTATACAGGCCCTGGTGACATGTTACTTTACTATTCAGGCCCTGGTGACATCTTACTCTACGATACAGAACCTGGTGACATGTTACTTTACTATACAGGCCCTGGTGACAACATGTTACCTTACTATACAGGCCCTGGTGACAACATGCGACTTTACTATACAGGCCCTGGTGACCTGTTACTTGACTATACAGGCCCTGGTGACCTGTTACTTGACTATACAGGCCCTGGTGACATGCTACTTTCCTATACAGGCCCTGGTGACATGTTACTTTACTATACAGGACCTGGTGACATGTTACTCTACTATACAGGCCCTGGTGACCTGTTACTTGACTATACAGGCCCTGGTGACATGCTACTTTACTATACAGGCCCTGGTGACCTGTTACTTGACTATACAGGCCCTGGTGACATGCTACTTTACTATACAGGCCCTGGTGACATGTTACTTTACTATACAGGACCTGGTGACATTATTACTCTACTATACAGGCCCTGGTGACATGCTACCTTACTATACAGGCCCTGGTGACATGTTACTTTACTATACAGGCCCTGGTGACATGTTACTTTACTATACAGGCCCTGGTGACATGTTACTTTACTATACAGGCCCTGGTGACATGTTACTTTATTATACAGGCCCTGGTGACAATATGTTACTGCACTAGAAAGGCCCTGGTGACATGTTACTTTAATATACAGTCCCTGGTGACAACATGTTACTTTACTATACAGGCCCTGGTGACAACATGTTACTTTACTATACAGGCCCTGGGGACAACAATTTACTTTACTATACAGGCCCTGGTGACATGTTACTTTACTATACAGGCCCTGGTGACATGTTACTTTACTATACAGGCCCTGGTGACATGTTACTTTACTATACATGCCCTGGTTACATGTTACTTTACTATACAGGCCCTGGTGACATGTTACCTTACAATACAGGCCCTGATGACATGCTACTTTACTATTCAGGCCCTGGTGACAACATGTTACTATACTATACAGGCCCTGGTGACATGTTACTTGACTATAAAGGCCCTGGTGACATGTTACTTTACTATACATGCCCTGGTGACATGTTACTTTACTATACAGGCCCTGGTGACATGTTACTTTACTATAAAGGCCCTGGTGACAGCATGTTACTTTACTATACAGGCCCTGGTGACATGTTACTTTACTATACAGGCCCTGGTGACAGCATGTTACTTTACTATACAGGCCCTGGTGACAACATGTTACTTTACTATACAGGCCCTGGTGACAACATGTTACTTTACTATACAGGCCCTGGTTACATGTCACTTTACTATGAAGGCCCTGGTGACAACATGTTACTTTACTAGACAGGCCCTGGTGAAATGTTACTTTACTATACAGGCCCTGGTGACATGTTATTTTACTATACAGTCCCTGGTAACAACATGTTACTTTACTATACAGGCCCTGGTGACATGTTACTTTACTATTCAGGCCCTGGTGACATCTTACTCTACGATACAGAACCTGGTGACATGTTACTTTACTATACAGGCCCTGGTGACAACATGTTACCTTACTATACAGGCCCTGGTGACAACATGCGACTTTACTATACAGGCCCTGGTGACCTGTTACTTGACTATACAGGCCCTGGTGACCTGTTACTTGACTATACAGGCCCTGGTGACATGCTACTTTCCTATACAGGCCCTGGTGACATGTTACTTTACTATACAGGACCTGGTGACATGTTACTCTACTATACAGGCCCTGGTGACCTGTTACTTGACTATACAGGCCCTGGTGACATGCTACTTTACTATACAGGCCCTGGTGACCTGTTACTTGACTATACAGGCCCTGGTGACATGCTACTTTACTATACAGGCCCTGGTGACATGTTACTTTACTATACAGACCCTGGTGACATGTTACTTTACTATACAGGCCCTGGTGACATGTTACTTTATTATACAGGCCCTGGTGACAATATGTTACTGCACTAGAAAGGCCCTGGTGACATGTTACTTTAATATACAGTCCCTGGTGACAACATGTTACTTTACTATACAGGCCCTGGTGACAACTTGTTACCTTACTATACAGGCCCTGGGGACAACAATTTACTTTACTATACAGGCCCTGGTGAAATGTTACTTTACTATACAGGCCCTGGTGACATGTTACTTTACTATACAGGCCCTGGTGACATGTTACTTTACTATACATGCCCTGGTGACATGTTACTTTACTATACAGGCCCTGGTGACATGTTACCTTACAATACAGGCCCTGATGACATGTTACTTTACTATACAGGCCCTGGTGACATGTTACTTGACTATAAAGGCCCTGGTGACATGTTACTTTACTATACATGCCCTGGTGACATGTTACTTTACTATACAGGCCCTGGTGACATGTTACTTTACTATAAAGGCCCTGGTGACAGCATGTTACTTTACTATACAGGCCCTGGTGACATGTTACTTTACTATACAGGCCCTGGTGACATGTTACTTTATTATACAGGCCCTGGTGACAATATGTTACTGCACTAGAAAGGCCCTGGTGACATGTTACTTTAATATACAGTCCCTGGTGACAACATGTTACTTTACTATACAGGCCCTGGTGACAACATGTTACCTTACTATACAGGCCCTGGGGACAACAATTTACTTTACTATACAGGCCCTGGTGACATGTTACTTTACTATACAGGCCCTGGTGACATGTTACTTTACTATACAGGCCCTGGTGACATGTTACTTTACTATACATGCCCTGGTGACATGTTACTTTACTATACAGGCCCTGGTGACATGTTACCTTACAATACAGGCCCTGATGACATGTTACTTTACTATACAGGCCCTGGTGACATGTTACTTGACTATAAAGGCCCTGGTGACATGTTACTTTACTATACATGCCCTGGTGACATGTTACTTTACTATACAGGCCCTGGTGACATGTTACTTTACTATAAAGGCCCTGGTGACAGCATGTTACTTTACTATACAGGCCCTGGTGACATGTTACTTTACTATACAGGCCCTGGTGACAGCATGTTACTTTACTATACAGGCCCTGGTGACAACATGTTACTTTACTATGCAGGCCCTGGTGACAACATGTTACTTTACTATACAGGCCCTGGTTACATGTCACTTTACTATGAAGGCCCTGGTGACAACATGTAACTTTACTAGACAGGCCCTGGTGAAATGTTACTTTACTATACAGGCCCTGGTGACATGTTATTTTACTATACAGTCCCTGGTAACAACATGTTACTTTACTATACAGGCCCTGGTGTCATGTTACTTTTACTATACAGGCCCTGGTGACATGTTACTCTACTATACAGAACCTGGTGACATGTTACTTTACTATACAGAACCTGGTGACAACATGTTACCTTACTATACAGGCCCTGGTGACATGTTACTTTACTATACAGGCCCTGGTGACATGTTACTCTACTATACAGGCCCTGTTGACATGCTACTTTACTATACAGGCCCTGGTGACAACATGCTACTTTACTATACAGGCCCTGGTGACAGCATGTTACTTTACTATACAGGCTCTGGTGACATGCTACTTTACTATACAGGCCCTGGTGACATGTTACTCTACTATACAGGCCCTGGTGACCTGTTACTTGACTATACAGGCCCTGGTGACATGCTACTTTACTATACAGGCCCTGGTGACCTGTTACTTGACTATACAGGCCCTGGTGACATGCTACTTTACTATACAGGCCCTGGTGACATGTTACTTTACTATACAGGACCTGGTGACATTATTACTCTACTATACAGGCCCTGGTGACATGCTACCTTACTATACAGGCCCTGGTGACATGTTACTTTACTCTACAGGCCCTGGTGACATGTTACTTTACTATACAGGCCCAGGTGACAACATGTTACCTTACTATACAGGCCCTGGTGACAACATGTTACTTTACTTTACAGGCCCTGGTGACATGTTACTTTACTATACAGGCCCTGGTGACATGTTACTTTACTATACAGGCCCTGGTGACAAAATGTTTCTTTACTATACAGGCCCTGGTGACATGTTGCTTTACTATACAGGCACTGGTGACAACATGTTACTTTACTATACAGGCCCTGGTGACATGCTACTTTACTATACAGGCCCTGGCGACATGTTACTCTACTATACAGTCCCTGGTGACATTCTACTTTACTATACAGGCCCTGGTGACATGCTACTTTACTATACAGGCCCTGTTGACAGCATGTTACTTTACTATACAGGCCGTGGTGACATGTCACTTTACTAAACAGGCCCTGGTGACCTGTTACTTGACTATACAGGCCCTGGTGACATGCTACTTTACTATCCAGGCCCTGGTGACATGTTACTTTACTATACAGGCCTTGGTGACAACTTTTTACCTTACATACCTTAAGGGAACATTTCGGCATTTCGTGTATGATCAGTGAGAAAGTCCATATTGCAAATGTACGGTCCCTTACTAGACGTCCGAAATCGTTTGTAAAATTCGCGGTCGGCGTCGGGCCGTGCGGTAGGGCCAGACCTACCGGGAAGTCATCAAATGAACTTTGTCGGACATTCGGTTTCCGTTTTATAAAATAAACAAGTTTTTGAGCGTTTTTCCGCTATCCCGGAATTTCCCACAAGAGGGCATACGGAATCATATGGCAATTTGGCAAAACATCACGAATCACGACGGGGCCTTATCTCGAAAACGGAAAATATTTCGAAGCCGAAACTTGGTGAGCGTAGGTTTGGCATAATGGGCAGTTGGCCCCGAACAATATGGCGTCTAGGCCTCGACGGTTTTTGAGTTATGGCCGTTTTTCTGGGATTAAAGGTCCTAAATGGAAATAGAGAAATTATTTTTCCACTTCAGGTCAAAGTCAAGGAGCCTCCGGTGTCAATAAAAAAAGAACCAGCCATTTATCTATCGTCATTTAAGAGAAACGGAACAATGACAACTTGGCGATGGTCACAAATAGGCGTTTTTTTTTTTCAACGGTTGCAGATCCAGTTGCAGGGTGTTCATACGAATCTTTTTAAAGTGTGCTGCGGAGCTCTGCGAGATTTCTGTGATTTTCTATGATTTTCTGAAATAACACACACATACTAAACCCTCCGTAAATAACTCAGTTGTTAACGTAAAGACTTAAAACTCAGGATTCTGTAACAGCATACCCCAATGAGGATATGTGGTGATTTATAGCTTCCTGTGCCAACCGGAAGTGCCAAAATTGGTGTCTCAGGGGCTGTTTCAAAGGGTTAAAAAAGTCTGATCTGTCCAAAACTTCATATATGTGATTAGGCAACCCCCATGAACTGTAAATCAGTCATTTTTCCCCAAAAAAATCAAAGGAAAAAAAAATCACACTAAAACACACCTTGGATGGAGGGACGTATTGGGGTGCGTAGAGACAGACAGTGGCTGCAATAGTTAGCTTTGTTGGAGCTAAAAAAGAACCGTCAGACCTAGAGTTCCGAAACTTTAGAAACCTGTTCTAGACCTCCGGTCGATGGTGCGTGGTGAGTTACGTGGCTCTAGACGGTTCTCGGACCGAGAAACAGCCTCGTACATTTGCAATACCTTCAATTCATTTTGACCATTACGAAAATGACGACGTTTAGAAAAGTCTCAGAGACGCAAGGCTAGGTGCATTGAAACCGGCTCGGCCCATAGAGACAGACCCCAACGTTTCTGTCCGATAGCTCGTTCAAGGACCCCGTAGCAAGGCATGGAAAAAAGTGGATTTTCAGCACCAATTAGGGTTTTTCTCGGACACCAAATGACCTATCGAGCCGAAACTCGGGATTCGGGGTCGCCTCACATAGGACTTCACATAATGTCCGAACTGGACCCGCAGCTAGAACGTAACTATGTGTTTTACCTTTTTATTATGTTTTAAACTAAAGGCGCTGTGAATTATGGGACTGCTCTGACATATGTGATAGTTGGCTTCTAAATGAGTAGTAAAAAGTGGGTTTGGTGTCATAATGACATCTAATTGACTGATGGACACTGACTTGCTAGTTGACTTTTGTGCATTTGCAATATGTTTAAACGGAGAGGGACCATCACCAAAATGGCATTCTGAAATCAACACAAAAAATGGCATCACCATAGTCTCCAGACTGTGCTGAGTTCAACGAGCTATCCCGCTTGACCGTAGCTCGCTCGGTCTAAGCGCAACGACCATTAGAAAAGTAGGCCCAAAATGAAGCCTGCCCCACAATGTCATTTGCTTTTGAGTGACAGTGAGAGAACCGTTAGGGTGAGAAGAAAAATTCCACCACATGAATGTTCCTAAGGTCCTCCCGATCTGTACACGCCTAACATTGACCGTGTGGCATTAACCCTTAAGAGTAAAACAGTGTTTTTTGATCTCACAGATTACAGTGTCATCTCTCCCCATAGGAATACATTGCCTGCACCCCTAATTTCAACCTGAAGTCTATATGGGTTATGAATGCCGTATGAACCTGTCTTCGGTACCAGTCCATCAGGCCACTATGAGGTCTACCTGTGTTGATTCTGAGCTTCCTGGACCAACCGGAAGTGGTTAAAATGCCCCTAAAAGTGTTTACCCATACCCTGCCTGCAGTTTGACAGACATAGTGCATTCAACCCTGTGTAAATCAGTCAGTTCTTAACGTAAGGACTTAAAACTCAGGATTCTGTAACAGCATACCCCAATGGGGATATGTGTTGATTTATAGCTTCCTGTGCCAACCGGAAGTGCCATAACTGGTGTCTCAGGGGCTGTTTCGAGGGGTTAAAAAAGTCTGATCTTTCCAAAACTTCATATGTGTGATTAGGCAACCCCCATGAACTGTAAATCAGTCATTTTTCCCCAAAAAAATCAAAGGAAAAAAAAATCACACTAAAACACACCTTGGATGGAGGGACGTATTGGGGTGCGTAGAGACAGACAGTGGCTGCAATAGTTAGCTTTGTTGGAGCTAAAAAAGAACCGTCAGACCTAGAGTTCCGAAACTTTAGAAACCTGTTCTAGACCTCCGGTTGATGGTGCGTGGTGAGTTACGTGGCTCTAGACGGTTCTCGGACCGAGAAACAGCCTCGTACATTTGCAATACCTTCAATTCATTTGGACCATTACGAAAATGACGACGTTTAGAAAAGTCTCAGAGACGCAAGGCTAGGTGCATTGAAACCGGCTCGGCCCATAGAGACGGACTCCGACGTGTCTGTCCGATAGCTCGTTCAAGGACCCCGTAGCAAGGCATGGAAAAAAGTGGATTTTCAGCACCAATTAGGGTTTTTCTCGGACACCAATGACCTATCGAGCCGAAACTCGGGATTCGGGGTCGCCTCACATAGGCCTTCACATAATGTCCGAACTGGACCCGCAGCTAGAACGTAACTATGTGTTTTACCTTTTTATTATGTTTTAAACCGAAGGCGCTGTGAATTATGGGACTGCTCTGACATATGTGATAGTTGGCTACTAAATGAGTAGGAAAAAGTGGGTTTGGTGTCAATTGATATCCATTTGGTGTCATAATGACATCTAATTGACTGATGGACACTGACTTGCTAGTTGACTTTTGTACATTTGCAATATGTTTAAACGGAGAGGGACCATCACCAAAATGGCATTCTGAAATCAACACAAAAAATGGCATCACCATAGTCTCCAGACTGTGCCGAGTTCAAGGAGACGCCCCGCTTGACCGTAGCTCGTTCTGAGTGCAGCAAACTTGAAAAAAAGAAGGCCCAAAATGAAGCCTGCACCACAATGTCATTTGCTTTTGGGTGACAGTGAGAGAACCGTTAGAGTGAGAAGAAAAATTGCACCACATGAATGTTCCTAAGGTCCTCCCGATCTGAACAAGCCTAACCTTGACCGTGTGGCATTAACCCTTAACAGTAAAACAGTGTTTTTTGATCTCACAGATTACAGTGTCATCTCTCCCCATAGGAATACATTGCCTGCACCCCTAATTTCAACCTGAGGCCTATGTGGGTTATGAATGCCGTATGAACCTGTCTTTGGTACCAGTCCATCAGGCCACTATGAGGTCTACCTGTGTTGATTCTAAGCTTCCTGGACCAACCGGAAGTGGTTAAAATGCCCCTAAAAGTGTTTACCCATACACTGCATGCAGTTTGATAGACATAGTGCATTCAACCCTGTGTAGATCAGTCAATTCTTAACGTAAGGACTTAAAACTCAGGATTCTGTAACAGCATACCCCAATGAGGATATGTGTTGATTTATAACTTCCTGTGCCAACCGGAAGTGCCATAATTGGTGTCTCAGGGGCTGTTTCGAAGGGTTAAAAAAGTCTGATCTTTCCAAAACTTCATATGTGTGATTAGGCAACCCCCATGAACTGTAAATCAGTCATTTTTCCCAAAAAAATTCAAAGGAAAAAAAAATCACACTAAAACACAACTTGGAAGGAGGGACGTATTGGGGTGCGTAGAGACAGACAGTGGCTCCAATAGTTAGCTTTGTTGGAGCTAAAAAAGAACCGTCGGACCTAGAGTTCCGAAACTTTAGAAACCTGTTCTAGACCTCCCGTAGATGGTGCGTGGTGAGTTACGTGGCTCTAGAAGGTTCTCGGACCGAGAAACAGCCTTGTACATTTGAAATAACTTCAATTCATTTTTGCATCACGAAAATGACGACATTTAGAAATGTCCCAGAGTCGCAAGACTAGGTGCATTGCGAACGTCTCGGCCCATATAGACAGACCCCAACGTTTCTGTCCAATAGCTCATTCAAGGACCCCGTAGCAAGTCATGGAAAATAGTGGATTTTCAGCACCAATTAGGGTTTTTCTCGGACACCAAATGACCTATCGAGCCGAAACTTGGGATTCGGGGTCGCCTCAGCTAGGCCAACACATAACATAAGAAATGGACCCGCAGCTAGAACGTAACTACGTGTTTTATGTTTTTTTTATGGTTTGAACCGAAGGGGTTGTGAATTTTGGGCCAGCTCTGAAGTATGTAATAGTTGGCTACTAAACGAGTTGGAAAAAGTGGGTTTGGTGTCAGTTTGTATCAGTTTGGTGGTCAGAATGATATCTAATTGACTGATGGACTCTTGTCCACTTGACTCTTGTACATTTGCAATATGATCCTATAGTGAAAAAACATCACCAAAAGCGACATTCTGAAATCAACCCAAACGAGCGATTGAGATGACCCAGAATCACTGCAAAGCCATCCCGAGTTCATCGGGCCAGTCAATTTCACATTCCTGCAAGATTTTTATAGCATGACAAATTCGTGATGGTACCTGCCCTTTAAAACATATTGCAAATGCACAGTGACTTTGAAAAAGTAAGAAACAAAAAAAAATACATCTAAAAATTTTTGAGCATGACAAATTCGTGATGGTACCTGCCCATTGAAACATATTGCAAATGCACAGTGACTTTGAAAAAGTAAGGAAACATAAACAAAAAAAATCCAAATGTTTTATTTTTGGGTGACCAGTTGCACGTGCATTTGCAATATGATTCTATAGTGAAAAAACATATTGCAAATGCACAGTGACTTTGAAAAAGTAAGGAAACATAAACAAAAAAAATCTAAATTTTTTTGGGGGGGATGACCAGTTGCATGTGCATTTGCAATATGATTCTATAGTGAAAAAACATATTGCAAATGCACAGTGACTTTGAAAAAGTAAGGAAAAATAAACAAAAAAAATCTAAAAATTTTTTTGGGGGATGACCAGTTGCACGTGCATTTGCAATATGATTCTATAGTGAAAAAACATATTGCAAATGCACAGTGACTTTGAAAAAGTAAGGAAACAAACAAAAAAAATCTAAAATTTTTTGGGGGGGATGACCAGTTGCATGTGCATTTGCAATATGATTCTATAGTGAAAAAACATATTGCAAATGCACAGTGACTTTGAAAAAGTAAGGAAACATAAACAAAAAAAATCTAAAATTTTTTGGGGGGGATGACCAGTTGCACGTGCATTTGCAATATGATTCTATAGTGAAAAAACATATTGCAAATGCACAGTGACTTTGAAAAAGTAAGGAAACATAAACAAAAAAAATCCAAAATTTTTATTTTTGGGTGACCAGTTGCACGTGCATTTGCAATATGATTCTATAGTGAAAAAACATATTGCAAATGCACAGTGACTTTGAAAAAGTAAGGAAACATAAACAAAAAAAATCTAAATTTTTTGGGGGGGGATGACCAGTTGCATGTGCATTTGCAATATGATTCTATAGTGAAAAAACATATTGCAAATGCACAGTGACTTTGAAAAAGTAAGGAAAAATAAACAAAAAAAATCAAAAATTTTTTTGGGGGGATGACCAGTTGCACGTGCATTTGCAATATGATTATATAGTGAAAAAACATATTGCAAATGCACAGTGACTTTGAAAAAGTAAGGAAACATAAACAAAAAAAATCTAAATTTTTTTTGGGGGGATGACCAGTTGCATGTGCATTTGCAATATGATTCTATAGTGAAAAAACATATTGCAAATGCACAGTGACTTTGAAAAAGTAAGGAAACATAAACAAAAAAAATCTAATTTTTTTTGGGGGGGATGACCAGTTGCATGTGCATTTGCAATATGATTCTATAGTGAAAAAACATATTGCAAATGCACAGTGACTTTGAAAAAGTAAGGAAAAATAAACAAAAAAAATCTAATTTTTTGGGGGGGGGATGACCAGTTGCATGTGCATTTGCAATATGATTCTATAGTGAAAAAACATATTGCAAATGCACAGTGACTTTGAAAAAGTAAGGAAAAATAAACAAAAAAAATCGAATTTTTTTTTTGGGGGATGACCAGTTGCATGTGCATTTGCAATATGATTCTATAGTGAAAAAACATATTGCAAATGCACAGTGACTTTGAAAAAGTAAGGAAACATAAACAAAAAAAATCTAAAATT
This sequence comes from Oncorhynchus clarkii lewisi, assembly GCF_045791955.1. Classification (NCBI taxonomy): domain Eukaryota; kingdom Metazoa; phylum Chordata; class Actinopteri; order Salmoniformes; family Salmonidae; genus Oncorhynchus; species Oncorhynchus clarkii. The sequence goes on along the minus strand of NC_092168.1, from coordinate 47,648,775 downwards.
TTTTTGGGGGGATGACCAGTTGCATGTGCATTTGCAATATGATCCTATAGTGAAAAAACATATTGCAAATGCACAGTGACTTTGAAAAAGTAAGGAAACATAAACAAAAAAAATCAAACTTTTTTTTTTTTGTGTGACCAGTTGCACGTGCATTTGCAATATGATTCTATAGTGAAAAAACATATTGCAAATGCACAGTGACTTTGAAAAAGTAAGGAAACATAAACAAAAAAAATCTAAAATTTTTTGGGGGGGATGACCAGTTGCATGTGCATTTGCAATATGATTCTATAGTGAAAAAACATATTGCAAATGCACAGTGACTTAGAAAAAGTAAGGAAAAATAAACAAAAAAAATCTAAAAATTTTTTTGGGGGATGACCAGTTGCATGTGCATTTGCAATATGATTCTATAGTGAAAAAACATATTGCAAATGCACAGTGACTTTGAAAAAGTAAGGAAAAATACTGGATGACCAGTTGCATGTGCATTTGCAATATGATTCTATAGTGAAAAAACATCACCAAAAGCGACATTCTGAAATCAACCCAAACGAGCGATTGAGATGACCCAGAATCACTGCAAAGCCATCCCGAGTTCATCGGGCCAGTCAATTTCACATTCCTGCAGGATTTTTATAGCATGACAAATTCGTGATGGTACCTGCCCATTGAAACATATTGCAAATGCACAGTGACTTTGAAAAAGTAAGGAAACATAAACATTTTTAAAAAAATTTTAGGTGACCAGTTGCACGCGCATTTGCAATATGATTCTATAGTGAAAAAACATATTGCAAATGCACAGTGACTTTGAAAAAGTAAGGAAACATAAACAAATGGACATAATGAAATCATCATTTTTTTTTCCCCGGTTACCAGTTGCACGCGCATTTGCAATATGATTCTATAGTGAAAAAACATATTGCAAATGCACAGTGACTTTGAAAAAGTAAGGAAACATAAACAAAAAAAATCTAAAAAATGTTTTGGGGGGTGACCAGATGCACGTGCATTTGCAATATGATTCTATAGTGAAAAAACATATTGCAAATGCACAGTGACTTTGAAAAAGTAAGGAAACATAAACATTTTATTTTGATTTTTAGGTGACCAGTTGCACGTGCATTTGCAATATGATTCTATAGTGAAAAAACATATTGCAAATGCACAGTGACTTTGAAAAAGTAAGGAAACATAAACAAAAAAAATCTAACATTTTTTTGGGGGGGTGACCAGATGCACGTGCATTTGCAATATGATTCTATAGTGAAAAAACATATTGCAAATGCACAGTGACTTTGAAAAAGTAAGGAAACATAAACATTTTATTTTGATTTTTAGGTGACCAGTTGCACGTGCATTTGCAATATGATTCTATAGTGAAAAAACATATTGCAAATGCACAGTGACTTTGAAAAAGTAAGGAAACATAAACAAAAAAAATCAAACATTTTTTTGGGGGGGTGACCAGATGCACGTGCATTTGCAATATGATTCTATAGTGAAAAAACATATTGCAAATGCACAGTGACTTTGAAAAAGTAAGAAACAAAAAAAAATACATCTAAAAAATTTTGAGCATGACAAATTCGTGATGGTACCTGCCCATTGAAACATATTGCAAATGCACAGTGACTTTGAAAAAGTAAGGAAACATAAACAAAAAAACATCAACACATTTTTTGGGTAACCAGTTGCATATTTTAGATCACAAGATGACAAAGGTATAGTTTGAGCAAAGTAAAGCTTGAATTTTGAGCATGACAAATTCGTGATGGTACCTGCCCATTAAAACATATTGCAAATGCACAGTGACTTTGAAAAAGTAAGAAACAAAAAAAAATACATCTAAAAAATTTTGAGCATGACAAATTCGTGATGGTACCTGCCCATTGAAACATATTGCAAATGCACAGTGACTTTGAAAAAGTAAGGAAACATAAACAAAAAAACATCAACACATTTTTTGGGTAACCAGTTGCATATTTTAGATCACAAGATGACAAAGGTATAGTTTGAGCAAAGTAAAGCTTGAATTTTGAGCATGACAAATTCGTGATGGTACCTGCCCATTAAAACATATTGCAAATGCACAGTGACTTTGAAAAAGTAAGGAAACATAAACAAATGGACATAATGAAATCATCATTTTTTTTTTCCCGGTTACCAGTTGCACGCGCATTTGCAATATGATTCTATAGTGGACATGATTCAAATGGACATGATGAAATCAACACAACGAGTGATGGAAATGAACAACTATCACTGCCCGGCCGTCCCGAGTTCATCAGTTCAGTCAATTTTGGCCCCCCAAAAAATTGACTTTGGACTTTGACTTTTGACTTCCTATGAAATCATATTGCAAATGGACAAATCATATTCCTTATGCACAAGTAAAAAAAAAAATAATAATAATGATAATAAAGTATGACTAAAGTATGTCGATAAAGTTCTTATACATGTGTAATTGACACAAAAATTGAAAGAATTTTGAAAAACGGTCCAGAAAGCACTTTTTTAAGGATGTGTGAAGTTTTTTACCAAATTTTGACATTTTTGACTTTTGACTTTTGACTTCCTATGAAATCATATTCCAAATGGAGAAAACATATGCCTTATGCACAAGTAAAAAAAAATAAAAAAAAATGATAATAAAGTATGACTAAAGTATGTTGATAAAGTTCTTATACATGTGTAATTGACACAAAAATTGAAAGAATTTTGAAAAACGGTCCAGAAAGCACTTTTTTAAGGATGTGTGAAGTTTTTTACCAAATTTTGACATTTTTGACTTTTGACTTTTGACTTCCTATGAAATCATATTCCAAATGGAGAAAACATATGCCTTATGCACAAGTAAAAAAAAAAAAAAAAAAGGATAATAAAGTATGACTAAAGTATGTTGATAAAGTTCTTATACATGTGTAATTGACATAAAAATTGAAAGAATTTTGAAAAACGGTCCAGAAAGCACTTTTTTAAGGATGTGTGAAGTTTTTTACCAAATTTTGACATTTTTGACTTTTGACTTTTGACTTCCTATGAAATCATATTGCAAATGTACAAAACATATGCCTTATGCGCATGTAATTAAAAAAAAAAAAAATATGATAAAAAAATTGGACAAAAGTATATTCATACAGCTCTTACACATGTGTAATTGACAAAAAAATCGAAAGAATTTCGAAAAAAGGCCCAGAAAGCACTTTTTTAAGGGGTGAAAAGTTTTTGAAAAAAATATCCTTTTTTCAAAAATTTTCTTTTGGATGTTGACTTGGGTTACATTTCCAATATGAAAAACCCCGGTGGAGCGCACTCGCCCCCTGTTGGATTTTTGAGGTGTTACAATTGGCAATTGCCATATGGCATTTGCCATATACTTTACACGAATCAACGCCGCTTTGGGTGGTATTGGACATCGTGTATATGGTTTGTCCAATGCCAATATCTTGCCATTCATTTTTGTACAATTCAGGGGGGTATTCCCTTACAATATGAAAAACCCAGGTGGAGCGCACTCGCCCCCTGTTGGATTTTTGAGGTGTTACAATTGGCAATTGCCATATGGCATTTGCCATATACTTTGCACGAATCAACGCCGCTTTGGGTGGTATTGGACATCGTGTACATGGTTTGTCCAATGCCAATATCTTGACATTCATTTTTGTACAAATCAGGGGGGTATTCCCTTACTATACAGGCCCTGGTGACATGTTACTTTACTATACAGGCCATGGTGACATGTTACTTTACTCTACAGGCCCTAGTGACATGTTACTTTACTATACAGGCCCTGGTGACAACATGTTACTTTACTATACAGGCCCTGATGACATGCTACTTTACTATACAGGCCCTTGTGACATGTTACTTTACTCTACAGGCCCTGTTTACATGTTACTTTACTATACAGGCCCTGGTGACATGTTACTTTACTATACAGGCCCTGGTGACAGGCTACTTTACTATACAGGCCCTGGTGACAGCAGGTTACTTTACTATACAGGCCCTGATGACATGCTACTTTACTATACAGGAATTGGTGACAACATGTTACTTTACTATACAGGTCCTGGTGACATGTTACTTTACTATACAGGCCCTGGTGACATGTTACTCTACTATACAGTCCCTGGTGACATGCTACTTTACTATACATGCCCTGGTGACATGCTACTTTACGATACAGGCCCTGGTGACAGCATGCTACTTTACTATACAGGCCCTGGTGACATGTTACTTTACTATACAGGCCCTGGTGACAACATGTTACTTTACTATACAGGCCCTGGTGACAAAATTCTACTTTACTATACAGGGCCTGGTGACCTGTTACTTGACTATACAGGCCCTGGTGACATGCTATTTTACTATACAGGCCCTGGTGACATGTTACTTTACAATACAGGACCTGGTGACATGTTACTCTACAATACAGGCCCTGGTGACCTGTTACTTGACTATACAGGCCCTGGTGACATGCTACTTTACTATACAGGCCCTGGTGACCTGTTACTTGACTATACAGGCCCTGGTGACATGCTACTTTACTATACAGGCCCTGGTGACATGTTACTTTACTACACAGGCCCTGGTGACATGTTACTTTAGTATACAGGCCCTGGTGACAATATGTTACTGCACTAGAAAGGCCCTGGTGACATGTTACTTTAATATCCAGTCCCTGGTGACAACATGTTACTTTACTATACAGGCCCTGGTGACATGTTACTTTACTATGAAGGCCCTGGTGACAACATGTTACCTTACTATACAGGCCCTGGGGACAACAATTTACTTTACTATACAGGCCATGGTGACATGTTACTTTACTCTACAGGCCCTAGTGACATGTTACTTTACTATACAGGCCCTGGTGACAACATGTTACTTTACTATACAGGCCCTTGTGACATGTTACTTTACTCTACAGGCCCTGTTTACATGTTACTTTACTATACAGGCCCTGGTGACATGTTACTTTACTATACAGGCCCTGGTGACATGCTACTTTACTATACAGGCCCTGGTGACAGCAGGTTACTTTACTATACAGGCCCTGATGACATGCTACTTTACTATACAGGAATTGGTGACAACATGTTACTTTACTATACAGGTCCTGGTGACATGTTACTTTACTATACAGGCCCTGGTGACATGTTACTCTACTATACAGTCCCTGGTGACATGCTACTTTACTATACATGCCCTGGTGACATGCTACTTTACGATACAGGCCCTGGTGACAGCATGCTACTTTACTATACAGGCCCTGGTGACATGTTACTTTACTATACAGGCCCTGGTGACAACATGTTACCTTACTATACAGGCCCTGGTGACAAAATTCTACTTTACTATACAGGCCCTGGTGACCTGTTACTTGACTATACAGGCCCTGGTGACATGCTATTTTACTATACAGGCCCTGGTGACATGTTACTTTACTATACAGGACCTGGTGACATGTTACTCTACTATACAGGCCCTGGTGACCTGTTACTTGACTATACAGGCCCTGGTGACATGCTACTTCACTATACAGGCCCTGGTGACCTGTTACTTGACTATACAGGCCCTGGTGACATGCTAATTTACTATACAGGCCCTGGTGACATGTTACTTTACTATACAGGACCTGGTGACATGTTACTCTATTATACAGGCCCTGGTGACAGGCTACCTTACTATACAGGCCTTGGTGACATGTTACTTGACTATACAGGCCCTGGTGACATGCTACTTTACTATACAGGCCCTGGTGACATGTTACTTTACTATACAGGCCCTGGTGACATGTTACTTTATTATACAGGCCCTGGTGACAATATGTTACTGCACTAGAAAGGCCCTGGTGACATGTTACTTTAATATACAGTCCCTGGTGAAAAACATGTTACTTTACTATACAGGCCCTGGTGACAACATGTTACCTTACTATACAGGCCCTGGGGACAACAATTTACTTTACTATACAGGCCCTGGTGACATGTTACTTTACTATACATGCCCTGGTGACATGTTACTTTACTATACAGGCCCTGGTGACATGTTACCTTACAATACAGGCCCTGATGACATGCTACTTTACTATTCAGGCCCTGGTGACAACATGTTACTTTACTATACAGGCCCTGGTGACATGTTACTTGACTATAAAGGCCCTGGTGACATGTTACTTTACTATACATGCCCTGGTGACATGTTACTTTACTATACAGGCCCTGGTGACATGTTACTTTACCATAAAGGCCCTGGTGACAGCATGTTACTTTACTATACAGGCCCTGGTGACATGTTACTTTACTATACAGGCCCTGGTGACAGCATGTTACTTTACTATACAGGCCCTGGTGACAACATGTTACTTTACTATACAGGCCCTGGTGACAACATGTTACTTTACTATACTGGCCCTGGTTACATGTCACTTTACTATGAAGGCCCTGGTGACAACATGTTACTTTACTAGACAGGCCCTGGTGAAATGTTACTTTACTATACAGGCCCTGGTGACATGTTATTTTACTATACAGTCCCTGGTAACAACATGTTACTTTACTATACAGGCCCTGGTGACATGTTACTTTACTATTCAGGCCCTGGTGACATGTTACTCTACGATACAGAACCTGGTGACATGTTACTTTACTATACAGGCCCTGGTGACAACATGTTACCTTACTATACAGGCCCTGGTGACAACATGCAACTTTACTATACAGGCCCTGGTGACCTGTTACTTGACTGTACAGGCCCTGGTGACCTGTTACTTGACTGTACAGGCCCTGGTGACATGCTACTTTCCTATACAGGCCCTGGTGACATGTTACTTTACTATACAGGACCTGGTGACATGTTACTCTACTATACAGGCCCTGGTGACCTGTTACTTGACTATACAGGCCCTGGTGACATGCTACTTTACTATACAGGCCCTGGTGACCTGTTACTTGACTATACAGGCCCTGGTGACATGCTACTTTACTATACAGGCCCTGGTGACATGTTACTTTACTATACAGGACCTGGTGACATTATTACTCTACTATACAGGCCCTGGTGACATGCTACCTTACTATACAGGCCCTGGTGACATGTTACTTGACTATACAGGCCCTGGTGACATGCTACTTTACTATACAGGCCCTGGTGACATGTTACTTTACTATACAGACACTGGTGACATGTTACTTTACTATACAGGCCCTGGTGACATGTTACTTTATTATACAGGCCCTGGTGACAATATGTTACTGCACTAGAAAGGCCCTGGTGACATGTTACTTTAATATACAGTCCCTGGTGACAACATGTTACTTTACTATACAGGCCCTGGTGACAACATGTTACTTTACTATACAGGCCCTGGGGACAACAATTTACTTTACTATACAGGCCCTGGTGACATGTTACTTTACTATACAGGCCCTGGTGACATGTTACTTTACTATACAGGCCCTGGTGACATGTTACTTTACTATACATGCCCTGGTGACATGTTACTTTACTATACAGGCCCTGGTGACATGTTACCTTACAATACAGGCCCTGATGACATGCTACTTTACTATACAGGCCCTGGTGACAACATGTTACTTTACTATACAGGCCCTGGTGACATGTTACTTTACTATACAGGCCCTGGTGACAGCATGTTACTTTACTATACAGGCCCTGGTGACATGCTACCTTAATATACAGCACCTGGTGACATGTTACTTTACTATACAGGCCATGGTGACATGTTACTTTACTATACAGGCCCTGGTGACAACATGTTACTTTACTATACAGGCCCTGGTTACATGTCACTTTACTATAAAGGCCCTGGTGACATGTTACTTTACTATACATGCCCTGGTGACATGTTACTTTACTATACAGGCCCTGGTGACATGTTACTTTACTATAAAGGCCCTGGTGACAACATGTTACTTTACTATACCGGCCCTGGTGACATGTTACTTTACTATACATGCCCTGGTGACATGTTACTTTACTATACAGGCCCTGGTGACATGTTACTTTACTATACAGGCCCTGGTGACATGTTACTTTACTATACAGGCCCTGGTGACAACATGTTACTTTACTATACAGGCCCTGGTGACATGTTACTTTACTATACAAGCCCTGGTGACATGTTACTTTACTATACAGGACCTGGTGACATGTTACTTTACTATACAGGCCCTGGTGACATGCTACTTTACTATACAGGCCCTGGTGACAGCATGTTACTTTACTATACAGGCCCTGGTGACATGCTACTTTACTATACAGGCCCTGGTGACATGTTACTTTACTATACAGGCCCTGGTGACATGTTACTTTACTATACAGGCCCTGGTGACATGTTACTTTATTATACAGGCCCTGGTGACAATATGTTACTGCACTAGAAAGGCCCTGGTGACATGTTACTTTAATATACAGTCCCTGGTGACAACATGTTACTTTACTATACAGGCCCTGGTGACAACATGTTACTTTACTATACAGGCCCTGGGGACAACAATTTACTTTACTATACAGGCCCTGGTGACATGTTACTTTACTATACAGGCCCTGGTGACATGTTACTTTACTATACAGGACCTGGTGACATGTTACTTTACTATACATGCCCTGGTTACATGTTACTTTACTATACAGGCCCTGGTGACATGTTACCTTACAATACAGGCCCTGATGACATGCTACTTTACTATTCAGGCCCTGGTGACAACATGTTACTATACTATACAGGCCCTGGTGACATGTTACTTGACTATAAAGGCCCTGGTGACATGTTACTTTACTATACATGCCCTGGTGACATGTTACTTTACTATACATGCCCTGGTGACATGTTACTTTACTATAAAGGCCCTGGTGACAGCATGTTACTTTACTATACAGGCCATGGTGACATGTTACTTTACTATACAGGCCCTGGTGACAACATGTTACTTTACTATACAGGCCCTGGTTACATGTCACTTTACTATAAAGGCCCTTGTGACATGTTACTTTACTATACATGCCCTGGTGACATGTTACTTTACTATACAGGCCCTGGTGACATGTTACTTTACTATAAAGGCCCTGGTGACAACATGTTACTTTACTATACCGGCCCTGGTGACATGTTACTTTACTATACATGCCCTGGTGACATGTTACTTTACTATACAGGCCCTGGTGACATGTTACTTTACTATACAGGCCCTGGTGACATGTTACTTTACTATACAGGCCCTGGTGACAACATGTTACTTTACTATACAGGCCCTGGTGACATGTTACTTTACTATACAAGCCCTGGTGACATGTTACTTTACTATACAGGACCTGGTGACATGTTACTTTACTATACAGGCCCTGGTGACATGCTACTTTACTATACAGGCCCTGGTGACAGCATGTTACTTTACTATACAGGCCCTGGTGACATGCTACTTTACTATACAGGCCCTGGTGACATGTTACTTTACTATACAGGCCCTGGTGACATGTTACTTTACTATACAGGCCCTGGTGACATGTTACTTTATTATACAGGCCCTGGTGACAATATGTTACTGCACTAGAAAGGCCCTGGTGACATGTTACTTTAATATACAGTCCCTGGTGACAACATGTTACTTTACTATAAAGGCCCTGGTGACAACATGTTACTTTACTATACAGGCCCTGGGGACAACAATTTACTTTACTATACAGGCCCTGGTGACATGTTACTTTACTATACAGGCCCTGGTGACCTGTTACTTTACTATACAGGACCTGGTGACATGTTACTTTACTATACATGCCCTGGTTACATGTTACTTTACTATACAGGCCCTGGTGACATGTTACCTTACAATACAGGCCCTGATGACATGCTACTTTACTATTCAGGCCCTGGTGACAACATGTTACTATACTATACAGGCCCTGGTGACATGTTACTTGACTATAAAGGCCCTGGTGACATGTTACTTTACTATACATGCCCTGGTGACATGTTACTTTACTATACATGCCCTGGTGACATGTTACTTTACTATAAAGGCCCTGGTGACAGCATGTTACTTTACTATACAGGCCCTGGTGACATGTTACTTTACTATACAGGCCCTGGTGACAGCATGTTACTTTACTATACAGGCCCTGGTGACAACATGTTACTTTACTATACAGGCCCTGGTGACAACATGTTACTTTACTATACAGGCCCTGGTTACATGTCACTTTACTATGAAGGCCCTGGTGACAACATGTTACTTTACTAGACAGGCCCTGGTGAAATGTTACTTTACTATACAGGCCCTGGTGACATGTTATTTTACTATACAGTCCCTGGTAACAACATGTTACTTTACTATACAGGCCCTGGTGACATGTTACTTTACTATTCAGGCCCTGGTGACATCTTACTCTACGATACAGAACCTGGTGACATGTTACTTTACTATACAGGCCCTGGTGACAACATGTTACCTTACTATACAGGCCCTGGTGACAACATGCGACTTTACTATACAGGCCCTGGTGACCTGTTACTTGACTATACAGGCCCTGGTGACCTGTTACTTGACTATACAGGCCCTGGTGACATGCTACTTTCCTATACAGGCCCTGGTGACATGTTACTTTACTATACAGGACCTGGTGACATGTTACTCTACTATACAGGCCCTGGTGACCTGTTACTTGACTATACAGGCCCTGGTGACATGCTACTTTACTATACAGGCCCTGGTGACCTGTTACTTGACTATACAGGCCCTGGTGACATGCTACTTTACTATACAGGCCCTGGTGACATGTTACTTTACTATACAGGACCTGGTGACATTATTACTCTACTATACAGGCCCTGGTGACATGCTACCTTACTATACAGGCCCTGGTGACATGTTACTTTACTATACAGGCCCTGGTGACATGTTACTTTACTATACAGGCCCTGGTGACATGTTACTTTACTATACAGGCCCTGGTGACATGTTACTTTATTATACAGGCCCTGGTGACAATATGTTACTGCACTAGAAAGGCCCTGGTGACATGTTACTTTAATATACAGTCCCTGGTGACAACATGTTACTTTACTATACAGGCCCTGGTGACAACATGTTACTTTACTATACAGGCCCTGGGGACAACAATTTACTTTACTATACAGGCCCTGGTGACATGTTACTTTACTATACAGGCCCTGGTGACATGTTACTTTACTATACAGGCCCTGGTGACATGTTACTTTACTATACATGCCCTGGTTACATGTTACTTTACTATACAGGCCCTGGTGACATGTTACCTTACAATACAGGCCCTGATGACATGCTACTTTACTATTCAGGCCCTGGTGACAACATGTTACTATACTATACAGGCCCTGGTGACATGTTACTTGACTATAAAGGCCCTGGTGACATGTTACTTTACTATACATGCCCTGGTGACATGTTACTTTACTATACAGGCCCTGGTGACATGTTACTTTACTATAAAGGCCCTGGTGACAGCATGTTACTTTACTATACAGGCCCTGGTGACATGTTACTTTACTATACAGGCCCTGGTGACAGCATGTTACTTTACTATACAGGCCCTGGTGACAACATGTTACTTTACTATACAGGCCCTGGTGACAACATGTTACTTTACTATACAGGCCCTGGTTACATGTCACTTTACTATGAAGGCCCTGGTGACAACATGTTACTTTACTAGACAGGCCCTGGTGAAATGTTACTTTACTATACAGGCCCTGGTGACATGTTATTTTACTATACAGTCCCTGGTAACAACATGTTACTTTACTATACAGGCCCTGGTGACATGTTACTTTACTATTCAGGCCCTGGTGACATCTTACTCTACGATACAGAACCTGGTGACATGTTACTTTACTATACAGGCCCTGGTGACAACATGTTACCTTACTATACAGGCCCTGGTGACAACATGCGACTTTACTATACAGGCCCTGGTGACCTGTTACTTGACTATACAGGCCCTGGTGACCTGTTACTTGACTATACAGGCCCTGGTGACATGCTACTTTCCTATACAGGCCCTGGTGACATGTTACTTTACTATACAGGACCTGGTGACATGTTACTCTACTATACAGGCCCTGGTGACCTGTTACTTGACTATACAGGCCCTGGTGACATGCTACTTTACTATACAGGCCCTGGTGACCTGTTACTTGACTATACAGGCCCTGGTGACATGCTACTTTACTATACAGGCCCTGGTGACATGTTACTTTACTATACAGACCCTGGTGACATGTTACTTTACTATACAGGCCCTGGTGACATGTTACTTTATTATACAGGCCCTGGTGACAATATGTTACTGCACTAGAAAGGCCCTGGTGACATGTTACTTTAATATACAGTCCCTGGTGACAACATGTTACTTTACTATACAGGCCCTGGTGACAACTTGTTACCTTACTATACAGGCCCTGGGGACAACAATTTACTTTACTATACAGGCCCTGGTGAAATGTTACTTTACTATACAGGCCCTGGTGACATGTTACTTTACTATACAGGCCCTGGTGACATGTTACTTTACTATACATGCCCTGGTGACATGTTACTTTACTATACAGGCCCTGGTGACATGTTACCTTACAATACAGGCCCTGATGACATGTTACTTTACTATACAGGCCCTGGTGACATGTTACTTGACTATAAAGGCCCTGGTGACATGTTACTTTACTATACATGCCCTGGTGACATGTTACTTTACTATACAGGCCCTGGTGACATGTTACTTTACTATAAAGGCCCTGGTGACAGCATGTTACTTTACTATACAGGCCCTGGTGACATGTTACTTTACTATACAGGCCCTGGTGACATGTTACTTTATTATACAGGCCCTGGTGACAATATGTTACTGCACTAGAAAGGCCCTGGTGACATGTTACTTTAATATACAGTCCCTGGTGACAACATGTTACTTTACTATACAGGCCCTGGTGACAACATGTTACCTTACTATACAGGCCCTGGGGACAACAATTTACTTTACTATACAGGCCCTGGTGACATGTTACTTTACTATACAGGCCCTGGTGACATGTTACTTTACTATACAGGCCCTGGTGACATGTTACTTTACTATACATGCCCTGGTGACATGTTACTTTACTATACAGGCCCTGGTGACATGTTACCTTACAATACAGGCCCTGATGACATGTTACTTTACTATACAGGCCCTGGTGACATGTTACTTGACTATAAAGGCCCTGGTGACATGTTACTTTACTATACATGCCCTGGTGACATGTTACTTTACTATACAGGCCCTGGTGACATGTTGCTTTACTATAAAGGCCCTGGTGACAGCATGTTACTTTACTATACAGGCCCTGGTGACATGTTACTTTACTATACAGGCCCTGGTGACAGCATGTTACTTTACTATACAGGCCCTGGTGACAACATGTTACTTTACTATGCAGGCCCTGGTGACAACATGTTACTTTACTATACAGGCCCTGGTTACATGTCACTTTACTATGAAGGCCCTGGTGACAACATGTAACTTTACTAGACAGGCCCTGGTGAAATGTTACTTTACTATACAGGCCCTGGTGACATGTTATTTTACTATACAGTCCCTGGTAACAACATGTTACTTTACTATACAGGCCCTGGTGTCATGTTACTTTTACTATACAGGCCCTGGTGACATGTTACTCTACTATACAGAACCTGGTGACATGTTACTTTACTATACAGAACCTGGTGACAACATGTTACCTTACTATACAGGCCCTGGTGACATGTTACTTTACTATACAGGCCCTGGTGACATGTTACTCTACTATACAGGCCCTGTTGACATGCTACTTTACTATACAGGCCCTGGTGACAACATGCTACTTTACTATACAGGCCCTGGTGACAGCATGTTACTTTACTATACAGGCTCTGGTGACATGCTACTTTACTATACAGGCCCTGGTGACATGTTACTCTACTATACAGGCCCTGGTGACCTGTTACTTGACTATACAGGCCCTGGTGACATGCTACTTTACTATACAGGCCCTGGTGACCTGTTACTTGACTATACAGGCCCTGGTGACATGCTACTTTACTATACAGGCCCTGGTGACATGTTACTTTACTATACAGGACCTGGTGACATTATTACTCTACTATACAGGCCCTGGTGACATGCTACCTTACTATACAGGCCCTGGTGACATGTTACTTTACTCTACAGGCCCTGGTGACATGTTACTTTACTATACAGGCCCAGGTGACAACATGTTACCTTACTATACAGGCCCTGGTGACAACATGTTACTTTACTTTACAGGCCCTGGTGACATGTTACTTTACTATACAGGCCCTGGTGACATGTTACTTTACTATACAGGCCCTGGTGACAAAATGTTTCTTTACTATACAGGCCCTGGTGACATGTTGCTTTACTATACAGGCACTGGTGACAACATGTTACTTTACTATACAGGCCCTGGTGACATGCTACTTTACTATACAGGCCCTGGCGACATGTTACTCTACTATACAGTCCCTGGTGACATTCTACTTTACTATACAGGCCCTGGTGACATGCTACTTTACTATACAGGCCCTGTTGACAGCATGTTACTTTACTATACAGGCCGTGGTGACATGTCACTTTACTAAACAGGCCCTGGTGACCTGTTACTTGACTATACAGGCCCTGGTGACATGCTACTTTACTATCCAGGCCCTGGTGACATGTTACTTTACTATACAGGCCTTGGTGACAACTTTTTACCTTACATACCTTAAGGGAACATTTCGGCATTTCGTGTATGATCAGTGAGAAAGTCCATATTGCAAATGTACGGTCCCTTACTAGACGTCCGAAATCGTTTGTAAAATTCGCGGTCGGCGTCGGGCCGTGCGGTAGGGCCAGACCTACCGGGAAGTCATCAAATGAACTTTGTCGGACATTCGGTTTCCGTTTTATAAAATAAACAAGTTTTTGAGCGTTTTTCCGCTATCCCGGAATTTCCCACAAGAGGGCATACGGAATCATATGGCAATTTGGCAAAACATCACGAATCACGACGGGGCCTTATCTCGAAAACGGAAAATATTTCGAAGCCGAAACTTGGTGAGCGTAGGTTTGGCATAATGGGCAGTTGGCCCCGAACAATATGGCGTCTAGGCCTCGACGGTTTTTGAGTTATGGCCGTTTTTCTGGGATTAAAGGTCCTAAATGGAAATAGAGAAATTATTTTTCCACTTCAGGTCAAAGTCAAGGAGCCTCCGGTGTCAATAAAAAAAGAACCAGCCATTTATCTATCGTCATTTAAGAGAAACGGAACAATGACAACTTGGCGATGGTCACAAATAGGCGTTTTTTTTTTTCAACGGTTGCAGATCCAGTTGCAGGGTGTTCATACGAATCTTTTTAAAGTGTGCTGCGGAGCTCTGCGAGATTTCTGTGATTTTCTATGATTTTCTGAAATAACACACACATACTAAACCCTCCGTAAATAACTCAGTTGTTAACGTAAAGACTTAAAACTCAGGATTCTGTAACAGCATACCCCAATGAGGATATGTGGTGATTTATAGCTTCCTGTGCCAACCGGAAGTGCCAAAATTGGTGTCTCAGGGGCTGTTTCAAAGGGTTAAAAAAGTCTGATCTGTCCAAAACTTCATATATGTGATTAGGCAACCCCCATGAACTGTAAATCAGTCATTTTTCCCCAAAAAAATCAAAGGAAAAAAAAATCACACTAAAACACACCTTGGATGGAGGGACGTATTGGGGTGCGTAGAGACAGACAGTGGCTGCAATAGTTAGCTTTGTTGGAGCTAAAAAAGAACCGTCAGACCTAGAGTTCCGAAACTTTAGAAACCTGTTCTAGACCTCCGGTCGATGGTGCGTGGTGAGTTACGTGGCTCTAGACGGTTCTCGGACCGAGAAACAGCCTCGTACATTTGCAATACCTTCAATTCATTTTGACCATTACGAAAATGACGACGTTTAGAAAAGTCTCAGAGACGCAAGGCTAGGTGCATTGAAACCGGCTCGGCCCATAGAGACAGACCCCAACGTTTCTGTCCGATAGCTCGTTCAAGGACCCCGTAGCAAGGCATGGAAAAAAGTGGATTTTCAGCACCAATTAGGGTTTTTCTCGGACACCAAATGACCTATCGAGCCGAAACTCGGGATTCGGGGTCGCCTCACATAGGACTTCACATAATGTCCGAACTGGACCCGCAGCTAGAACGTAACTATGTGTTTTACCTTTTTATTATGTTTTAAACTAAAGGCGCTGTGAATTATGGGACTGCTCTGACATATGTGATAGTTGGCTTCTAAATGAGTAGTAAAAAGTGGGTTTGGTGTCATAATGACATCTAATTGACTGATGGACACTGACTTGCTAGTTGACTTTTGTGCATTTGCAATATGTTTAAACGGAGAGGGACCATCACCAAAATGGCATTCTGAAATCAACACAAAAAATGGCATCACCATAGTCTCCAGACTGTGCTGAGTTCAACGAGCTATCCCGCTTGACCGTAGCTCGCTCGGTCTAAGCGCAACGACCATTAGAAAAGTAGGCCCAAAATGAAGCCTGCCCCACAATGTCATTTGCTTTTGAGTGACAGTGAGAGAACCGTTAGGGTGAGAAGAAAAATTCCACCACATGAATGTTCCTAAGGTCCTCCCGATCTGTACACGCCTAACATTGACCGTGTGGCATTAACCCTTAAGAGTAAAACAGTGTTTTTTGATCTCACAGATTACAGTGTCATCTCTCCCCATAGGAATACATTGCCTGCACCCCTAATTTCAACCTGAAGTCTATATGGGTTATGAATGCCGTATGAACCTGTCTTCGGTACCAGTCCATCAGGCCACTATGAGGTCTACCTGTGTTGATTCTGAGCTTCCTGGACCAACCGGAAGTGGTTAAAATGCCCCTAAAAGTGTTTACCCATACCCTGCCTGCAGTTTGACAGACATAGTGCATTCAACCCTGTGTAAATCAGTCAGTTCTTAACGTAAGGACTTAAAACTCAGGATTCTGTAACAGCATACCCCAATGGGGATATGTGTTGATTTATAGCTTCCTGTGCCAACCGGAAGTGCCATAACTGGTGTCTCAGGGGCTGTTTCGAGGGGTTAAAAAAGTCTGATCTTTCCAAAACTTCATATGTGTGATTAGGCAACCCCCATGAACTGTAAATCAGTCATTTTTCCCCAAAAAAATCAAAGGAAAAAAAAATCACACTAAAACACACCTTGGATGGAGGGACGTATTGGGGTGCGTAGAGACAGACAGTGGCTGCAATAGTTAGCTTTGTTGGAGCTAAAAAAGAACCGTCAGACCTAGAGTTCCGAAACTTTAGAAACCTGTTCTAGACCTCCGGTTGATGGTGCGTGGTGAGTTACGTGGCTCTAGACGGTTCTCGGACCGAGAAACAGCCTCGTACATTTGCAATACCTTCAATTCATTTGGACCATTACGAAAATGACGACGTTTAGAAAAGTCTCAGAGACGCAAGGCTAGGTGCATTGAAACCGGCTCGGCCCATAGAGACGGACTCCGACGTGTCTGTCCGATAGCTCGTTCAAGGACCCCGTAGCAAGGCATGGAAAAAAGTGGATTTTCAGCACCAATTAGGGTTTTTCTCGGACACCAATGACCTATCGAGCCGAAACTCGGGATTCGGGGTCGCCTCACATAGGCCTTCACATAATGTCCGAACTGGACCCGCAGCTAGAACGTAACTATGTGTTTTACCTTTTTATTATGTTTTAAACCGAAGGCGCTGTGAATTATGGGACTGCTCTGACATATGTGATAGTTGGCTACTAAATGAGTAGGAAAAAGTGGGTTTGGTGTCAATTGATATCCATTTGGTGTCATAATGACATCTAATTGACTGATGGACACTGACTTGCTAGTTGACTTTTGTACATTTGCAATATGTTTAAACGGAGAGGGACCATCACCAAAATGGCATTCTGAAATCAACACAAAAAATGGCATCACCATAGTCTCCAGACTGTGCCGAGTTCAAGGAGACGCCCCGCTTGACCGTAGCTCGTTCTGAGTGCAGCAAACTTGAAAAAAAGAAGGCCCAAAATGAAGCCTGCACCACAATGTCATTTGCTTTTGGGTGACAGTGAGAGAACCGTTAGAGTGAGAAGAAAAATTGCACCACATGAATGTTCCTAAGGTCCTCCCGATCTGAACAAGCCTAACCTTGACCGTGTGGCATTAACCCTTAACAGTAAAACAGTGTTTTTTGATCTCACAGATTACAGTGTCATCTCTCCCCATAGGAATACATTGCCTGCACCCCTAATTTCAACCTGAGGCCTATGTGGGTTATGAATGCCGTATGAACCTGTCTTTGGTACCAGTCCATCAGGCCACTATGAGGTCTACCTGTGTTGATTCTAAGCTTCCTGGACCAACCGGAAGTGGTTAAAATGCCCCTAAAAGTGTTTACCCATACACTGCATGCAGTTTGATAGACATAGTGCATTCAACCCTGTGTAGATCAGTCAATTCTTAACGTAAGGACTTAAAACTCAGGATTCTGTAACAGCATACCCCAATGAGGATATGTGTTGATTTATAACTTCCTGTGCCAACCGGAAGTGCCATAATTGGTGTCTCAGGGGCTGTTTCGAAGGGTTAAAAAAGTCTGATCTTTCCAAAACTTCATATGTGTGATTAGGCAACCCCCATGAACTGTAAATCAGTCATTTTTCCCAAAAAAATTCAAAGGAAAAAAAAATCACACTAAAACACAACTTGGAAGGAGGGACGTATTGGGGTGCGTAGAGACAGACAGTGGCTCCAATAGTTAGCTTTGTTGGAGCTAAAAAAGAACCGTCGGACCTAGAGTTCCGAAACTTTAGAAACCTGTTCTAGACCTCCCGTAGATGGTGCGTGGTGAGTTACGTGGCTCTAGAAGGTTCTCGGACCGAGAAACAGCCTTGTACATTTGAAATAACTTCAATTCATTTTTGCATCACGAAAATGACGACATTTAGAAATGTCCCAGAGTCGCAAGACTAGGTGCATTGCGAACGTCTCGGCCCATATAGACAGACCCCAACGTTTCTGTCCAATAGCTCATTCAAGGACCCCGTAGCAAGTCATGGAAAATAGTGGATTTTCAGCACCAATTAGGGTTTTTCTCGGACGCCAAATGACCTATCGAGCCGAAACTCGGGATTCGGGGTCGCCTCACATAGGACTTCACATAATGTCCGAACTGGACCCGCAGCTAGAACGTAACTATGTGTTTTACCTTTTTATTATGTTTTAAACTAAAGGCGCTGTGAATTATGGGACTGCTCTGACATATGTGATAGTTGGCTTCTAAATGAGTAGGAAAAAGTGGGTTTGGTGTCATAATGACATCTAATTGACTGATGGACACTGACTTGCTAGTTGACTTTTGTGCATTTGCAATATGTTTAAACGTAAAGACTTATACATAGTGCATTCAACCCTGTGTAAATCAGTCAGTTCTTAACGTAAGGACTTAAAACTCAGGATTCTGTAACAGCATACCCCAATGAGGATATGTGGTGATTTATAGCTTCCTGTGCCAACCGGAAGTGCCATAACTGGTGTCTCAGGGGCTGTTTCGAGGGGTTAAAAAAGTCTGATCTTTCCAAAACTTCATATGTGTGATTAGGCAACCCCCATGAACTGTAAATCAGTCATTTTTCCCAAAAAAAATCAAAGGAACAAGTTGGATGGAGGGACGTATTGGGGTGCGTAGAGACAGACAGTGGCTGCAATAGTTAGCTTTGTTGGAGCTAAAAAAGAACCGTCGGACCTAGAGTTCCGAAACTTTAGAAACCTGTTCTAGACCTCCGGTCGATGGTGCGTGGTGAGTTACGTGGCTCTAGACGGTTCTCGGACCGAGAAACAGCTTCGTACATTTGCAATACCTTCAATTCATTTTGACCATTACAAAAATGACGACGTTTAGAAAAGTCTCAGAGACGCAAGGCTAGGTGCATTGAAACCGGCTCGGCCCATAGAGACGGACCCCAACGTTTCTGTCCGATAGCTCGTTCAAGGACCCCGTAGCAAGGCATGGAAAATAGTGGATTTTCAGCACCAATTAGGGTTTTTCTCGGACACCAAATGACCTATCGAGCCGAAACTCGGGATTCGGGGTCGCCTCACATAGGACTTCACATGATGTCCGAACTGGACCCGCAGCTAGAACGTAACTATGTGTTTTACCTTTTTATTATGTTTTAAACTGAAGGCGCTGTGAATTATGGGCCTGCTCTGACATATGTGATAGTTGGCTACTAAATGAGTAGGAAAAAGTGGGTTTGGTGTCCATTGATATCCGTTTGGTGTCATAATGACATCTAATTGACTGATGGACACTGACTTGCTAGTTGACTTTTGTGCATTTGCAATATGTTTAAACGGAGAGGGACCATCACCAAAATGTCATTCTGAAATCAACACAAAAAATGACATCCCCATAGTCTCCAGACTGTGACGAGTTCAACGAGACGCCCCGCTTGACCGTAGCTCGTTCTGAGTGCAGCAAACTTGAAAAAAAGAAGGCCCAAAATGAAGCCTGCCCCACAATGTCATTTGATTTTGGGTGGCAGTGAGAGAACCGTTAGGGTGAGAAGCACAATTCGACCTCAGGTACGTTCCTGAGGTCCTCCCGAACCGTGCAAGCCTAAGCTTGACCGTGTGGCATTAACCCTTCACAGTAAAAAGAAGGTGTTTACTTGAAACAGCTTGCTTTGACTTCTCTCCCCATAGGAATACATTGCCTGCACCTCTAAATTCAACCTGAAGCCTATGTGGGTTATGAATGCCTTATGAACCTGTCTTCTATGACAGTCCATCAGACCACTATGAGGTCTACCTGTGTCGAATCTAAGCTTCCTGAAGCAACCGGAAGTGGTTAAAATGCCCCTAAAAGTGTTTACCCATACCCTGCCTGCAGTTTGATAGACATAGTGCATTCAACCCTGTGTAGATCAGTCAATTCTTAACGTAAAGACTTAAAACTCAGGATTCTGTAAGTGGCTATGTCAATCAAGATATGTGTTGACTTATAGCTTCCTGTGCCAACCGGAAGTGCCATAATTGGTGTCTCAGGGGCTGTTTCGAGGGGTTAAAAAAGTCTGATCTCTCCAAAATTGCATATGTGTGACTAGGTAACCCTTCTGAACTTTAAATCAGTCATTTCTCCCAACAGATGTCAAATAAAGCTCCCTCACACACACACAGGAAGGATGGAGTGATAAAGTGCGGTGCTTAAAGACACAGAGAGCAGGAAATGGCATTACCATAGTCTCCAGACTGTGCTGAGTTCAACGAGCTATCCCGCTTGACCGTAGCTCGCTCGGTCTAGGCGCAGCGACCATTAGAATAGTAGGCCCAAAATGAAGCCTGCCCCACAACGTCATTTGATTTTGGGTGAGAGTGAGAGAACCGTTAGGGTGAGAAGAAAAATTCCACCACAGGAATGTTCCTAAGGTCCCCCCGATCCGTGCAAGCCTAAGCTTGACCGTGTGGCGTTAACCCTTCACAGTAAAACAGTGTTTTTTGATCTCACAGAATGCAGTGTCATCTCTCCCCATAGGAATACATTGCCTGCACCCCTAATTTCAACCTGAAGTCTATATGGGTTATGAATGCCGTATGAACCTGTCTTCGGTACCGGTCCATCAGGCCACTATGAGGTCTACCTGTGTTGATTCTGAGCTTCCTGGACCAACCGGAAGTGGTTAAAATGCCCCTAAAAGTGTTTACCCATACCCTGCCTGCAGTTTGATGGACATAGTGCATTCAACCCTGTGTAAATCAGTCAATTCTTAACGTAAGGACTTAAAACTCAGGATTATGTAACAGCATACCCCAATGAGGATATGTGTTGATTTGTAGCTTCCTGTGCCAACCGGAAGTGCCATAATTGGTGTCTCAGGGGCTGTTTCGAAGGGTTAAAAAAGTCAGATCTGTCCAAAACTTCATATATGTGATTAGGCAACCCCCATGAACTGTAAATCAGTCATTTTTCCCCAAAAAATTCAAAGGAAAAAAAAATCACACTAAAACACAAGTTGGAAGGAGGGACGTATTGGGGTGTGTAGAGACAGACAGTGGCTGCAATAGTTAGCTTTGTTGGAGCTAAAAAAGAACCGTCGGACCTAGAGTTCCGAAACTTTAGAAACCTGTTCTAGACCTCCGGTCGATGGTGCGTGGTGAGTTACGTGGCTCTAGACGGTTCTCGGACCGAGAAACAGCCTCGTACATTTGCAATACCTTCAATTCATTTTGACCATTACGAAAATGACGACGTTTAGAAAAGTCTCAGAGACGCAAGGCTAGGTGCATTGAAACCGGCTCGGCCCATAGAGACGGACCCCGACGTTTCTGTCCGATAGCTCGTTCAAGGACCCCGTAGCAAGTCATGGAAAATAGTGGATTTTCAGCACCAATTAGGGTTTTTCTCGGACACCAAATGACCTATCGAGCCGAAACTTGGGATTCGGGGTCGCCTCAGCTAGGCCAACACATAACATAAGAAATGGACCCGCAGCTAGAACGTAACTACGTGTTTTATGGTTTTTTTATGGTTTGAACCCAAGGCGTTGTGAATTTTGGGCCAGCTCTGAAGTATGTAATAGTTGGCTACTAAACGAGTTGGAAAAAGTGGGTTTGGTGTCAGTTTGTATCAGTTTGGTGTCATAATGACATCTAATTGACTGATGGACACTGACTTGCTAGTTGACTTTTGTACATTTGCAATATGTTTAAACAGTGAGGTACCATCACCAAAAGCGACATTCTGAAATCTACCCTAACGAGCGATTGAGATGAACCAGAATCACTGCAAAGCCATCCCGAGTTCATCGGGCCAGTCAATTTCACATTCCTGCAGGATTTTTATAGCATGACAAATTCGTGATGGTACCTGCCCATTGAAACATATTGCAAATGCACAGTGACTTTGAAAAAGTAAGGAAACATAAACATTTTTAAAAAAATTTTAGGTGACCAGTTGCACGCGCATTTGCAATATGATTCTATAGTGAAAAAACATATTGCAAATGCACAGTGACTTTGAAAAAGTAAGGAAACATAAACAAATGGACATAATGAAATCATCATTTTTTTTTCCCCGGTTACCAGTTGCACGCGCATTTGCAATATGATTCTATAGTGAAAAAACATATTGCAAATGCACAGTGACTTTGAAAAAGTAAGGAAACATAAACAAAAAAAATCTAAAAAATGTTTTGGGGGGTGACCAGATGCACGTGCATTTGCAATATGATTCTATAGTGAAAAAACATATTGCAAATGCACAGTGACTTTGAAAAAGTAAGGAAACATAAACATTTTATTTTGATTTTTAGGTGACCAGTTGCACGTGCATTTGCAATATGATTCTATAGTGAAAAAACATATTGCAAATGCACAGTGACTTTGAAAAAGTAAGGAAACATAAACAAAAAAAATCTAACATTTTTTTGGGGGGGTGACCAGATGCACGTGCATTTGCAATATGATTCTATAGTGAAAAAACATATTGCAAATGCACAGTGACTTTGAAAAAGTAAGGAAACATAAACATTTTATTTTGATTTTTAGGTGACCAGTTGCACGTGCATTTGCAATATGATTCTATAGTGAAAAAACATATTGCAAATGCACAGTGACTTTGAAAAAGTAAGGAAACATAAACAAAAAAAATCAAACATTTTTTTGGGGGGGTGACCAGATGCACGTGCATTTGCAATATGATTCTATAGTGAAAAAACATATTGCAAATGCACAGTGACTTTGAAAAAGTAAGAAACAAAAAAAAATACATCTAAAAAATTTTGAGCATGACAAATTCGTGATGGTACCTGCCCATTGAAACATATTGCAAATGCACAGTGACTTTGAAAAAGTAAGGAAACATAAACAAAAAAACATCAACACATTTTTTGGGTAACCAGTTGCATATTTTAGATCACAAGATGACAAAGGTATAGTTTGAGCAAAGTAAAGCTTGAATTTTGAGCATGACAAATTCGTGATGGTACCTGCCCATTAAAACATATTGCAAATGCACAGTGACTTTGAAAAAGTAAGAAACAAAAAAAAATACATCTAAAAAATTTTGAGCATGACAAATTCGTGATGGTACCTGCCCATTGAAACATATTGCAAATGCACAGTGACTTTGAAAAAGTAAGGAAACATAAACAAAAAAACATCAACACATTTTTTGGGTAACCAGTTGCATATTTTAGATCACAAGATGACAAAGGTATAGTTTGAGCAAAGTAAAGCTTGAATTTTGAGCATGACAAATTCGTGATGGTACCTGCCCATTAAAACATATTGCAAATGCACAGTGACTTTGAAAAAGTAAGAAACAAAAAAAAATACATCTAAAAAATTTTGAGCATGACAAATTCGTGATGGTACCTGCCCATTGAAACATATTGCAAATGCACAGTGACTTTGAAAAAGTAAGGAAACATAAACAAAAAAACATCAACACATTTTTTGGGTAACCAGTTGCATATTTTAGATCACAAGATGACAAAGGTATAGTTTGAGCAAAGTAAAGCTTGAATTTTGAGCATGACAAATTCGTGATGGTACCTGCCCATTAAAACATATTGCAAATGCACAGTGACTTTGAAAAAGTAAGAAACAAAAAAAAATACATCTAAAAAATTTTGAGCATGACAAATTCGTGATGGTACCTGCCCATTGAAACATATTGCAAATGCACAGTGACTTTGAAAAAGTAAGGAAACATAAACAAAAAAACATCAACACATTTTTTGGGTAACCAGTTGCATATTTTAGATCACAAGATGACAAAGGTATAGTTTGAGCAAAGTAAAGCTTGAATTTTGAGCATGACAAATTCGTGATGGTACCTGCCCATTAAAACATATTGCAAATGCACAGTGACTTTGAAAAAGTAAGGAAACATAAACAAATGGACATAATGAAATCATCATTTTTTTTTTCCCGGTTACCAGTTGCACGCGCATTTGCAATATGATTCTATAGTGGACATGATTCAAATGGACATGATGAAATCAACACAACGAGTGATGGAAATGAACAACTATCACTGCCCGGCCGTCCCGAGTTCATCAGTTCAGTCAATTTTGGCCCCCCAAAAAATTGACTTTGGACTTTGACTTTTGACTTCCTATGAAATCATATTGCAAATGGACAAATCATATTCCTTATGCACAAGTAAAAAAAAAAATAATAATAATGATAATAAAGTATGACTAAAGTATGTCGATAAAGTTCTTATACATGTGTAATTGACACAAAAATTGAAAGAATTTTGAAAAACGGTCCAGAAAGCACTTTTTTAAGGATGTGTGAAGTTTTTTACCAAATTTTGACATTTTTGACTTTTGACTTTTGACTTCCTATGAAATCATATTCCAAATGGAGAAAACATATGCCTTATGCACAAGTAAAAAAAAATAAAAAAAAATGATAATAAAGTATGACTAAAGTATGTTGATAAAGTTCTTATACATGTGTAATTGACACAAAAATTGAAAGAATTTTGAAAAACGGTCCAGAAAGCACTTTTTTAAGGATGTGTGAAGTTTTTTACCAAATTTTGACATTTTTGACTTTTGACTTTTGACTTCCTATGAAATCATATTCCAAATGGAGAAAACATATGCCTTATGCACAAGTAAAAAAAAAAAAAAAAAAAGGATAATAAAGTATGACTAAAGTATGTTGATAAAGTTCTTATACATGTGTAATTGACATAAAAATTGAAAGAATTTTGAAAAACGGTCCAGAAAGCACTTTTTTAAGGATGTGTGAAGTTTTTTACCAAATTTTGACATTTTTGACTTTTGACTTTTGACTTCCTATGAAATCATATTGCAAATGTACAAAACATATGCCTTATGCGCATGTAATTAAAAAAAAAAAATATATGATAAAAAAATTGGACAAAAGTATATTCATACAGCTCTTACACATGTGTAATTGACAAAAAAATCGAAAGAATTTCGAAAAAAGGCCCAGAAAGCACTTTTTTAAGGGGTGAAAAGTTTTTGAAAAAAATATCCTTTTTTCAAAAATTTTCTTTTGGATGTTGACTTGGGTTACATTTCCAATATGAAAAACCCCGGTGGAGCGCACTCGCCCCCTGTTGGATTTTTGAGGTGTTACAATTGGCAATTGCCATATGGCATTTGCCATATACTTTACACGAATCAACGCCGCTTTGGGTGGTATTGGACATCGTGTATATGGTTTGTCCAATGCCAATATCTTGCCATTCATTTTTGTACAATTCAGGGGGGTATTCCCTTACAATATGAAAAACCCAGGTGGAGCGCACTCGCCCCCTGTTGGATTTTTGAGGTGTTACAATTGGCAATTGCCATATGGCATTTGCCATATACTTTGCACGAATCAACGCCGCTTTGGGTGGTATTGGACATCGTGTACATGGTTTGTCCAATGCCAATATCTTGACATTCATTTTTGTACAAATCAGGGGGGTATTCCCTTACTATACAGGCCCTGGTGACATGTTACTTTACTATACAGGCCATGGTGACATGTTACTTTACTCTACAGGCCCTAGTGACATGTTACTTTACTATACAGGCCCTGGTGACAACATGTTACTTTACTATACAGGCCCTGATGACATGCTACTTTACTATACAGGCCCTTGTGACATGTTACTTTACTCTACAGGCCCTGTTTACATGTTACTTTACTATACAGGCCCTGGTGACATGTTACTTTACTATACAGGCCCTGGTGACAGGCTACTTTACTATACAGGCCCTGGTGACAGCAGGTTACTTTACTA
This sequence comes from Oncorhynchus clarkii lewisi, assembly GCF_045791955.1. Taxonomy (NCBI): domain Eukaryota; kingdom Metazoa; phylum Chordata; class Actinopteri; order Salmoniformes; family Salmonidae; genus Oncorhynchus; species Oncorhynchus clarkii. The sequence continues at coordinate 47,621,893 of NC_092168.1, read as the reverse complement.
TACAGGCCCTGATGACATGCTACTTTACTATACAGGAATTGGTGACAACATGTTACTTTACTATACAGGTCCTGGTGACATGTTACTTTACTATACAGGCCCTGGTGACATGTTACTCTACTATACAGTCCCTGGTGACATGCTACTTTACTATACATGCCCTGGTGACATGCTACTTTACGATACAGGCCCTGGTGACAGCATGCTACTTTACTATACAGGCCCTGGTGACATGTTACTTTACTATACAGGCCCTGGTGACAACATGTTACTTTACTATACAGGCCCTGGTGACAAAATTCTACTTTACTATACAGGGCCTGGTGACCTGTTACTTGACTATACAGGCCCTGGTGACATGCTATTTTACTATACAGGCCCTGGTGACATGTTACTTTACAATACAGGACCTGGTGACATGTTACTCTACAATACAGGCCCTGGTGACCTGTTACTTGACTATACAGGCCCTGGTGACATGCTACTTTACTATACAGGCCCTGGTGACCTGTTACTTGACTATACAGGCCCTGGTGACATGCTACTTTACTATACAGGCCCTGGTGACATGTTACTTTACTACACAGGCCCTGGTGACATGTTACTTTAGTATACAGGCCCTGGTGACAATATGTTACTGCACTAGAAAGGCCCTGGTGACATGTTACTTTAATATCCAGTCCCTGGTGACAACATGTTACTTTACTATACAGGCCCTGGTGACATGTTACTTTACTATGAAGGCCCTGGTGACAACATGTTACCTTACTATACAGGCCCTGGGGACAACAATTTACTTTACTATACAGGCTCTGGTGACATGTTACTTTACTATACAGGCCCTGGTGACATGTTACTTTACTATACAGGCCCTGGTGACATGTTACTTTACTATACATGCCCTGGTGACATGTTACTTTACTATACAGGCCCTGGTGACATGTTACCTTACAATACAGGCCCTGATGACATGCTACTTTACTATACAGGCCCTGGTGACAACATGTTACTTTACTATACAGGCCCTGGTGACATGTTACTTGACTATAAAGGCCCTGGTGACATGTTACTTTACTCTACATGCCCTGGTGACATTTTACTTTACTATACAGGCCCTGGTGACATGTTACTTTACTATAAAGGCCCTGGTGACAGCATGTTACTTTACTATACAGGCCCTGGTGACATGTTACTTTACTATACAGGCCCTGGTGACAGCATGTTAGTTTACTATACAGGCCCTGGTGACAACATGTTACTTTACTATACAGGCCCTGGTGACAACATGTTACTTTACTATACAGGCCCTGGTTACATGTCACTTTACTATGAAGGCCCTGGTGACAACATGTTACTTTACTAGACAGGCCCTGGTGAAATGTTAATTTACTATACAGGCCCTGGTGACATGTTATTTTACTATGCAGTCCCTGGTAACAACATGTTACTTTACTATACAGGCCCTGGTGACATGTTACTTTACTATTCAGGCCCTGGTGACATGTTACTCTACGATACAGAACCTGGTGACATGTTACTTTACTATACAGGCCCTGGTGACAACATGTTACCTTACTATACAGGCCCTGGTGACAACATGCTACTTTACTATACAGGCCCTGGTGACCTGTTACTTGACTATACAGGCCCTGGTGACATGCTACTTTACTATACAGGCCCTGGTGACATGTTACTTTACTCTAAAGGACCTGGTGACATGTTACTCTACTATACAGGCCCTGGTGACCTGTTACTTGACAATACAGGCCCTGGTGACATGCTACTTTACTATACAGGCCTTGGTGACCTGTTACTTGACTATACAGGCCCTGGTGACATGCTACTTTACTATACAGGCCCTGGTGACATGTTACTTTACTATACAGGACCTGGTGACATTATTACTCTACTATACAGGCCCTGGTGACATGCTACCTTACTATACAGGCCCTGGTGACATGTTACTTTACTATACAGGCCCTGGTGACATGTTACTTTATTATACAGGCCCTGGTGACAATATGTTACTGCACTAGAAAGGCCCTGGTGACATGTTACTTTAATATCCAGTCCCTGGTGACAACATGTTACTTTACTATACAGGCCCTGGTGACAACATGTTACCTTACTATACAGGCCCTGGGGACAACAATTTACTGTACTATACAGGCCCTGGTGACATGTTACTTTACTATACAGGCCCTGGTGACATGTTACTTTACTATACAGGCCCTGGTGACATGTTACTTTACTATACATGCCCTGGTGACATGTTACTTTACTATACAGGCCCTGGTGACATGTTACCTTACAATACAGGCCCTGATGACATGCTACTTTACTATACAGGCCCTGGTGACAACATGTTACTTTACTATACAGGCCCTGGTGACATGTTACTTGACTATAAAGGCCCTGGTGACATGTTACTTTACTATACATGCCCTGGTGACATGTTACTTTACTATACAGGCCCTGGTGACATGTTACTTTACTATAAAGGCCCTGGTGACAGCATGTTACTTTACTATACAGGCCCTGGTGACATGTTACTTTACTATACAGGCCCTGGTGACAGCATGTTACTTTACTATACAGGCCCTGGTGACAACATGTTACTTTACTATACAGGCCCTGGTGACAACATGTTACTTTACTATACAGGCCCTGGTTACATGTCACTTTACTATGAAGGCCCTGGTGACAACATGTTACTTTACTAGACAGGCCCTGGTGAAATGTTACTTTACTATACAGGCCCTGGTGACATGTTATTTTACTATACAGTCCCTGGTAACAACATGTTACTTTACTATACAGGCCCTGGTGACATGTTACTTTACTATTCAGGCCCTGGTGACATGTTACTCTACGATACAGAACCTGGTGACATGTTACTTTACTATACAGGCCCTGGTGACAACATGTTACCTTACTATACAGGCCCTGGTGACAACATGCTACTTTACTATACAGGCCCTGGTGACCTGTTACTTGACTATACAGGCCCTGGTGACATGCTACTTTACTATACAGGCCGTGGTGACATGTTACTTTACTATACAGGACCTGGTGACATGTTACTCTACTATACAGGCCCTGGTGACCTGTTACTTGACTATACAGGCCCTGGTGACATGCTACTTTACTATACAGGCCCTGGTGACCTGTTACTTGACTATACAGGCCCTGGTGACATGCTACTTTACTATACAGGCCCTGGTGACATGTTACTTTACTATACAGGACCTGGTGACATTATTACTCTACTATACAGGCCCTGGTGACATGCTATCTTACTATACAGGCCCTGGTGACATGTTACTTGACTATACAGGCCCTGTTGACATGCTACTTTACTATACAGGCCCTGTTGACATGTTACTTTACTATACAGGCCCTGGTGACATGTTACTTTACTATACAGGCCCTGGTGACATGTTACTTTATTATACAGGCCCTGGTGACAATATGTTACTGCACTAGAAAGGCCCTGGTGACATGTTACTTTAATATACAGGCCCTGGTGACAACATGTTACTTTACTATACAGGCCCTGGTTACATGTCACTTTACTATGAAGGCCCTGGTGACAACATGTTACTTTACTAGACAGGCCCTGGTGACATGTTACTTTACTACACAGGCCCTGGTGACATGTTACTTTAGTATACAGGCCCTGGTGACAATATGTTACTGCACTAGAAAGGCCCTGGTGACATGTTACTTTAATATACAGTCCCTGGTGACAACATGTTACTTTACTATACAGGCCCTGGTGACATGTTACTTTACTATGAAGGCCCTGGTGACAACATGTTACCTTACTATACAGGCCCTGGGGACAACAATTTACTTTACTATACAGGCTCTGGTGACATGTTACTTTACTATACAGGCCCTGGTGACATGTTACTTTACTATACAGGCCCTGGTGACATGTTACTTTACTATACATGCCCTGGTGACATGTTACTTTACTATACAGGCCCTGGTGACATGTTACCTTACAATACAGCCCCTGATGACATGCTACTTTACTATACAGGCCCTGGTGACAACATGTTACTTTACTATACAGGCCCTGGTGACATGTTTCTTGACTATAAAGGCCCTGGTGACATGTTACTTTACTCTACATGCCCTGGTGACATTTTACTTTACTATACAGGCCCTGGTGACATGTTACTTTACTATAAAGGCCCTGGTGACAGCATGTTACTTTACTATACAGGCCCTGGTGACATGTTACTTTACTATACAGGCCCTGGTGACATGTTACTTTATTATACAGGCCCTGGTGACAATATGTTACTGCACTAGAAAGGCCCTGGTGACATGTTACTTTAATATCCAGTCCCTGGTGACAACATGTTACTTTACTATACAGGCCCTGGTGACAACATGTTACCTTACTATACAGGCCCTGGGGACAACAATTTACTGTACTATACAGGCCCTGGTGACATGTTACTTTACTATACAGGCCCTGGTGACATGTTACTTTACTATACAGGCCCTGGTGACATGTTACTTTACTATACATGCCCTGGTGACATGTTACTTTACTATACAGGCCCTGGTGACATGTTACCTTACAATACAGGCCCTGATGACATGCTACTTTACTATACAGGCCCTGGTGACAACATGTTACTTTACTATACAGGCCCTGGTGACATGTTACTTGACTATAAAGGCCCTGGTGACATGTTACTTTACTATACATGCCCTGGTGACATGTTACTTTACTATACAGGCCCTGGTGACATGTTACTTTACTATAAAGGCCCTGGTGACCATCATGTTACTTTACTATACAGGCCCTGGTGACATGTTACTTTACTATACAGGCCCTGGTGACAGCATGTTACTTTACTATACAGGCCCTGGTGACAACATGTTACTTTACTATACAGGCCCTGGTGACAACATGTTACTTTACTATACAGGCCCTGGTTACATGTCACTTTACTATGAAGGCCCTGGTGACAACATGTTACTTTACTAGACAGGCCCTGGTGAAATGTTACTTTACTATACAGGCCCTGGTGACATGTTATTTTACTATACAGTCCCTGGTAACAACATGTTACTTTACTATACAGGCCCTGGTGACATGTTACTTTACTATTCAGGCCCTGGTGACATGTTACTCTACGATACAGAACCTGGTGACATGTTACTTTACTATACAGGCCCTGGTGACAACATGTTACCTTACTATACAGGCCCTGGTGACAACATGCTACTTTACTATACAGGCCCTGGTGACCTGTTACTTGACTATACAGGCCCTGGTGACATGCTACTTTACTATACAGGCCGTGGTGACATGTTACTTTACTATACAGGACCTGGTGACATGTTACTCTACTATACAGGCCCTGGTGACCTGTTACTTGACTATACAGGCCCTGGTGACATGCTACTTTACTATACAGGCCCTGGTGACCTGTTACTTGACTATACAGGCCCTGGTGACATGCTACTTTACTATACAGGCCCTGGTGACATGTTACTTTACTATACAGGACCTGGTGACATTATTACTCTACTATACAGGCCCTGGTGACATGCTATCTTACTATACAGGCCCTGGTGACATGTTACTTGACTATACAGGCCCTGGTGACATGCTACTTTACTATACAGGCCCTGTTGACATGTTACTTTACTATACAGGCCCTGGTGACATGTTACTTTACTATACAGGCCCTGGTGACATGTTACTTTATTATACAGGCCCTGGTCACAACATGTTACTTTACTATACAGGCCCTGGTTACATGTCACTTTACTATGAAGGCCCTGGTGACAACATGTTACTTTACTAGACAGGCCCTGGTGAAATGTTACTTTACTATACAGGCCCTGGTGACATGTTATTTTACTATACAGTCCCTGGTAACAACATGTTACTTTACTATACAGGCCCTGGTGACATGTTACTTTACTATTCAGGCCCTGGTGACATGTTACTCTACGATACAGATCCTGGTGACATGTTACTTTACTATACAGGCCCTGGTGACAACATGTTACCTTACTATACAGGCCCTGGTGACAACATGCTACTTTACTATACAGGCCCTGGTGACATGTTACTTGACTATACAGGCCCTGGTGACATGTTACTTTACTATACAGGCCCTGGTGTCATGTTACTTTTACTATACAGGCCCTGGTGACATGTTACTCTACTATACAGAACCTGGTGACATGTTACTTTACTATACAGAACCTGGTGACAACATGTTACCTTACTATACAGGCCCTGGTGACATGTTACTTTACTATACAGGCCCTGGTGATATGTTACTCTACTATACAGGCCCTGTTGACATGCTACTTTACTATACAGGCCCTGGTGACAACATGCTACTTTACTATACAGGCCCTGGTGACAGCATGTTACTTTACTATACAGGCTCTGGTGACATGCTACTTTACTTTACAGGCCCTGGTGACATTTTACTTTACTAAACAGGCCCTGGTGACATGTTACTTTACTATAAAGGCCCTGGTGACAGCATGTTACTTTACTATACAGGCCCTGGTGACATTTTACTTTACTATACAGGCCCTGGTGACCTGGTACTTGACTATACAGGCCCTGGTGACATGCTACTTTACTATACAGGCCCTGGTGACCTGTTACTTGACTATACAGGCCCTGGTGACATGCTACTTTACTATACAGGCCCTGGTGACATGTTACTTTACTATACAGGACCTGGTGACATGTTACTCTACTATACAGGCCCAGGTGACAGCATGTTACTTTACTATACAGGCTCTGGTGACATGCTACTTTACTTTACAGGCCCTGGTGACATGTTACTTTACTATACAGGCCCTGGTGACAGCACGTTACTTTACTATACAGGCCCTGGTGACAACATGTTACTTTACTATACAGGCCCTGGTGACATGTTACTTTACTATACAGGCCCTGGTGACCTGGTACTTGACTATACAGGCCCTGGTGACATGCTACTTTACTATACAGGCCCTGGTGACCTGTTACTTGACTATACAGGCCCTGGTGACATGCTACTTTACTATACAGGCCCTGGTGACATGTTACTTTACTATACAGGACCTGGTGACATGTTACTCTACTATACAGGCCCTGGTGACCTGTTACTTGACTATACAGGCCCTGGTGACATGCTACTTTACTATACAGGCCCTGGTGACCTGTTACTTGACTATACAGGCCCTGGTGACATGCTACTTTACTATACAGGCCCTGGTGACCTGTTACTTGACTATACAGGCCCTGGTGACCTGTTACTTGACTATACAGGCCCTGGTGACATGCTACTTTACTATACAGGCCCTGGTGACATGTTACTTTACTATACAGGCCCTGGTGACATGTTACTTTATTATACAGGCCCTGGTGACAATATGTTACTGCACTAGAAAGGCCCTGGTGACATGTTACTTTAATATCCAGTCCCTGGTGACAACATGTTACTTTACTATACAGGCCCTGGTGACAACATGTTACCTTACTATACAGGCCCTGGGGACAACAATTTACTTTACTATACAGGCCCTGGTGACATGTTACTTTACTATACAGGCCCTGGTGACATGTTACTTTACTATACAGGCCCTGGTGACATGTTACTTTACTATACATGCCCTGGTGACATGTTACTTTACTATACAGGCCCTGGTGACATGTTACCTTACAATACAGGCCCTGATGACATGCTACTTTACTATACAGGCCCTGGTGACAACATGTTACTTTACTATACAGGCCCTGGTGACATGTTACTTGACTATAAAGGCCCTGGTGACATGTTACTTTACTATACATGCCCTGGTGACATGTTACTTTACTATACAGGCCCTGGTGACATGTTACTTTACTATAAAGGCCCTGGTGACAGCATGTTACTTTACTATACAGGCCCTGGTGACATGTTACTTTACTATACAGGCCCTGGTGACAGCATGTTACTTTACTATACAGGCCCTGGTGACAACATGTTACTTTACTATACAGGCCCTGGTGACAACATGTTACTTTACTATACAGGCCCTGGTTACATGTCACTTTACTATGAAGGCCCTGGTGACAACATGTTACTTTACTAGACAGGCCCTGGTGAAATGTTACTTTACTATACAGGCCCTGGTGACATGTTATTTTACTATACAGTCCCTGGTAACAACATGTTACTTTACTATACAGGCCCTGGTGACATGTTACTTTACTATTCAGGCCCTGGTGACATGTTACTCTACGATACAGATCCTGGTGACATGTTACTTTACTATACAGGCCCTGGTGACAACATGTTACCTTACTATACAGGCCCTGGTGACAACATGCTACTTTACTATACAGGCCCTGGTGACATGTTACTTGACTATACAGGCCCTGGTGACATGCTACTTTACTATACAGGCCGTGGTGACATGTTACTTTACTATACAGGACCTGGTGACATGTTACTCTACTATACAGGCCCTGGTGACCTGTTACTTGACTATACAGGCCCTGGTGACATGCTACTTTACTATACAGGCCCTGGTGACCTGTTACTTGACTATACAGGCCCTGGTGACATGCTACTTTACTATACAGGCCCTGGTGACATGTTACTTTACTATACAGGACCTGGTGACATTATTACTCTACTATACAGGCCCTGGTGACATGCTACTTTACTATACAGGCCCTGTTGACATGTTACTTTACTATACAGGCCCTGGTGACATGTTACTTTACTATACAGGCCCTGGTGACATGTTACTTTATTATACAGGCCCTGGTGACAATATGTTACTGCACTAGAAAGGCCCTGGTGACATGTTACTTTAATATACAGTCCCTGGTGACATGTTACTTTACTATACAGGCCCTGGTGACATGTTACTTTATTATACAGGCCCTGGTGACAATATGTTACTGCACTAGAAAGGCCCTGGTGACATGTTACTTTAATATACAGTCCCTGGTGACATGTTACTTTACTATACAGGCCCTGGTGACATGTTACTTTATTATACAGGCCCTGGTGACAATATGTTACTGGACTAGAAAGGCCCTGGTGACATGTTACTTTAATATACAGGCCCTGGTGACAACATGTTACTTTACTATACAGGCCCTGGTTACATGTCACTTTACTATGAAGGCCCTGGTGACAACATGTTACTTTACTAGACAGGCCCTGGTGAAATGTTACTTTACTATACAGGCCCTGGTGACATGTTATTTTACTGTACAGTCCCTGGTACCAACATGTTACTTTACTATACAGGCCCTGGTGTCATGTTACTTTTACTATACAGGCCCTGGTGACATGTTACCTTACAATACAGGCCCTGATGACATGCTACTTTACTATACAGTCCCTGGTGACAACATGTTACTTTACTATACAGGCCCTGGTGACATGTTACTTGACTATAAAGGCCCTTGTGACATGTTACTTTACTATACAAGCCCTGGTGACATGTTACTTTACTATAAAGGCCCTGGTGACAGCATGTTACTTTACTATACAGGCCCTGGTGACATGTTACTTTTCTATACAGGCCCTGGTGACAACATGTTACTTTACTATACAGGCCCTGGTTACATGTCACTTTACTATGAAGGCCCTGGTGACAACATGTTACTTTACTAGACAGGCCCTGGTGAAATGTTACTTTACTATACAGGCCCTGGTGACATGTTATTTTACTATACAGTCCCTGGTAACAACATGTTACTTTACTATACAGGCCCTGGTGTCATGTTACTTTTACTATACAGGCCCTGGTGACATGTTACTCTACTATACAGAACCTGGTGACATGTTACTTTACTATACAGAACCTGGTGACAACATGTTACCTTACTATACAGGCCCTGGTGACATGTTACTTTACTATACAGGCCCTGGTGATATGTTACTCTACTATACAGGCCCTGTTGACATGCTACTTTACTATACAGGCCCTGGTGACAACATGCTACTTTACTATACAGGCCCTGGTGACAGCATGTTACTTTACTATACAGGCTCTGGTGACATGCTACTTTACTTTACAGGCCCTGGTGACATTTTACTTTACTAAACAGGCCCTGGTGACATGTTACTTTACTATAAAGGCCCTGGTGACAGCATGTTACTTTACTATACAGGCCCTGGTGTCATGTTACTTTTACTATACAGGCCCTGGTGACATGTTACCTTACAATACAGGCCCTGATGACATGCTACTTTACTATACAGTCCCTGGTGACAACATGTTACTTTACTATACAGGCCCTGGTGACATGTTACTTGACTATAAAGGCCCTGGTGACATGTTACTTTACTATACAAGCCCTGGTGACATGTTACTTTACTATAAAGGCCCTGGTGACAGCATGTTACTTTACTATACAGGCCCTGGTGACATGTTACTTTTCTATACAGGCCCTGGTGACAACATGTTACTTTACTATACAGGCCCTGGTTACATGTCACTTTACTATGAAGGCCCTGGTGACAACATGTTACTTTACTAGACAGGCCCTGGTGAAATGTTACTTTACTATACAGGCCCTGGTGACATGTTATTTTACTATACAGTCCCTGGTAACAACATGTTACTTTACTATACAGGCCCTGGTGTCATGTTACTTTTACTATACAGGCCCTGGTGACATGTTACTCTACTATACAGAACCTGGTGACATGTTACTTTACTATACAGAACCTGGTGACAACATGTTACCTTACTATACAGGCCCTGGTGACATGTTACTTTACTATACAGGCCCTGGTGATATGTTACTCTACTATACAGGCCCTGTTGACATGCTACTTTACTATACAGGCCCTGGTGACAACATGCTACTTTACTATACAGGCCCTGGTGACAGCATGTTACTTTACTATACAGGCTCTGGTGACATGCTACTTTACTTTACAGGCCCTGGTGACATTTTACTTTACTAAACAGGCCCTGGTGACATGTTACTTTACTATAAAGGCCCTGGTGACAGCATGTTACTTTACTATACAGGCCCTGGTGACATGTTACTTTACTATACAGGCCCTGGTGACAGCATGTTACTTTACTATACAGGCCCTGGTGACAACATGTTACTTTACTATACAGGCCCTGGTGACATGTTACTTTACTATACAGGCCCTGGTGACCTGTTACTTGACTATACAGGCCCTGGTGACATGCTACTTTACTATACAGGCCCTGGTGACCTGTTACTTGACTATACAGGCCCTGGTGACATGCTACTTTACTATACAGGCCCTGGTGACATGTTACTTTACTATGCAGGACCTGGTGACATGTTACTCTACTATACAGGCCCTGGTGACCTGTTACTTGACTATACAGGCCCTGGTGACATGCTACTTTACTATACAGGCCCTGGTGACCTGTTACTTGACTATACAGGCCCTGGTGACATGCTACTTTACTATAAAGGGCCTGGTGACATGTTACTTTACTATACAGGACCTGGTGACATTATTACTCTACTATACAGGCCCTGGTGACATGCTACCTTACTATACAGGCCCTGGTGACATGTTACTTTACTATACAGGCCCTGGTGACATGTTACTTTATTATACAGGCCCTGGTACCAACATGTTACTTTACTATACAGGCCCTGGTGTCATGTTACTTTTACTATGCAGGCCCTGGTGACATGTTACCTTACAATACAGGCCCTGATGACATGCTACTTTACTATACAGTCCCTGGTGACAACATGTTACTTTACTATACAGGCCCTGGTGACATGTTACTTGACTATAAAGGCCCTGGTGACATGTTACTTTACTATACAAGCCCTGGTGACATGTTACTTTACTATAAAGGCCCTGGTGACAGCATGTTACTTTACTATACAGGCCCTGGTGACATGTTACTTTTCTATACAGGCCCTGGTGACAACATGTTACTTTACTATACAGGCCCTGGTTACATGTCACTTTACTATGAAGGCCCTGGTGACAACATGTTACTTTACTAGACAGGCCCTGGTGAAATGTTACTTTACTATACAGGCCCTGGTGACATGTTATTTTACTATACAGTCCCTGGTAACAACATGTTACTTTACTATACAGGCCCTGGTGTCATGTTACTTTTACTATACAGGCCCTGGTGACATGATACTCTACTATACAGAACCTGGTGACATGTTACTTTACTATACAGAACCTGGTGACAACATGTTACCTTACTATACAGGCCCTGGTGACATGTTACTTTACTATACAGGCCCTGGTGATATGTTACTCTACTATACAGGCCCTGTTGACATGCTACTTTACTATACAGGCCCTGGTGACAACATGCTACTTTACTATACAGGCCCTGGTGACAGCATGTTACTTTACTATACAGGCTCTGGTGACATGCTACTTTACTTTACAGGCCCTGGTGACATTTTACTTTACTAAACAGGCCCTGGTGACATGTTACTTTACTATAAAGGCCCTGGTGACAGCATGTTACTTTACTATACAGGCCCTGGTGTCATGTTACTTTTACTATACAGGCCCTGGTGACATGTTACCTTACAATACAGGCCCTGATGACATGCTACTTTACTATACAGTCCCTGGTGACAACATGTTACTTTACTATACAGGCCCTGGTGACATGTTACTTGACTATAAAGGCCCTGGTGACATGTTACTTTACTATACAAGCCCTGGTGACATGTTACTTTACTATAAAGGCCCTGGTGACAGCATGTTACTTTACTATACAGGCCCTGGTGACATGTTACTTTTCTATACAGGCCCTGGTGACAACATGTTACTTTACTATACAGGCCCTGGTTACATGTCACTTTACTATGAAGGCCCTGGTGACAACATGTTACTTTACTAGACAGGCCCTGGTGAAATGTTACTTTACTATACAGGCCCTGGTGACATGTTATTTTACTATACAGTCCCTGGTAACAACATGTTACTTTACTATACAGGCCCTGGTGTCATGTTACTTTTACTATACAGGCCCTGGTGACATGTTACTCTACTATACAGAACCTGGTGACATGTTACTTTACTATACAGAACCTGGTGACAACATGTTACCTTACTATACAGGCCCTGGTGACATGTTACTTTACTATACAGGCCCTGGTGATATGTTACTCTACTATACAGGCCCTGTTGACATGCTACTTTACTATACAGGCCCTGGTGACAACATGCTACTTTACTATACAGGCCCTGGTGACAGCATGTTACTTTACTATACAGGCTCTGGTGACATGCTACTTTACTTTACAGGCCCTGGTGACATTTTACTTTACTAAACAGGCCCTGGTGACATGTTACTTTACTATAAAGGCCCTGGTGACAGCATGTTACTTTACTATACAGGCCCTGGTGACATGTTACTTTACTATACAGGCCCTGGTGACAGCATGTTACTTTACTATACAGGCCCTGGTGACAACATGTTACTTTACTATACAGGCCCTGGTGACATGTTACTTTACTATACAGGCCCTGGTGACCTGTTACTTGACTATACAGGCCCTGGTGACATGCTACTTTACTATACAGGCCCTGGTGACCTGTTACTTGACTATACAGGCCCTGGTGACATGCTACTTTACTATACAGGCCCTGGTGACATGTTACTTTACTATACAGGACCTGGTGACATGTTACTCTACTATACAGGCCCTGGTGACCTGTTACTTGACTATACAGGCCCTGGTGACATGCTACTTTACTATACAGGCCCTGGTGACCTGTTACTTGACTATACAGGCCCTGGTGACATGCTACTTTACTATAAAGGGCCTGGTGACATGTTACTTTACTATACAGGACCTGGTGACATTATTACTCTACTATACAGGCCCTGGTGACATGCTACCTTACTATACAGGCCCTGGTGACATGTTACTTTACTATACAGGCCCTGGTGACATGTTACTTTATTATACAGGCCCTGGTGACAACATGTTACTGCACTAGAAAGGCCCTGGTGACATGTTACTTTACTATACAGGCCCTATATATAAGGCCCTGGTGACAACATGTTACTTCCCTATACAGGCCCTGGTGACATGTTACTTTAATATACAGTCCCTGGTGACAACATGTTACTTTACTATACAGGCCCTGGTGACAACATGTTACTTTACTATACAGGCCCTGGGGACAACATGTTACTTTACTATACAGGCCCTGGTGACATGTTACTTTACTATACAGGCCCTGGTGACATGTTACTTGACTATAAAGGCCCTGGTGACATGTTACTTTACTATACATGCCCTGGTGACATGTTACTTTACTATACAGGCCCTGGTGACATGTTACTTTACTATAAAGGCACTGGTGACAACATGTTACTTTACTATACAGGCCCTGGTGACATGTTACTTTACTATACAGGCCCTGGTGACAGCATGTTACTTTACTATACAGGCCCTGGTGACGTGCTACCTTAATATACAGGCCCTGGTGACATGTTACTTTACTATACAGGCCCTGGTGACATGTTACTTTACTATACAGGACCTGGTGACATGTTACTCTACTATACAGGCCCTGGTGACCTGTTACTTGACTATACAGGCCCTGGTGACATGCTACTTTACTATACAGGCCTTGGTGACCTGTTATTTGACTATACAGGCCCTGGTGACATGCTACTTTACTATACAGGCCCTGGTGACATGTTACTTTACTATACAGGACCTGGTGACATTATTACTCTACTATACAGGCCCTGGTGACATGCTACCTTACTATACAGGCCCTGGTGACATGTTACTTGACTATACAGGCCCTGGTGACATGCTACTTTACTATACAGGCCCTGTTGACATGTTACTTTACTATACAGGCCCTGGTGACATGTTACTTTACTATACAGGCCCTGGTGACATGTTACTTTATTATACAGGCCCTGGTGACAATATGTTACTGCACTAGAAAGGCCCTGGTGACATGTTACTTTAATATACAGTCCCTGGTGACATGTTACTTTACTATACAGGCCCTGGTGACATGTTACGTTATTATACAGGCCCTGGTGACAATATGTTACTGCACTAGAAAGGCCCTGGTGACATGTTACTTTAATATACAGGCCCTGGTGACAACATGTTACTTTACTATACAGGCCCTGGTTACATGTCACTTTACTATGAAGGCCCTGGTGACAACATGTTACTTTACTAGACAGGCCCTGGTGAAATATTACTTTACTATACAGG
This sequence comes from Oncorhynchus clarkii lewisi, assembly GCF_045791955.1. Classification (NCBI taxonomy): domain Eukaryota; kingdom Metazoa; phylum Chordata; class Actinopteri; order Salmoniformes; family Salmonidae; genus Oncorhynchus; species Oncorhynchus clarkii. The sequence continues at coordinate 47,606,661 of NC_092168.1, read as the reverse complement.
CCCTGGTGACATGTTATTTTACTATACAGTCCCTGGTAACAACATGTTACTTTACTATACAGGCCCTGGTGTCATGTTACTTTTACTATACAGGCCCTGGTGACATGTTACCTTACAATACAGGCCCTGATGACATGCTACTTTACTATACAGGCCCTGGTGACAACATGTTACTTTACTATACAGGCCCTGGTTACATGTCACTTTACTATGAAGGCCCTGGTGACAACATGTTACTTTACTAGACAGGCCCTGGTGAAATATTACTTTACTATACAGGCCCTGGTGACATGTTATTTTACTATACAGTCCCTGGTAACAACATGTTACTTTACTATACAGGCCCTGGTGTCATGTTACTTTTACTATACAGGCCCTGGTGACATGTTACCTTACAATACAGGCCCTGATGACATGCTACTTTACTATACAGGCCCTGGTGACAACATGTTACTTTACTATACAGGCCCTGGTGACATGTTACTTGACTATAAAGGCCCTGGTGACATGTTACTTTACTATACAGGCCCTGGTGACATGTTACTTTACTATAAAGGCCCTGGTGACAGCATGTTACTTTACTATACAGGCCCTGGTGACATGTTACTTTACTATACAGGCCCTGGTGACAGCATGTTACTTTACTATACAGGCCCTGGTGACAACATGTTACTTTACTATACAGGCCCTGGTGACAACATGTTACTTTACTGTACAGGCCCTGGTTACATGTCACTTTACTATGAATGCCCTGGTGACAACATGTTACTTTACTAGACAGGCCCTGGTGAAATGTTACTTTACTATACAGGCCCTGGTGACATGTTATTTTACTATACAGTCCCTGGTAACAACATGTTACTTTACTATACAGGCCCTGGTGTCATGTTACTTTTACTATACAGGCCCTGGTGACATGTTACTCTACTATACAGAACCTGGTGACATGTTACTTTACTATACAGAACCTGGTGACAACATGTTACCTTACTATACAGGCCCTGGTGACATGTTACTTTACTATACAGGCCCTGGTGATATGTTACTCTACTATACAGGCCCTGTTGACATGCTACTTTACTATACAGGCCCTGGTGACATTTTACTTTACTATACAGGCCCTGGTGACATGTTACTTTACTATACAGGCCCTGGTGACATGCTACTTTACTATACAGGCCCTGGTGACAGCATGTTACCTTACTATACAGGATCTGGTGACATGCTACTTTACTATACAGGCCCTGGTGACATTTTACTTTACTATACAGGCCCTGGTGACATGTTACTTTACTATAAAGGCCCTGGTGACAGCATGTTACTTTACTATACAGGCCCTGGTGACATGTTACTTTACTATACAGGCCCTGGTGACAGCATGTTACTTTAATATACAGGCCCTGGTGACAACATGTTACTTTACTATACAGGCCCTGGTGACATGTTACTTTACTATACAGGCCCTGGTGACCTGTTACTTGACTATACAGGCCCTGGTGACATGCTACTTTACTATACAGGCCCTGGTGACATGTTACTTTACTATACAGGACCTGGTGAAATGTTACTCTACTATACAGGCCCTGGTGACATGCTACCTTACTATACAGGCCCTGGTGACATGTTACTTGACTATACAGGCCCTGGTGACATGCTACTTTACTATACAGGCCCTGGTGACATGTTACTTTACTATACAGGCCCTGGTGACATGTTACTTTATTATACAGGCCCTGGTGACAACATGTTACTGAACTAGAAAGGCCGTGGTGACATGTTACTTTACTATACAGGACCTGGTGACAACATGTTACTTTACTATACAGGCCCTGGTGACATGTTACTTGACTATAAAGGCCCTGGTGACATGTTACTTTACTATACATGCCCTGGTGACATGTTACTTTACTATACAGGCCCTGGTGACATGTTACTTTACTATAAAGGCCCTGGTGACAGCATGTTACTTTACTATACAGGCCCTGGTGACATGTTACTTTACTATACAGGCCCTGGTGACAGCATGTTACTTTACTATACAGGCCCTGGTGACAACATGTTACTTTACTATACAGGCCCTGGTGACAACATGTTACTTTACTATACAGGCCCTGGTTACATGTCACTTTACTATGAAGGACCTGGTGACAACATGTTACTTTACTAGACAGGCCCTGGTGAAATGTTACTTTACTATACAGGCCCTGGTGACATGTTATTTTACTATACAGTCCCTGGTAACAACATGTTACTTTACTATACAGGCCCTGGTGTCATGTTACTTTTACTATACAGGCCCTGGTGACATGTTACTCTACTATACAGAACCTGGTGACATGTTACTTTACTATACAGAACCTGGTGACAAAATGTTACCTTACTATACAGGCCCTGGTGACATGTTACTCTACTATACAGGCCCTGTTGACATGCTACTTTACTATACAGGCCCTGGTGACAACATGCTACTTTACTATACAGGCCCTGGTGACAGCATGTTACCTTACTATACAGGCTCTGGTGACATGCTACTTTACTATACAGGCCCTGGTGACATTTTACTTTACTATACAGGCCCTGGTGACATGTTACTTTACTATAAAGGCCCTGGTGACAGCATGTTACTTTACTATACAGGCCCTGGTGACATGTTACTTTACTATACAGGCCCTGGTGACAGCATGTTACTTTACTATACAGGCCCTGGTGACAACATGTTACTTTACTATACAGGCCCTGGTGACATGTTACTTTACTATACAGGCCCTGGTGACCTGTTACTTGACTATACAGGCCCTGGTGACATGTTACTTTACTATACAGGCCCTGGTGACATGTTACTTTACTATACAGGACCTGGTGACATGTTACTCTACTATACAGGCCCTGGTGACATGCTACCTTACTATACAGGCCCTGGTGACATGTTACTTGACTATACAGGCCCTGGTGACATGCTACTTTACTATACAGGCCCTGGTGACATGTTACTTTACTATACAGGCCATGGTGACATGTTACTTTATTATACAGGCCCTGGTGACAACATGTTACTGCACTAGAAAGGCCGTGGTGACATGTTACTTTACTATACAGGCCCTGGTGACAACATGTTACTTCCCTATACAGGCCCTGGTGACATGTTACTTTAATATACAGTCCCTGGTGACAACATGTTACTTTACTATACAGGCCCTGGTGACAACATGTTACTTTACTATACAGGCCCTGGGGACAACATGTTACTTTACTATACAGGCCCTGGTGACATGTTACTTTACTATACAGGCCCTGGTGACATGTTACTTGACTATAAAGGCCCTGGTGACATGTTACTTTACTATACATGCCCTGGTGACATGCTACTTTACTATACAGGCCCTGGTGACATGTTACTTTACTATACAGGCCCTGGTGACATGTTACTTTACTATACAGGCCCTGGTGACATGTTACTTTATTATACAGGCCCTGGTGACAATATGTTACTGCACTAGAAAGGCCCTGGTGACATGTTACTTTAATATACAGTCCCTGGTGACATGTTACTTTACTATACAGGCCCTGGTGACATGTTACGTTATTATACAGGCCCTGGTGACAATATGTTACTGCACTAGAAAGGCCCTGGTGACATGTTACTTTAATATACAGGCCCTGGTGACAACATGTTACTTTACTATACAGGCCCTGGTTACATGTCACTTTACTATGAAGGCCCTGGTGACAACATGTTACTTTACTAGACAGGCCCTGGTGAAATATTACTTTACTATACAGGCCCTGGTGACATGTTATTTTACTATACAGTCCCTGGTAACAACATGTTACTTTACTATACAGGCCCTGGTGTCATGTTACTTTTACTATACAGGCCCTGGTGACATGTTACCTTACAATACAGGCCCTGATGACATGCTACTTTACTATACAGGCCCTGGTGACAACATGTTACTTTACTATACAGGCCCTGGTTACATGTCACTTTACTATGAAGGCCCTGGTGACAACATGTTACTTTACTAGACAGGCCCTGGTGAAATATTACTTTACTATACAGGCCCTGGTGACATGTTATTTTACTATACAGTCCCTGGTAACAACATGTTACTTTACTATACAGGCCCTGGTGTCATGTTACTTTTACTATACAGGCCCTGGTGACATGTTACCTTACAATACAGGCCCTGATGACATGCTACTTTACTATACAGGCCCTGGTGACAACATGTTACTTTACTATACAGGCCCTGGTGACATGTTACTTGACTATAAAGGCCCTGGTGACATGTTACTTTACTATACAGGCCCTGGTGACATGTTACTTTACTATAAAGGCCCTGGTGACAGCATGTTACTTTACTATACAGGCCCTGGTGACATGTTACTTTACTATACAGGCCCTGGTGACAGCATGTTACTTTACTATACAGGCCCTGGTGACAACATGTTACTTTACTATACAGGCCCTGGTGACAACATGTTACTTTACTGTACAGGCCCTGGTTACATGTCACTTTACTATGAATGCCCTGGTGACAACATGTTACTTTACTAGACAGGCCCTGGTGAAATGTTACTTTACTATACAGGCCCTGGTGACATGTTATTTTACTATACAGTCCCTGGTAACAACATGTTACTTTACTATACAGGCCCTGGTGTCATGTTACTTTTACTATACAGGCCCTGGTGACATGTTACTCTACTATACAGAACCTGGTGACATGTTACTTTACTATACAGAACCTGGTGACAACATGTTACCTTACTATACAGGCCCTGGTGACATGTTACTTTACTATACAGGCCCTGGTGATATGTTACTCTACTATACAGGCCCTGTTGACATGCTACTTTACTATACAGGCCCTGGTGACATTTTACTTTACTATACAGGCCCTGGTGACATGTTACTTTACTATACAGGCCCTGGTGACATGCTACTTTACTATACAGGCCCTGGTGACAGCATGTTACCTTACTATACAGGATCTGGTGACATGCTACTTTACTATACAGGCCCTGGTGACATTTTACTTTACTATACAGGCCCTGGTGACATGTTACTTTACTATAAAGGCCCTGGTGACAGCATGTTACTTTACTATACAGGCCCTGGTGACATGTTACTTTACTATACAGGCCCTGGTGACAGCATGTTACTTTAATATACAGGCCCTGGTGACAACATGTTACTTTACTATACAGGCCCTGGTGACATGTTACTTTACTATACAGGCCCTGGTGACCTGTTACTTGACTATACAGGCCCTGGTGACATGCTACTTTACTATACAGGCCCTGGTGACATGTTACTTTACTATACAGGACCTGGTGAAATGTTACTCTACTATACAGGCCCTGGTGACATGCTACCTTACTATACAGGCCCTGGTGACATGTTACTTGACTATACAGGCCCTGGTGACATGCTACTTTACTATACAGGCCCTGGTGACATGTTACTTTACTATACAGGCCCTGGTGACATGTTACTTTATTATACAGGCCCTGGTGACAACATGTTACTGAACTAGAAAGGCCGTGGTGACATGTTACTTTACTATACAGGACCTGGTGACAACATGTTACTTTACTATACAGGCCCTGGTGACATGTTACTTGACTATAAAGGCCCTGGTGACATGTTACTTTACTATACATGCCCTGGTGACATGTTACTTTACTATACAGGCCCTGGTGACATGTTACTTTACTATAAAGGCCCTGGTGACAGCATGTTACTTTACTATACAGGCCCTGGTGACATGTTACTTTACTATACAGGCCCTGGTGACAGCATGTTACTTTACTATACAGGCCCTGGTGACAACATGTTACTTTACTATACAGGCCCTGGTGACAACATGTTACTTTATTATACAGGCCCTGGTTACATGTCACTTTACTATGAAGGACCTGGTGACAACATGTTACTTTACTAGACAGGCCCTGGTGAAATGTTACTTTACTATACAGGCCCTGGTGACATGTTATTTTACTATACAGTCCCTGGTAACAACATGTTACTTTACTATACAGGCCCTGGTGTCATGTTACTTTTACTATACAGGCCCTGGTGACATGTTACTCTACTATACAGAACCTGGTGACATGTTACTTTACTATACAGAACCTGGTGACAAAATGTTACCTTACTATACAGGCCCTGGTGACATGTTACTCTACTATACAGGCCCTGTTGACATGCTACTTTACTATACAGGCCCTGGTGACAACATGCTACTTTACTATACAGGCCCTGGTGACAGCATGTTACCTTACTATACAGGCTCTGGTGACATGCTACTTTACTATACAGGCCCTGGTGACATTTTACTTTACTATACAGGCCCTGGTGACATGTTACTTTACTATAAAGGCCCTGGTGACAGCATGTTACTTTACTATACAGGCCCTGGTGACATGTTACTTTACTATACAGGCCCTGGTGACAGCATGTTACTTTACTATACAGGCCCTGGTGACAACATGTTACTTTACTATACAGGCCCTGGTGACATGTTACTTTACTATACAGGCCCTGGTGACCTGTTACTTGACTATACAGGCCCTGGTGACATGTTACTTTACTATACAGGCCCTGGTGACATGTTACTTTACTATACAGGACCTGGTGACATGTTACTCTACTATACAGGCCCTGGTGACATGCTACCTTACTATACAGGCCCTGGTGACATGTTACTTGACTATACAGGCCCTGGTGACATGCTACTTTACTATACAGGCCCTGGTGACATGTTACTTTACTATACAGGCCATGGTGACATGTTACTTTATTATACAGGCCCTGGTGACAACATGTTACTGCACTAGAAAGGCCGTGGTGACATGTTACTTTACTATACAGGCCCTGGTGACAACATGTTACTTCCCTATACAGGCCCTGGTGACATGTTACTTTAATATACAGTCCCTGGGGACAACATGTTACTTTACTATACAGGCCCTGGTGACAACATGTTACTTTACTATACAGGCCCTGGGGACAACATGTTACTTTACTATACAGGCCCTGGTGACATGTTACTTTACTATACAGGCCCTGGTGACATGTTACTTGACTATAAAGGCCCTGGTGACATGTTACTTTACTATACATGCCCTGGTGACATGTTACTTTACTATAAAGGCCCTGGTGACAGCATGTTACTTTACTATACAGGCCCTGGTGACATGTTACTTTACTATACAGGCCCTGGTGACAGCATGTTACTTTACTATACAGGCCCTGGTGACAACATGTTACTTTACTATACAGGCCCTGGTGACATGTTACTTTACTATACAGGCCCTGGTGACCTGTTACTTGACTATACAGGCCCTGGTGACATGCTACTTTACTATACAGGCCCTGGTGACCTGTTACTTGACTATACAGGCCCTGCTGACATGCTACTTTACTATACAGGCCCTGGTGACATGTTACTTTACTATACAGGACCTGGTGACATGTTACTCTACTATACAGGCCCTGGTGACCTGTTACTTGACTATACAGGCCCTGGTGACATGCTACTTTACTATACAGGCCCTGGTGACCTGTTACTTGACTATACAGGCCCTGGTGACATGCTACTTTACTATACAGGCCCTGGTGACATGTTACTTTACTATACAAGACCTGGTGACATTATTACTCTACTATACAGGCCCTGGTGACATGCTACCTTACTATACAGGCCCTGGTGACATGTTACTTTACTATACAGGCCCTGGTGACATGTTACTTTATTATACAGGCCCTGGTGACAACATGTTACTGCACTAGAAAGGCCCTGGTGACATGTTACTTTACTATACAGGCCCTATATATAAGGCCCTGGTGACAACATGTTACTTCCCTATACAGGCCCTGGTGACATGTTACTTTAATATACAGTCCCTGGTGACAACATGTTACTTTACTATACAGGCCCTGGTGACAACATGTTACTTTACTATACAGGCCCTGGGGACAACATGTTACTTTACTATACAGGCCCTGGTGACATGTTACTTTACTATACAGGCCCTGGTGACATGTTACTTGACTATAAAGGCCCTGGTGACATGTTACTTTACTATACATGCCCTGGTGACATTTTACTTTACTATACAGGCCCTGGTGACATGTTACTTTACTATAAAGGCACTGGTGACAACATGTTACTTTACTATACAGGCCCTGGTGACATGTTACTTTACTATACAGGCCCTGGTGACAGCATGTTACTTTACTATACAGGCCCTGGTGATGTGCTACCTTAATATACAGGCCCTGGTGACATGCTACTTTACTATACAGGCCCTGGTGACATGTTACTTTACTATACAGGACCTGGTGACATGTTACTCTACTATACAGGCCCTGGTGACCTGTTACTTGACTATACAGGCCCTGGTGACATGCTACTTTACTATACAGGCCTTGGTGACCTGTTACTTGACTATACAGGCCCTGGTGACATGCTACTTTACTATACAGGCCCTGGTGACATGTTACTTTACTATACAGGACCTGGTGACATTATTACTCTACTATACAGGCCCTGGTGACATGCTACCTTACTATACAGGCCCTGGTGACATGTTACTTGACTATACAGGCCCTGGTGACATGCTACTTTACTATACAGGCCCTGTTGACATGTTACTTTACTATACAGGCCCTGGTGACATGTTACTTTACTATACAGGCCCTGGTGACATGTTACTTTATTATACAGGCCCTGGTGACAATATGTTACTGCACTAGAAAGGCCCTGGTGACATGTTACTTTAATATACAGTCCCTGGTGACATGTTACTTTACTATACAGGCCCTGGTGACATGTTACGTTATTATACAGGCCCTGGTGACAATATGTTACTGCACTAGAAAGGCCCTGGTGACCTGTTACTTGACTATACAGGCCCTGGTGACATGCTACTTTACTATACAGGCCCTGGTGACATGTTACTTTACTATACAGGACCTGGTGACATTATTACTCTACTATACAGGCCCTGGTGACATGCTACCTTACTATACAGGCCCTGGTGACATGTTACTTTACTATACAGGACCTGGTGACATTATTACTCTACTATACAGGCCCTGGTGACATGCTACCTTACTATACAGGCCCTGGTGACATGTTACTTTACTATACAGGCCCTGGGGACAACATGTTACTTTACTATACAGGCCCTGGTGACATGTTACTTTACTATACAGGCCCTGGTGACATGTTACTTGACTATAAAGGCCCTGGTGACATGTTACTTTACTATACATGCCCTGGTGACATGTTACTTTACTATAAAGGCCCTGGTGACAGCATGTTACTTTACTATACAGGCCCTGGTGACATGTTACTTTACTATACAGGCCCTGGTGACAGCATGTTACTTTACTATACAGTCCCTGGTGACAACATGTTACTTTACTATACAGGCCCTGGTGACATGTTACTTTACTATACAGGCCCTGGTGACCTGTTACTTGACTATACAGGCCCTGGTGACATGCTACTTTACTATACAGGCCCTGGTGACCTGTTACTTGACTATACAGGCCCTGGTGACATGCTACTTTACTATACAGGCCCTGGTGACATGTTACTTTACTATACAGGACCTGGTGACATGTTACTCTACTATACAGGCCCTGGTGACCTGTTACTTGACTATACAGGCCCTGGTGACATGCTACTTTACTATACAGGCCCTGGTGACCTGTTACTTGACTATACAGGCCCTGGTGACATGCTACTTTACTATACAGGCCCTGGTGACATGTTACTTTACTATACAAGACCTGGTGACATTATTACTCTACTATACAGGCCCTGGTGACATGCTACCTTACTATACAGGCCCTGGTGACATGTTACTTTACTATACAGGCCCTGGTGACATGTTACTTTATTATACAGGCCCTGGTGACAACATGTTACTGCACTAGAAAGGCCCTGGTGACATGTTACTTTACTATACAGGCCCTATATATAAGGCCCTGGTGACAACATGTTACTTCCCTATACAGGCCCTGGTGACATGTTACTTTAATATACAGTCCCTGGTGACAACATGTTACTTTACTATACAGGCCCTGGTGACAACATGTTACTTTACTATACAGGCCCTGGGGACAACATGTTACTTTACTATACAGGCCCTGGTGACATGTTACTTTACTATACAGGCCCTGGTGACATGTTACTTGACTATAAAGGCCCTGGTGACATGTTACTTTACTATACATGCCCTGGTGACATTTTACTTTACTATACAGGCCCTGGTGACATGTTACTTTACTATAAAGGCACTGGTGACAACATGTTACTTTACTATACAGGCCCTGGTGACATGTTACTTTACTATACAGGCCCTGGTGACAGCATGTTACTTTACTATACAGGCCCTGGTGACGTGCTACCTTAATATACAGGCCCTGGTGACATGCTACTTTACTATACAGGCCCTGGTGACATGTTACTTTACTATACAGGACCTGGTGACATGTTACTCTACTATACAGGCCCTGGTGACCTGTTACTTGACTATACAGGCCCTGGTGACATGCTACTTTACTATACAGGCCTTGGTGACCTGTTACTTGACTATACAGGCCCTGGTGACATGCTACTTTACTATACAGGCCCTGGTGACATGTTACTTTACTATACAGGACCTGGTGACATTATTACTCTACTATACAGGCCCTGGTGACATGCTACCTTACTATACAGGCCCTGGTGACATGTTACTTGACTATACAGGCCCTGGTGACATGCTACTTTACTATACAGGCCCTGTTGACATGTTACTTTACTATACAGGCCCTGGTGACATGTTACTTTACTATACAGGCCCTGGTGACATGTTACTTTATTATACAGGCCCTGGTGACAATATGTTACTGCACTAGAAAGGCCCTGGTGACATGTTACTTTAATATACAGTCCCTGGTGACATGTTACTTTACTATACAGGCCCTGGTGACATGTTACGTTATTATACAGGCCCTGGTGACAATATGTTACTGCACTAGAAAGGCCCTGGTGACCTGTTACTTGACTATACAGGCCCTGGTGACATGCTACTTTACTATACAGGCCCTGGTGACATGTTACTTTACTATACAGGACCTGGTGACATTATTACTCTACTATACAGGCCCTGGTGACATGCTACCTTACTATACAGGCCCTGGTGACATGTTACTTTACTATACAGGCCCTGGTGACATGTTACTTTATTATACAGGCCCTGGTGACAACATGTTACTGCACTAGAAAGGCCCTGGTGACATGTTACTTTACTATACAGGCCCTATATATAAGGCCCTGGTGACAACATGTTACTTCCCTATACAGGCCCTGGTGACATGTTACTTTAATATACAGTCCCTGGTGACAACATGTTACTTTACTATACAGGCCCTGGTGACAACATGTTACTTTACTATACAGGCCCTGGGGACAACATGTTACTTTACTATACAGGCCCTGGTGACATGTTACTTGACTATAAAGGCCCTGGTGACATGTTACTTTACTATACATGCCCTGGTGACATGTTACTTTACTATACAGGCCCTGGTGACATGTTACTTTACTATAAAGGCACTGGTGACAACATGTTACTTTACTATACAGGCCCTGGTGACATGTTACTTTACTATACAGGCCCTGGTGACAGCATGTTACTTTACTATACAGGCCCTGGTGACGTGCTACCTTAATATACAGGCCCTGGTGAAATGCTACTTTACTATACAGGCCCTGGTGACATGTTACTTTACTATACAGGACCTGGTGACATGTTACTCTACTATACAGGCCCTGGTGACCTGTTACTTGACTATACAGGCCCTGGTGACATGCTACTTTACTATACAGGCCTTGGTGACCTGTTACTTGACTATACAGGCCCTGGTGACATGCTACTTTACTATACAGGCCCTGGTGACATGTTACTTTACTATACAGGACCTGGTGACATTATTACTCTACTATACAGGCCCTGGTGACATGCTACCTTACTATACAGGCCCTGGTGACATGTTACTTGACTATACAGGCCCTGGTGACATGCTACTTTACTATACAGGCCCTGTTGACATGTTACTTTACTATACAGGCCCTGGTGACATGTTACTTTACTATACAGGCCCTGGTGACATGTTACTTTATTATACAGGCCCTGGTGACAATATGTTACTGCACTAGAAAGGCCCTGGTGACATGTTACTTTAATATACAGTCCCTGGTGACATGTTACTTTACTCTACAGGCCCTGGTGACATGTTACGTTATTATACAGGCCCTGGTGACAATATGTTACTGCACTAGAAAGGCCCTGGTGACATGTTACTTTAATATACAGGCCCTGGTGACAACATGTTACTTTACTATACAGGCCCTGGTTACATGTCACTTTACTATGAAGGCCCTGGTGACAACATGTTACTTTACTAGACAGGCCCTGGTGAAATATTACTTTACTATACAGGCCCTGGTGACATGTTATTTTACTATACAGTCCCTGGTAACAACATGTTACTTTACTATACAGGCCCTGGTGTCATGTTACTTTTACTATACAGGCCCTGGTGACATGTTACCTTACAATACAGGCCCTGATGACATGCTACTTTACTATACAGGCCCTGGTGACAACATGTTACTTTACTATACAGGCCCTGGTGACATGTTACTTGACTATAAAGGCCCTGGTGACATGTTACTTTACTATACATGCCCTGGTGACATGTTACTTTACTATACAGGCCCTGGTGACATGTTACTTTACTATAAAGGCCCTGGTGACAGCATGTTACTTTACTATACAGGCCCTGGTGACATGTTACTTTACTATACAGGCCCTGGTGACAGCATGTTACTTTACTATACAGGCCCTGGTGACAACATGTTACTTTACTATACAGGCCCTGGTGACAACATGTTACTTTACTGTACAGGCCCTGGTTACATGTCACTTTACTATGAATGCCCTGGTGACAACATGTTACTTTACTAGACAGGCCCTGGTGAAATGTTACTTTACTATACAGGCCCTGGTGACATGTTATTTTACTATACAGTCCCTGGTAACAACATGTTACTTTACTATACAGGCCCTGGTGTCATGTTACTTTTACTATACAGGCCCTGGTGACATGTTACTTTACTATACAGAACCTGGTGACAACATGTTACCTTACTATACAGGCCCTGGTGACATGTTACTTTACTATACAGGCCCTGGTGATATGTTACTCTACTATACAGGCCCTGTTGACATGCTACTTTACTATACAGGCCCTGGTGACAACATGCTACTTTACTATACAGGCCCTGGTGACAGCATGTTACCTTACTATACAGGATCTGGTGACATGCTACTTTACTATACAGGCCCTGGTGACATTTTACTTTACTATACAGGCCCTGGTGACATGTTACTTTACTATAAAGGCCCTGGTGACAGCATGTTACTTTACTATACAGGCCCTGGTGACATGTTACTTTACTATACAGGCCCTGGTAACAGAATGTTACTTTAATATACAGGCCCTGGTGACAACATGTTACTTTACTATACAGGCCCTGGTGACATGTTACTTTACTATACAGGCCCTGGTGACCTGTTACTTGACTATACAGGCCCTGGTGACATGCTACTTTACTATACAGGCCCTGGTGACATGTTACTTTACTATACAGGACCTGGTGAAATGTTACTTTACTATACAGGACCTGGTGACATGTTACTCTACTATACAGGCCCTGGTGACCTGTTACTTGACTATACAGGCCCTGGTGACATGCTACTTTACTATACAGGCCTTGGTGACCTGTTATTTGACTATACAGGCCCTGGTGACATGCTACTTTACTATACAGGCCCTGGTGACATGTTACTTTACTATACAGGACCTGGTGACATTATTACTCTACTATACAGGCCCTGGTGACATGCTACCTTACTATACAGGCCCTGGTGACATGTTACTTGACTATACAGGCCCTGGTGACATGCTACTTTACTATACAGGCCCTGTTGACATGTTACTTTACTATACAGGCCCTGGTGACATGTTACTTTACTATACAGGCCCTGGTGACATGTTACTTTATTATACAGGCCCTGGTGACAATATGTTACTGCACTAGAAAGGCCCTGGTGACATGTTACTTTAATATACAGTCCCTGGTGACATGTTACTTTACTATACAGGCCCTGGTGACATGTTACGTTATTATACAGGCCCTGGTGACAATATGTTACTGCACTAGAAAGGCCCTGGTGACATGTTACTTTAATATACAGGCCCTGGTGACAACATGTTACTTTACTATACAGGCCCTGGTTACATGTCACTTTACTATGAAGGCCCTGGTGACAACATGTTACTTTACTAGACAGGCCCTGGTGAAATATTACTTTACTATACAGGCCCTGGTGACATGTTATTTTACTATACAGTCCCTGGTAACAACATGTTACTTTACTATACAGGCCCTGGTGTCATGTTACTTTTACTATACAGGCCCTGGTGACATGTTACCTTACAATACAGGCCCTGATGACATGCTACTTTACTATACAGGCCCTGGTGACAACATGTTACTTTACTATACAGGCCCTGGTTACATGTCACTTTACTATGAAGGCCCTGGTGACAACATGTTACTTTACTAGACAGGCCCTGGTGAAATATTACTTTACTATACAGGCCCTGGTGACATGTTATTTTACTATACAGTCCCTGGTAACAACATGTTACTTTACTATACAGGCCCTGGTGTCATGTTACTTTTACTATACAGGCCCTGGTGACATGTTACCTTACAATACAGGCCCTGATGACATGCTACTTTACTATACAGGCCCTGGTGACAACATGTTACTTTACTATACAGGCCCTGGTGACATGTTACTTGACTATAAAGGCCCTGGTGACATGTTACTTTACTATACAGGCCCTGGTGACATGTTACTTTACTATAAAGGCCCTGGTGACAGCATGTTACTTTACTATACAGGCCCTGGTGACATGTTACTTTACTATACAGGCCCTGGTGACAGCATGTTACTTTACTATACAGGCCCTGGTGACAACATGTTACTTTACTATACAGGCCCTGGTGACAACATGTTACTTTACTGTACAGGCCCTGGTTACATGTCACTTTACTATGAATGCCCTGGTGACAACATGTTACTTTACTAGACAGGCCCTGGTGAAATGTTACTTTACTATACAGGCCCTGGTGACATGTTATTTTACTATACAGTCCCTGGTAACAACATGTTACTTTACTATACAGGCCCTGGTGTCATGTTACTTTTACTATACAGGCCCTGGTGACATGTTACTCTACTATACAGAACCTGGTGACATGTTACTTTACTATACAGAACCTGGTGACAACATGTTACCTTACTATACAGGCCCTGGTGACATGTTACTTTACTATACAGGCCCTGGTGATATGTTACTCTACTATACAGGCCCTGTTGACATGCTACTTTACTATACAGGCCCTGGTGACATTTTACTTTACTATACAGGCCCTGGTGACATGTTACTTTACTATACAGGCCCTGGTGACATGCTACTTTACTATACAGGCCCTGGTGACAGCATGTTACCTTACTATACAGGATCTGGTGACATGCTACTTTACTATACAGGCCCTGGTGACATTTTACTTTACTATACAGGCCCTGGTGACATGTTACTTTACTATAAAGGCCCTGGTGACAGCATGTTACTTTACTATACAGGCCCTGGTGACATGTTACTTTACTATACAGGCCCTGGTGACAGCATGTTACTTTAATATACAGGCCCTGGTGACAACATGTTACTTTACTATACAGGCCCTGGTGACATGTTACTTTACTATACAGGCCCTGGTGACCTGTTACTTGACTATACAGGCCCTGGTGACATGCTACTTTACTATACAGGCCCTGGTGACATGTTACTTTACTATACAGGACCTGGTGAAATGTTACTCTACTATACAGGCCCTGGTGACATGCTACCTTACTATACAGGCCCTGGTGACATGTTACTTGACTATACAGGCCCTGGTGACATGCTACTTTACTATACAGGCCCTGGTGACATGTTACTTTACTATACAGGCCCTGGTGACATGTTACTTTATTATACAGGCCCTGGTGACAACATGTTACTGAACTAGAAAGGCCGTGGTGACATGTTACTTTACTATACAGGACCTGGTGACAACATGTTACTTTACTATACAGGCCCTGGTGACATGTTACTTGACTATAAAGGCCCTGGTGACATGTTACTTTACTATACATGCCCTGGTGACATGTTACTTTACTATACAGGCCCTGGTGACATGTTACTTTACTATAAAGGCCCTGGTGACAGCATGTTACTTTACTATACAGGCCCTGGTGACATGTTACTTTACTATACAGGCCCTGGTGACAGCATGTTACTTTACTATACAGGCCCTGGTGACAACATGTTACTTTACTATACAGGCCCTGGTGACAACATGTTACTTTACTATACAGGCCCTGGTTACATGTCACTTTACTATGAAGGACCTGGTGACAACATGTTACTTTACTAGACAGGCCCTGGTGAAATGTTACTTTACTATACAGGCCCTGGTGACATGTTATTTTACTATACAGTCCCTGGTAACAACATGTTACTTTACTATACAGGCCCTGGTGTCATGTTACTTTTACTATTCAGGCCCTGGTGACATGTTACTCTACTATACAGAACCTGGTGACATGTTACTTTACTATACAGAACCTGGTGACAAAATGTTACCTTACTATACAGGCCCTGGTGACATGTTACTCTACTATACAGGCCCTGTTGACATGCTACTTTACTATACAGGCCCTGGTGACAACATGCTACTTTACTATACAGGCCCTGGTGACAGCATGTTACCTTACTATACAGGCTCTGGTGACATGCTACTTTACTATACAGGCCCTGGTGACATTTTACTTTACTATACAGGCCCTGGTGACATGTTACTTTACTATAAAGGCCCTGGTGACAGCATGTTACTTTACTATACAGGCCCTGGTGACATGTTACTTTACTATACAGGCCCTGGTGACAGCATGTTACTTTACTATACAGGCCCTGGTGACAACATGTTACTTTACTATACAGGCCCTGGTGACATGTTACTTTACTATACAGGCCCTGGTGACCTGTTACTTGACTATACAGGCCCTGGTGACATGTTACTTTACTATACAGGCCCTGGTGACATGTTACTTTACTATACAGGACCTGGTGACATGTTACTCTACTATACAGGCCCTGGTGACATGCTACCTTACTATACAGGCCCTGGTGACATGTTACTTGACTATACAGGCCCTGGTGACATGCTACTTTACTATACAGGCCCTGGTGACATGTTACTTTACTATACAGGCCATGGTGACATGTTACTTTATTATACAGGCCCTGGTGACAACATGTTACTGCACTAGAAAGGCCGTGGTGACATGTTACTTTACTATACAGGCCCTGGTGACAACATGTTACTTCCCTATACAGGCCCTGGTGACATGTTACTTTAATATACAGTCCCTGGTGACAACATGTTACTTTACTATACAGGCCCTGGTGACAACATGTTACTTTACTATACAGGCCCTGGGGACAACATGTTACTTTACTATACAGGCCCTGGTGACATGTTACTTTACTATACAGGCCCTGGTGACATGTTACTTGACTATAAAGGCCCTGGTGACATGTTACTTTACTATACATGCCCTGGTGACATGCTACTTTACTATACAGGCCCTGGTGACATGTTACTTTACTATACAGGCCCTGGTGACATGTTACTTTACTATACAGGCCCTGGTGACATGTTACTTTATTATACAGGCCCTGGTGACAATATGTTACTGCACTAGAAAGGCCCTGGTGACATGTTACTTTAATATACAGTCCCTGGTGACATGTTACTTTACTATACAGGCCCTGGTGACATGTTACGTTATTATACAGGCCCTGGTGACAATATGTTACTGCACTAGAAAGGCCCTGGTGACATGTTACTTTAATATACAGGCCCTGGTGACAACATGTTACTTTACTATACAGGCCCTGGTTACATGTCACTTTACTATGAAGGCCCTGGTGACAACATGTTACTTTACTAGACAGGCCCTGGTGAAATATTACTTTACTATACAGGCCCTGGTGACATGTTATTTTACTATACAGTCCCTGGTAACAACATGTTACTTTACTATACAGGCCCTGGTGTCATGTTACTTTTACTATACAGGCCCTGGTGACATGTTACCTTACAATACAGGCCCTGATGACATGCTACTTTACTATACAGGCCCTGGTGACAACATGTTACTTTACTATACAGGCCCTGGTTACATGTCACTTTACTATGAAGGCCCTGGTGACAACATGTTACTTTACTAGACAGGCCCTGGTGAAATATTACTTTACTATACAGGCCCTGGTGACATGTTATTTTACTATACAGTCCCTGGTAACAACATGTTACTTTACTATACAGGCCCTGGTGTCATGTTACTTTTACTATACAGGCCCTGGTGACATGTTACCTTACAATACAGGCCCTGATGACATGCTACTTTACTATACAGGCCCTGGTGACAACATGTTACTTTACTATACAGGCCCTGGTGACATGTTACTTGACTATAAAGGCCCTGGTGACATGTTACTTTACTATACAGGCCCTGGTGACATGTTACTTTACTATAAAGGCCCTGGTGACAGCATGTTACTTTACTATACAGGCCCTGGTGACATGTTACTTTACTATACAGGCCCTGGTGACAGCATGTTACTTTACTATACAGGCCCTGGTGACAACATGTTACTTTACTATACAGGCCCTGGTGACAACATGTTACTTTACTGTACAGGCCCTGGTTACATGTCACTTTACTATGAATGCCCTGGTGACAACATGTTACTTTACTAGACAGGCCCTGGTGAAATGTTACTTTACTATACAGGCCCTGGTGACATGTTATTTTACTATACAGTCCCTGGTAACAACATGTTACTTTACTATACAGGCCCTGGTGTCATGTTACTTTTACTATACAGGCCCTGGTGACATGTTACTCTACTATACAGAACCTGGTGACATGTTACTTTACTATACAGAACCTGGTGACAACATGTTACCTTACTATACAGGCCCTGGTGACATGTTACTTTACTATACAGGCCCTGGTGATATGTTACTCTACTATACAGGCCCTGTTGACATGCTACTTTACTATACAGGCCCTGGTGACATTTTACTTTACTATACAGGCCCTGGTGACATGTTACTTTACTATACAGGCCCTGGTGACATGCTACTTTACTATACAGGCCCTGGTGACAGCATGTTACCTTACTATACAGGATCTGGTGACATGCTACTTTACTATACAGGCCCTGGTGACATTTTACTTTACTATACAGGCCCTGGTGACATGTTACTTTACTATAAAGGCCCTGGTGACAGCATGTTACTTTACTATACAGGCCCTGGTGACATGTTACTTTACTATACAGGCCCTGGTGACAGCATGTTACTTTAATATACAGGCCCTGGTGACAACATGTTACTTTACTATACAGGCCCTGGTGACATGTTACTTTACTATACAGGCCCTGGTGACCTGTTACTTGACTATACAGGCCCTGGTGACATGCTACTTTACTATACAGGCCCTGGTGACATGTTACTTTACTATACAGGACCTGGTGAAATGTTACTCTACTATACAGGCCCTGGTGACATGCTACCTTACTATACAGGCCCTGGTGACATGTTACTTGACTATACAGGCCCTGGTGACATGCTACTTTACTATACAGGCCCTGGTGACATGTTACTTTACTATACAGGCCCTGGTGACATGTTACTTTATTATACAGGCCCTGGTGACAACATGTTACTGAACTAGAAAGGCCGTGGTGACATGTTACTTTACTATACAGGACCTGGTGACAACATGTTACTTTACTATACAGGCCCTGGTGACATGTTACTTGACTATAAAGGCCCTGGTGACATGTTACTTTACTATACATGCCCTGGTGACATGTTACTTTACTATACAGGCCCTGGTGACATGTTACTTTACTATAAAGGCCCTGGTGACAGCATGTTACTTTACTATACAGGCCCTGGTGACATGTTACTTTACTATACAGGCCCTGGTGACAGCATGTTACTTTACTATACAGGCCCTGGTGACAACATGTTACTTTACTATACAGGCCCTGGTGACAACATGTTACTTTACTATACAGGCCCTGGTTACATGTCACTTTACTATGAAGGACCTGGTGACAACATGTTACTTTACTAGACAGGCCCTGGTGAAATGTTACTTTACTATACAGGCCCTGGTGACATGTTATTTTACTATACAGTCCCTGGTAACAACATGTTACTTTACTATACAGGCCCTGGTGTCATGTTACTTTTACTATACAGGCCCTGGTGACATGTTACTCTACTATACAGAACCTGGTGACATGTTACTTTACTATACAGAACCTGGTGACAAAATGTTACCTTACTATACAGGCCCTGGTGACATGTTACTCTACTATACAGGCCCTGTTGACATGCTACTTTACTATACAGGCCCTGGTGACAACATGCTACTTTACTATACAGGCCCTGGTGACAGCATGTTACCTTACTATACAGGCTCTGGTGACATGCTACTTTACTATACAGGCCCTGGTGACATTTTACTTTACTATACAGGCCCTGGTGACATGTTACTTTACTATAAAGGCCCTGGTGACAGCATGTTACTTTACTATACAGGCCCTGGTGACATGTTACTTTACTATACAGGCCCTGGTGACAGCATGTTACTTTACTATACAGGCCCTGGTGACAACATGTTACTTTACTATACAGGCCCTGGTGACATGTTACTTTACTATACAGGCCCTGGTGACCTGTTACTTGACTATACAGGCCCTGGTGACATGTTACTTTACTATACAGGCCCTGGTGACATGTTACTTTACTATACAGGACCTGGTGACATGTTACTCTACTATACAGGCCCTGGTGACATGCTACCTTACTATACAGGCCCTGGTGACATGTTACTTGACTATACAGGCCCTGGTGACATGCTACTTTACTATACAGGCCCTGGTGACATGTTACTTTACTATACAGGCCATGGTGACATGTTACTTTATTATACAGGCCCTGGTGACAACATGTTACTGCACTAGAAAGGCCGTGGTGACATGTTACTTTACTATACAGGCCCTGGTGACAACATGTTACTTCCCTATACAGGCCCTGGTGACATGTTACTTTAATATACAGTCCCTGGGGACAACATGTTACTTTACTATACAGGCCCTGGTGACAACATGTTACTTTACTATACAGGCCCTGGGGACAACATGTTACTTTACTATACAGGCCCTGGTGACATGTTACTTTACTATACAGGCCCTGGTGACATGTTACTTGACTATAAAGGCCCTGGTGACATGTTACTTTACTATACATGCCCTGGTGACATGTTACTTTACTATAAAGGCCCTGGTGACAGCATGTTACTTTACTATACAGGCCCTGGTGACATGTTACTTTACTATACAGGCCCTGGTGACAGCATGTTACTTTACTATACAGGCCCTGGTGACAACATGTTACTTTACTATACAGGCCCTGGTGACATGTTACTTTACTATACAGGCCCTGGTGACCTGTTACTTGACTATACAGGCCCTGGTGACATGCTACTTTACTATACAGGCCCTGGTGACCTGTTACTTGACTATACAGGCCCTGGTGACATGCTACTTTACTATACAGGCCCTGGTGACCTGTTACTTTACTATACAGGCCCTGGTGACATGTTACTTTATTATACAGGCCCTGGTGACAACATGTTACTGCACTAGAAAGGCCCTGGTGACATGTTACTTTACTATACAGGCCCTATATATAAGGCCCTGGTGACAACATGTTACTTCCCTATACAGGCCCTGGTGACATGTTACTTTAATATACAGTCCCTGGTGACAACATGTTACTTTACTATACAGGCCCTGGTGACAACATGTTACTTTACTATACAGGCCCTGGGGACAACATGTTACTTTACTATACAGGCCCTGGTGACATGTTACTTTACTATACAGGCCCTGGTGACATGTTACTTGACTATAAAGGCCCTGGTGACATGTTACTTTACTATACATGCCCTGGTGACATTTTACTTTACTATACAGGCCCTGGTGACATGTTACTTTACTATAAAGGCACTGGTGACAACATGTTACTTTACTATACAGGCCCTGGTGACATGTTACTTTACTATACAGGCCCTGGTGACAGCATGTTACTTTACTATACAGGCCCTGGTGATGTGCTACCTTAATATACAGGCCCTGGTGACATGCTACTTTACTATACAGGCCCTGGTGACATGTTACTTTACTATACAGGACCTGGTGACATGTTACTCTACTATACAGGCCCTGGTGACCTGTTACTTGACTATACAGGCCCTGGTGACATGCTACTTTACTATACAGGCCTTGGTGACCTGTTACTTGACTATACAGGCCCTGGTGACATGCTACTTTACTATACAGGCCCTGGTGACATGTTACTTTACTATACAGGACCTGGTGACATTATTACTCTACTATACAGGCCCTGGTGACATGCTACCTTACTATACAGGCCCTGGTGACATGTTACTTGACTATACAGGCCCTGGTGACATGCTACTTTACTATACAGGCCCTGTTGACATGTT
This sequence comes from Oncorhynchus clarkii lewisi, assembly GCF_045791955.1. Lineage (NCBI taxonomy): Eukaryota > Metazoa > Chordata > Actinopteri > Salmoniformes > Salmonidae > Oncorhynchus > Oncorhynchus clarkii. The sequence continues at coordinate 47,583,816 of NC_092168.1, read as the reverse complement.
ACTTTACTATACAGGCCCTGGTGACATGTTACTTTACTATACAGGCCCTGGTGACATGTTACTTTATTATACAGGCCCTGGTGACAATATGTTACTGCACTAGAAAGGCCCTGGTGACATGTTACTTTAATATACAGTCCCTGGTGACATGTTACTTTACTATACAGGCCCTGGTGACATGTTACGTTATTATACAGGCCCTGGTGACAATATGTTACTGCACTAGAAAGGCCCTGGTGACCTGTTACTTGACTATACAGGCCCTGGTGACATGCTACTTTACTATACAGGCCCTGGTGACATGTTACTTTACTATACAGGACCTGGTGACATTATTACTCTACTATACAGGCCCTGGTGACATGCTACCTTACTATACAGGCCCTGGTGACATGTTACTTTACTATACAGGACCTGGTGACATTATTACTCTACTATACAGGCCCTGGTGACATGCTACCTTACTATACAGGCCCTGGTGACATGTTACTTTACTATACAGGCCCTGGGGACAACATGTTACTTTACTATACAGGCCCTGGTGACATGTTACTTTACTATACAGGCCCTGGTGACATGTTACTTGACTATAAAGGCCCTGGTGACATGTTACTTTACTATACATGCCCTGGTGACATGTTACTTTACTATAAAGGCCCTGGTGACAGCATGTTACTTTACTATACAGGCCCTGGTGACATGTTACTTTACTATACAGGCCCTGGTGACAGCATGTTACTTTACTATACAGTCCCTGGTGACAACATGTTACTTTACTATACAGGCCCTGGTGACATGTTACTTTACTATACAGGCCCTGGTGACCTGTTACTTGACTATACAGGCCCTGGTGACATGCTACTTTACTATACAGGCCCTGGTGACCTGTTACTTGACTATACAGGCCCTGGTGACATGCTACTTTACTATACAGGCCCTGGTGACATGTTACTTTACTATACAGGACCTGGTGACATGTTACTCTACTATACAGGCCCTGGTGACCTGTTACTTGACTATACAGGCCCTGGTGACATGCTACTTTACTATACAGGCCCTGGTGACCTGTTACTTGACTATACAGGCCCTGGTGACATGCTACTTTACTATACAGGCCCTGGTGACATGTTACTTTACTATACAAGACCTGGTGACATTATTACTCTACTATACAGGCCCTGGTGACATGCTACCTTACTATACAGGCCCTGGTGACATGTTACTGCACTAGAAAGGCCCTGGTGACATGTTACTTTACTATACAGGCCCTATATATAAGGCCCTGGTGACAACATGTTACTTCCCTATACAGGCCCTGGTGACATGTTACTTTAATATACAGTCCCTGGTGACAACATGTTACTTTACTATACAGGCCCTGGTGACAACATGTTACTTTACTATACAGGCCCTGGGGACAACATGTTACTTTACTATACAGGCCCTGGTGACATGTTACTTTACTATACAGGCCCTGGTGACATGTTACTTGACTATAAAGGCCCTGGTGACATGTTACTTTACTATACATGCCCTGGTGACATTTTACTTTACTATACAGGCCCTGGTGACATGTTACTTTACTATAAAGGCACTGGTGACAACATGTTACTTTACTATACAGGCCCTGGTGACATGTTACTTTACTATACAGGCCCTGGTGACAGCATGTTACTTTACTATACAGGCCCTGGTGACGTGCTACCTTAATATACAGGCCCTGGTGACATGCTACTTTACTATACAGGCCCTGGTGACATGTTACTTTACTATACAGGACCTGGTGACATGTTACTCTACTATACAGGCCCTGGTGACCTGTTACTTGACTATACAGGCCCTGGTGACATGCTACTTTACTATACAGGCCTTGGTGACCTGTTACTTGACTATACAGGCCCTGGTGACATGCTACTTTACTATACAGGCCCTGGTGACATGTTACTTTACTATACAGGACCTGGTGACATTATTACTCTACTATACAGGCCCTGGTGACATGCTACCTTACTATACAGGCCCTGGTGACATGTTACTTGACTATACAGGCCCTGGTGACATGCTACTTTACTATACAGGCCCTGTTGACATGTTACTTTACTATACAGGCCCTGGTGACATGTTACTTTACTATACAGGCCCTGGTGACATGTTACTTTATTATACAGGCCCTGGTGACAATATGTTACTGCACTAGAAAGGCCCTGGTGACATGTTACTTTAATATACAGTCCCTGGTGACATGTTACTTTACTATACAGGCCCTGGTGACATGTTACGTTATTATACAGGCCCTGGTGACAATATGTTACTGCACTAGAAAGGCCCTGGTGACCTGTTACTTGACTATACAGGCCCTGGTGACATGCTACTTTACTATACAGGCCCTGGTGACATGTTACTTTACTATACAGGACCTGGTGACATTATTACTCTACTATACAGGCCCTGGTGACATGCTACCTTACTATACAGGCCCTGGTGACATGTTACTTTACTATACAGGCCCTGGTGACATGTTACTTTATTATACAGGCCCTGGTGACAACATGTTACTGCACTAGAAAGGCCCTGGTGACATGTTACTTTACTATACAGGCCCTATATATAAGGCCCTGGTGACAACATGTTACTTCCCTATACAGGCCCTGGTGACATGTTACTTTAATATACAGTCCCTGGTGACAACATGTTACTTTACTATACAGGCCCTGGTGACAACATGTTACTTTACTATACAGGCCCTGGGGACAACATGTTACTTTACTATACAGGCCCTGGTGACATGTTACTTTACTATACAGGCCCTGGTGACATGTTACTTGACTATAAAGGCCCTGGTGACATGTTACTTTACTATACATGCCCTGGTGACATGTTACTTTACTATACAGGCCCTGGTGACATGTTACTTTACTATAAAGGCACTGGTGACAACATGTTACTTTACTATACAGGCCCTGGTGACATGTTACTTTACTATACAGGCCCTGGTGACAGCATGTTACTTTACTATACAGGCCCTGGTGACGTGCTACCTTAATATACAGGCCCTGGTGAAATGCTACTTTACTATACAGGCCCTGGTGACATGTTACTTTACTATACAGGACCTGGTGACATGTTACTCTACTATACAGGCCCTGGTGACCTGTTACTTGACTATACAGGCCCTGGTGACATGCTACTTTACTATACAGGCCTTGGTGACCTGTTACTTGACTATACAGGCCCTGGTGACATGCTACTTTACTATACAGGCCCTGGTGACATGTTACTTTACTATACAGGACCTGGTGACATTATTACTCTACTATACAGGCCCTGGTGACATGCTACCTTACTATACAGGCCCTGGTGACATGTTACTTGACTATACAGGCCCTGGTGACATGCTACTTTACTATACAGGCCCTGTTGACATGTTACTTTACTATACAGGCCCTGGTGACATGTTACTTTACTATACAGGCCCTGGTGACATGTTACTTTATTATACAGGCCCTGGTGACAATATGTTACTGCACTAGAAAGGCCCTGGTGACATGTTACTTTAATATACAGTCCCTGGTGACATGTTACTTTACTCTACAGGCCCTGGTGACATGTTACGTTATTATACAGGCCCTGGTGACAATATGTTACTGCACTAGAAAGGCCCTGGTGACATGTTACTTTAATATACAGGCCCTGGTGACAACATGTTACTTTACTATACAGGCCCTGGTTACATGTCACTTTACTATGAAGGCCCTGGTGACAACATGTTACTTTACTAGACAGGCCCTGGTGAAATATTACTTTACTATACAGGCCCTGGTGACATGTTATTTTACTATACAGTCCCTGGTAACAACATGTTACTTTACTATACAGGCCCTGGTGTCATGTTACTTTTACTATACAGGCCCTGGTGACATGTTACCTTACAATACAGGCCCTGATGACATGCTACTTTACTATACAGGCCCTGGTGACAACATGTTACTTTACTATACAGGCCCTGGTGACATGTTACTTGACTATAAAGGCCCTGGTGACATGTTACTTTACTATACATGCCCTGGTGACATGTTACTTTACTATACAGGCCCTGGTGACATGTTACTTTACTATAAAGGCCCTGGTGACAGCATGTTACTTTACTATACAGGCCCTGGTGACATGTTACTTTACTATACAGGCCCTGGTGACAGCATGTTACTTTACTATACAGGCCCTGGTGACAACATGTTACTTTACTATACAGGCCCTGGTGACAACATGTTACTTTACTGTACAGGCCCTGGTTACATGTCACTTTACTATGAATGCCCTGGTGACAACATGTTACTTTACTAGACAGGCCCTGGTGAAATGTTACTTTACTATACAGGCCCTGGTGACATGTTATTTTACTATACAGTCCCTGGTAACAACATGTTACTTTACTATACAGGCCCTGGTGTCATGTTACTTTTACTATACAGGCCCTGGTGACATGTTACTTTACTATACAGAACCTGGTGACAACATGTTACCTTACTATACAGGCCCTGGTGACATGTTACTTTACTATACAGGCCCTGGTGATATGTTACTCTACTATACAGGCCCTGTTGACATGCTACTTTACTATACAGGCCCTGGTGACAACATGCTACTTTACTATACAGGCCCTGGTGACAGCATGTTACCTTACTATACAGGATCTGGTGACATGCTACTTTACTATACAGGCCCTGGTGACATTTTACTTTACTATACAGGCCCTGGTGACATGTTACTTTACTATAAAGGCCCTGGTGACAGCATGTTACTTTACTATACAGGCCCTGGTGACATGTTACTTTACTATACAGGCCCTGGTGACAGAATGTTACTTTAATATACAGGCCCTGGTGACAACATGTTACTTTACTATACAGGCCCTGGTGACATGTTACTTTACTATACAGGCCCTGGTGACCTGTTACTTGACTATACAGGCCCTGGTGACATGCTACTTTACTATACAGGCCCTGGTGACATGTTACTTTACTATACAGGACCTGGTGAAATGTTACTCTACTATACAGGCCCTGGTGACATGCTACTTTACTATACAGGCCCTGGTGACATGTTACTTTACTATACAGGCCCTGGTGACAACATGTTACTTTACTGTACAGGCCCTGGTTACATGTTACTTTACTATGAATGCCCTGGTGACAACATGTTACTTTACTAGACAGGCCCTGGTGAAATGTTACTTTACTATACAGGCCCTGGTGACATGTTATTTTACTATACAGTCCCTGGTAACAACATGTTACTTTACTATACAGGCCCTGGTGTCATGTTACTTTTACTATACAGGCCCTGGTGACATGTTACTCTACAATACAGAACCTGGTGACATGTTACTTTACTATACAGAACCTGGTGACAACATGTTACCTTACTATACAGGCCCTGGTGACATGTTACTTTACTATACAGGCCCTGGTGATATGTTACTCTACTATACAGGCCCTGTTGACATGCTACTTTACTATACAGGCCCTGGTGACAACATGCTACTTTACTATACAGGCCCTGGTGACAGCATGTTACCTTACTATACAGGATCTGGTGACATGCTACTTTACTATACAGGCCCTGGTGACATTTTACTTTACTATACAGGCCCTGGTGACATGTTACTTTACTATAAAGGCCCTGGTGACAGCATGTTACTTTACTATACAGGCCCTGGTGACATGTTACTTTACTATACAGGCCCTGGTGACAGAATGTTACTTTAATATACAGGCCCTGGTGACAACATGTTACTTTACTATACAGGCCCTGGTGACATGTTACTTTACTATACAGGCCCTGGTGACCTGTTACTTGACTATACAGGCCCTGGTGACATGCTACTTTACTATACAGGCCCTGGTGACATGTTACTTTACTATACAGGACCTGGTGAAATGTTACTCTACTATACAGGCCCTGGTGACATGCTACCTTACTATACAGGCCCTGGTGACATGTTACTTGACTATACAGGCCCTGGTGACATGCTACTTTACTATACAGGCCCTGGTGACATGTTACTTTACTATACAGGCCCTGGTGACATGTTACTTTATTATACAGGCCCTGGTGACAACATGTTACTGAACTAGAAAGGCCGTGGTGACATGTTACTTTACTATACAGGACCTGGTGACAACATGTTACTTTACTATACAGGCCCTGGTGACATGTTACTTGACTATAAAGGCCCTGGTGACATGTTACTTTACTATACATGCCCTGGTGACATGTTACTTTACTATACAGGCCCTGGTGACATGTTACTTTACTATAAAGGCCCTGGTGACAGCATGTTACTTTACTATACAGGCCCTGGTGACATGTTACTTTACTATACAGGCCCTGGTGACAGCATGTTACTTTACTATACAGGCCCTGGTGACAACATGTTACTTTACTATACAGGCCCTGGTGACAACATGTTACTTTACTATACAGGCCCTGGTTACATGTCACTTTACTATGAAGGACCTGGTGACAACATGTTACTTTACTAGACAGGCCCTGGTGAAATGTTACTTTACTATACAGGCCCTGGTGACATGTTATTTTACTATACAGTCCCTGGTAACAACATGTTACTTTACTATACAGGCCCTGGTGTCATGTTACTTTTACTATACAGGCCCTGGTGACATGTTACTCTACTATACAGAACCTGGTGACATGTTACTTTACTATACAGAACCTGGTGACAAAATGTTACCTTACTATACAGGCCCTGGTGACATGTTACTCTACTATACAGGCCCTGTTGACATGCTACTTTACTATACAGGCCCTGGTGACAACATGCTACTTTACTATACAGGCCCTGGTGACAACATGTTACCTTACTATACAGGCTCTGGTGACATGCTACTTTACTATACAGGCCCTGGTGAAATTTTACTTTACTATACAGGCCCTGGTGACATGTTACTTTACTATAAAGGCCCTGGTGACAGCATGTTACTTTACTATACAGGCCCTGGTGACACGTTACTTTACTATACAGGCCCTGGTGACAGCATGTTACTTTACTATACAGGTCCTGGTGACAACATGTTACTTTACTATACAGGCCCTGGTGACATGTTACTTTACTATACAGGCCCTGGTGACCTGTTACTTGACTATACAGGCCCTGGTGACATGCTACTTTACTATACAGGCCCTGGTGACATGTTACTTTACTATACAGGACCTGGTGACATGTTACTCTACTATACAGGCCCTGGTGACATGCTACCTTACTATACAGGCCCTGGTGACATGTTACTTGACTATACAGGCCCTGGTGACATGCTACTTTACTATACAGGCCCTGGTGACATGTTACTTTACTATACAGGCCCTGGTGACATGTTACTTTATTATACAGGCCCTGGTGACAACATGTTACTGCACTAGAAAGGCCGTGGTGACATGTTACTTTACTATACAGGCCCTGGTGACAACATGTTACTTCCCTATACAGGCCCTGGTGACATGTTACTTTAATATACAGTCCCTGGTGACAACATGTTACTTTACTATACAGGCCCTGGTGACAACATGTTACTTTACTATACAGGCCCTGGGGACAACATGTTACTTTACTATACAGGCCCTGGTGACATGTTACTTTACTATACAGGCCCTGGTGACATGTTACTTGACTATAAAGGCCCTGGTGACATGTTACTTTACTATACATGCCCTGGTGACATGTTACTTTACTATACAGGCCCTGGTGACATGTTACTTTACTATAAAGGCACTGGTGACAACATGTTACTTTACTATACAGGCCCTGGTGACATGTTACTTTACTATACAGGCCCTGGTGACAGCATGTTACTTTACTATACAGGCCCTGGTTACATGTCACTTTACTATAAAGGCCCTGGTGACATGTTACTTTACTATACATGCCCTGGTGACATGTTACTTTACTATACAGGCCCTGGTGACATGTTACTTTACTATAAAGGCCCTGGTGACATGTTACTTTACTATACATGCCCTGGTGACATGTTACTTTACTATACAGGCCCTGGTGACATGTTACTTTACTATACAGGCCCTGGTGACAACATGTTACTTTACTATACAGGCCCTGGTTACATGTCACTTTACTATAAAGGCCCTGGTGACATGTTACTTTACTATACAGGCCCTGGTGACATGTTACTTTACTATAAAGGCCCTGGTGACAACATGTTACTTTACTATACCGGCCCTGGTGACATGTTACTTTACTATACATGCCCTGGTGACATGTTACTTTACTATACAGGCCCTGGTGACATGTTACTTTACTATACAGGCCCTGGTGACATGTTACTTTACTATACAGGCCCTGGTGACAACATGTTACTTTACTATACAGGCCCTGGTGACATGTTACTTTACTATACAGGCCCTGGTGACATGTTACTTTACTATACAGGACCTGGTGACATGTTACTTTACTATACAGGCCCTGGTGACATGCTACTTTACTATACAGGCCCTGGTGACAGCATGTTACTTTACTATACAGGCCCTGGTGACATGCTACTTTACTATACAGAACCTGGTGACATGTTACTTTACTATAAAGGCCCTGGTGACATGTTACTCTACTATACAGAACCTGGTGACATGTTACTTTACTATACAGGCCCTGGTGACAACATGTTACCTTACTATACAGGCCCTGGTGACAACATGCTACTTTACTATACAGGATCTGGTGACATGTTACTTTACTATACAGGCCCTGGTGACAACATGTTACTTTACTATACAGGCCCTGGTGACAACATGTTACTTTACTATACAGGACCAGGTGACATGTTACTCTACTATACAGGCCCTGGTGACATGCTACCTTACTATACAGGCCCTGGTGACATGTTACTTGACTATACAGGCCCTGGTGACATGCTACTTTACTATACAGGCCCTGGTGACATGTTACTTTACTATACAGTGACATGTTACTTTATTATACAGGCCCTGGTGACAGCATGTTACTTTACTATACAGGCCCTGGTGACAACATGTTACTTTACTATACAGGCCCTGGTGTCAACATGTTACCTTACTATACAGGCCCTGGGGACAACAATTTACTTTACTATACAGGCCCTGGTGACATGTTACTTTACTATACAGGCCCTGGTGACATGTTACTTTACTATACAGGCCCTGGTGACATGTTACTTTACTATACATGCCCTGGTGACATGTTACTTTACTATACAGGCCCTGGTGACATGTTACCTTACAATACAGGCCCTGATGACATGCTACTTTACTATACAGGCCCTGGTGACAACATGTTACTTTACTATACAGGCCCTGGTTACATGTCACTTTACTATAAAGGCCCTGGTGACATGTTACTTTACTATACATGCCCTGGTGACATGTTACTTTACTATACAGGCCCTGGTGACATGTTACTTTACTATAAAGGCCCTGGTGACAACATGTTACTTTACTATACCGGCCCTGGTGACATGTTACTTTACTTTACATGCCCTGGTGACATGTTACTTTACTATACAGGCCCTGGTGACATGTTACTTTACTATACAGGCCCTGGTGACATGTTACTTTACTATACAGGCCCTGGTGACAACATGTTACTTTACTATACAGGCCCTGGTGACATGTTACTTTACTATACAGGCCCTGGTGACATGTTACTTTACTATACAGGACCTGGTGACATGTTACTTTACTATACAGGCCCTGGTGACATGCTACTTTACTATACAGGCCCTGGTGACAGCATGTTACTTTACTATACAGGCCCTGGTGACATGCTACTTTACTATACAGAACCTGGTGACATGTTACTTTACTATAAAGTCCCTGGTGACATGTTACTCTACTATACAGAACCTGGTGACATGTTACTTTACTATACAGGCCCTGGTGACAACATGTTACCTTACTATACAGGCCCTGGTGACAACATGCTACTTTACTATACAGGATCTGGTGACATGTTACTTTACTATACAGGCCCTGGTGACAACATGTTACTTTACTATACAGGCCCTGGTTACATGTCACTTTACTATAAAGGCCCTGGTGACATGTTACTTTACTATACAGGCCCTGGTGACATGTTACTTTACTATAAAGGCCCTGGTGACAACATGTTACTTTACTATACCGGCCCTGGTGACATGTTACTTTACTATACATGCCCTGGTGACATGTTACTTTACTATACAGGCCCTGGTGACATGTTACTTTACTATACAGGCCCTGGTGACATGTTACTTTACTATACAGGCCCTGGTGACAACATGTTACTTTACTATACAGGCCCTGGTGACATGTTACTTTACTATACAGGCCCTGGTGACATGCTACCTTACTATACAGACCCTGGTGACATGTTACTTGACTATACAGGCCCTGGTGACATGCTACTTTACTATACAGGCCCTGGTGACATGTTACTTTACTATACAGTGACATGTTACTTTATTATACAGGCCCTGGTGACAGCATGTTACTTTACTATACAGGCCCTGGTGACAACATGTTACTTTACTATACAGGCCCTGGTGTCAACATGTTACCTTACTATACAGGCCCTGGGGACAACAATTTACTTTACTATACAGGCCCTGGTGACATGTTACTTTACTATACAGGCCCTGGTGACATGTTACTTTACTATACAGGCCCTGGTGACATGTTACTTTACTATACATGCCCTGGTGACATGTTACTTTACTATACAGGCCCTGGTGACATGTTACCTTACAATACAGGCCCTGATGACATGCTACTTTACTATACAGGCCCTGGTGAAAACATGTTACTTTACTATACAGGCCCTGGTTACATGTCACTTTACTATAAAGGCCCTGGTGACATGTTACTTTACTATACATGCCCTGGTGACATGTTACTTTACTATACAGGCCCTGGTGACATGTTACTTTACTATAAAGGCCCTGGTGACATGTTACTTTACTATACAGGCCCTGGTGACATGTTACTTTACTATACCGGCCCTGGTGACATGTTACTTTACTTTACATGCCCTGGTGACATGTTACTTTACTATACAGGCCCTGGTGACATGTTACTTTACTATACAGGCCCTGGTGACATGTTACTTTACTATACAGGCCCTGGTGACAACATGTTACTTTACTATACAGGCCCTGGTGACATGTTACTTTACTATACAGGCCCTGGTGACATGTTACTTTACTATACAGGACCTGGTGACATGTTACTTTACTATACAGGCCCTGGTGACATGCTACTTTACTATACAGGCCCTGGTGACAGCATGTTACTTTACTATACAGGCCCTGGTGACATGCTACTTTACTATACAGAACCTGGTGACATGTTACTTTACTATAAAGGCCCTGGTGACATGTTACTCTACTATACAGAACCTGGTGACATGTTACTTTACTATACAGGCCCTGGTGACAACATGTTACCTTACTATACAGGCCCTGGTGACAACATGCTACTTTACTATACAGGATCTGGTGACATGTTACTTTACTATACAGGCCCTGGTGACAACATGTTACTTTACTATACAGGCCCTGGTGACAACATGTTACTTTACTATACAGGACCAGGTGACATGTTACTCTACTATACAGGCCCTGGTGACATGCTACCTTACTATACAGGCCCTGGTGACATGTTACTTGACTATACAGGCCCTGGTGACATGCTACTTTACTATACAGGCCCTGGTGACATGTTACTTTACTATACAGTGACATGTTACTTTATTATACAGGCCCTGGTGACAGCATGTTACTTTACTATACAGGCCCTGGTGACAACATGTTACTTTACTATACAGGCCCTGGTGTCAACATGTTACCTTACTATACAGGCCCTGGGGACAACAATTTACTTTACTATACAGGCCCTGGTGACATGTTACTTTACTATACAGGCCCTGGTGACATGTTACTTTACTATACAGGCCCTGGTGACATGTTACTTTACTATACATGCCCTGGTGACATGTTACTTTACTATACAGGCCCTGGTGACATGTTACCTTACAATACAGGCCCTGATGACATGCTACTTTACTATACAGGCCCTGGTGACTTTTTTTATTTTTTTTTATTTTCTTTTATTTCACCTTTATTTAACCAGGTAGGCTAGTTGAGAACAAGTTCTCATTTGCAACTGCGACCTGGCCAAGATAAGGCATAGCAGTGTGAACAGACAACACAGAGTTACACATGGAGTAAACAATTAACAAGTCAATAACACAGTAGAAAAAAGGGGAGTCTATATATACATTGTGTGCAAAAGGCATGAGAAGGTAGGCAAATAATTACAATTATGCAGATTAACACTGGAGTGATAAATGATCAGATGGTTATGTAAAGGTAGAGATATTGGCGTGCAAAAGAGCAGAAAAATAAATAAATAATAACAGTATGGGGATGAGGTAGGTGAAAATGGGTGGGCTATTTACCAATAGACTATGTACAGCTGCAGCGATCGGTTAGCTGCTCAGATAGCAGATGTTTGAAGTTGGTGAGGGAGATAAAAGTCTCCAACTTCAGTGATTTTTGCAATTCGTTCCAATCACAGGCAGCAGAGAACTGGAACGAAAGGCGGCCAAATGAGGTGTTGGCTTTAGGGATGATCAGTGAGATACACCTGCTGGAGCGCGTGCTACGGATGGGTGTTGCCATCGTAACCAGTGAACTGAGATAAGGCGGAGCTTTACCTAGCATGGACTTGTAGATGAGCTGGAGCCAGTGGGTCTGGCGACGAATATGTAGCGAGGGCCAGCCGATTAGAGCATACAAGTCGCAGTGGTGGGTGGTATAAGGTGCTTTAGTGACAAAACGGATGGCACTGTGATAAACTGCGTCCAGTTTGCTGAGTAGAGTGTTGGAAGCAATTTTGTAGATGACATCGCCGAAGTCGAGGATCGGTAGGATAGTCAGTTTTACTAGGGTAAGTTTGGCGGCGTGAGTGAAGGAGGCTTTGTTGCGGAATAGAAAGCCGACTCTTGATTTGATTTTCGATTGGAGATGTTTGATATGGGTCTGGAAGGAGAGTTTAGAGTCTAGCCAGACACCTAGGTACTTATAGATGTCCACATATTCAAGGTCGGAACCATCCAGGGTGGTGATGCTGGTCAGGCGTGCGGGTGCAGGCAGCGAACGGTTGAAAAGCATGCATTTGGTTTTACTAGCGTTTAAGAGCAGTTGGAGGCCACGGAAGGAGTGCTGTATGGCATTGAAGCTCGTTTGGAGGTTAGATAGCACAGTGTCCAAGGACGGGCCGGAAGTATATAGAATGGTGTCGTCTGCGTAGAGGTGGATCAGGGAATCGCCCGCAGCATGAGAAACATCATTGATATATACAGAGAAAAGAGTCGGCCCGAGAATTGAACCCTGTGGCACCCCCATAGAGACTGCCAGAGGACCGGACAGCATGCCCTCCGATTTGACACACTGAACTCTGTCTGCAAAGTAATTGGTGAACCAGGCAAGGCAGTCATCCAAAAAACCGAGGCTACTGAGTCTGCCAATAAGAATACGGTGATTGACAGAGTCGAAAGCCTTGGCAAGGTCTATGAAGACGGCTGCACAGTACTGTCTTTTATCGATGGCGGTTATGATATCGTTTAGCACCTTGAGCGTGGCTGAGGTACACCCGTGACCAGCTCGGAAACCAGATTGCACAGCGGAGAAGGTACGGTGGGATTCAAGATGGTCAGTGATCTGTTTGTTGACTTGGCTTTCGAAGACCTTAGATAGGCAGGGCAGGATGGATATTGGTCTGTAACAGTTTGGGTCCAGGGTGTCGCCCCCTTTGAAGAGGGGGATGACTGCGGCAGCTTTCCAATCCTTGGGGATCTCAGACGATATGAAAGAGGGGTTGAACAGGCTGGTAATAGGGGTTGCGACAATGGCGGCGGATAGTTTCAGGAATAGAGGGTCCAGATTGTCAAGCCCAGCTGATTTGTACGGGTCCAGGTTTTGCAGCTCTTTCAGAACATCTGCTATCTGGATTTGGGTAAAGGAGAACCTGGAGAGGCTTGGGCGAGTAGCTGCGGGGGGGGGGGGAGCTGTTGGACGAGGTTGGAGTAGCCAGGCGGAAGGCATGGCCAGCCGTTGAGAAATGCTTGTTGAAGTTTTCGATAATCATGGATTTATCGGTGGTGACCGTGTTACCTAGCCTCAGTGCAGTGGGCAGCTGGGAGGAGGTGCTCTTGTTCTCCATGGACTTCACAGTGTCCCAGAACTTTTTGGAGTTGGAGCTACAGGATGCAAACTTCTGCCTGAAGAAGTTGGCTTTAGCTTTCCTGACTGACTGTGTGTATTGGTTCCTGACTTCCCTGAACAGTTGCATATCGCGGGGACTGTTCGATGTTAGTGCAGTCCGCCACAGGATGTTTTTGTGCTGGTCGAGGGCAGTCAGGTCTGGAGTGAACCAGGGGCTATATCTGTTCTTAGTTCTGCATTTTTTGAACGGAGCATGCTTATCTAAAATGGTGAGGAAGTTACTTTTAAAGAAAGACCAGGCATCCTCAACTGACGGGATGAGGTCAATGTCCTTCCAGGATACCCGGGCCAGGTCGATTAGAAAGGCCTGCTCACAGAAGTGTTTTAGGGAGCGTTTGACAGTGATGAGGGGTGGTCGTTTGACTGCGGCTCCGTAGCGGATACAGGCAATGAGGCAGTGATCGCTGAGATCCTGGTTGAAGACAGCGGAGGTGTATTTGGAGGGCCAGTTGGTCAGGATGACGTCAATGAGGGTGCCCTTGTTTACAGAGTTAGGGTTGTACCTGGTGGGTTCCTTGATGATTTGAGTGAGATTGAGGGCATCTAGCTTAGATTGTAGGACTGCCGGGGTGTTAAGCATATCCCAGTTTAGGTCACCTAACAGAACAAACTCTGAAGCTAGATGGGGGGCGATCAATTCACAAATGGTGTCCAGGGCACAGCTGGGAGCTGAGGGGGGTCGGTAGCAGGCGGCAACAGTGAGAGACTTATTTCTGGAGAGAGTAATTTTCAAAATTAGTAGTTCGAACTGTTTGGGTATGGACCTGGAAAGTATGACATTACTTTGCAGGCTCTCTCTGCAGTAGACTGCAACTCCTCCTCCTTTGGCAGTTCTATCTTGACGGAAGATGACAACATGTTACTTTACTATACAGGCCCTGGTGACATGTTACTTGACTATAAAGGCCCTGGTGACATGTTACTTTACTATACATGCCCTGGTGACATGTTACTTTACTATACAGGCCCTGGTGACATGTTACTTTACTATACAGGCCCTGGTGACAGCATGTTACTTTACTATACAGGCCCTGGTGACAACATGTTACTTTACTATACAGGCCCTGGTGACAACATGTTACTTTACTATACAGGCCCTGGTTACATGTCACTTTACTATGAAGGCCCTGGTGACAACATGTTACTTTACTAGACAGGCCCTGGTGAAATGTTACTTTACTATACAGGCCCTGGTGACATGTTATTTTACTATACAGTCCCTGGTAACAACATGTTACTTTACTATACAGGCCCTGGTGACATGTTACTTTACTATTCAGGCCCTGGTGACATGTTACTCTACGATACAGAACCTGGTGACAACATGTTACCTTACTATACAGGCCCTGGTGACAACATGCTACTTTACTATACAGGCCCTGGTGACCTGTTACTTGACTATACAGGCCCTGGTGACATGCTACTTTACTATACAGGCCCTGGTGACATGTTACTTTACTATACAGGCCCTGGTGACATCTTACTTTACTATACATGACCTGGTGACATTATTACTCTACTATACAGGCCCTGGTGACATGCTACCTTACTATACAGGCCCTGGTGACATGTTACTTGACTATACAGGCCCTGGTGACATGCTACTTTACTATACAGGCCCTGGTGACATGTTACTTTACTATACAGGCCCTGGTGACATGTTACTTTACTATACAGGCCCTGGTGACATGTTACTTTATTATACAGGCCCTGGTGACAATATGTTACTGCACTAGAAAGGCCCTGGTGACATGTTACTTTAATATACAGTCCCTGGTGACAACATGTTACTTTACTATACAGGCCCTGGTGACAACATGTTACCTTACTATACAGGCCCTGGGGACAACAATTTACTTTACTATACAGGCCCTGGTGACATGTTACTTTACTATACAGGCCCTGGTGACATGTTACTTTACTATACAGGCCCTGGTGACATGTTACTTTACTATACATGCCCTGGTGACATGTTACTTTACTATACAGGCCCTGGTGACATGTTACCTTACAATACAGGCCCTGATGACATGCTACTTTACTATACAGGCCCTGGTGACAACATGTTACTTTACTATACAGGCCCTGGTGACATGTTACTTTACTATACATGCCCTGGTGACATGTTACTTTACTATACAGGCCCTGGTGACATGTTACTTTACTATAAAGGCCCTGGTGACAGCATGTTACTTTACTATACAGGCCCTGGTGACATGTTACTTTACTATACAGGCATGGTGACAGCATGTTACTATACTATACAGGCCCTGGTGACAACATGTTACTTTACTATACAGGCCCTGGTGACAACATGTTACTTTACTATACAGGCCCTGGTTACATGTCACTTTACTATGAAGGCCCTGGTGACAACATGTAACTTTACTAGACAGGCCCTGGTGAAATGTTACTTTACTATACAGGCCCTGGTGACATGTTATTTTACTATACAGTCCCTGGTAACAACATGTTACTTTACTATACAGGCCCTGGTGTCATGTTACTTTTACTATACAGTCCCTGGTAACAACATGTTACTTTACTATACAGGCCCTGGTGACATGTTACTCTACTATACAGAACCTGGTGACATGTTACTTTACTATACAGAACCTGGTGACAACATGTTACCTTACATACCTTAAGGGAACATTTCGGCATTTCGTGTATGATCAGTGAGAAAGTCCATATTGCAAATGTACGGTCCCTTACTAGACGTCCGAAATCGTTTGTAAAATTCGCGGTCGGCGTCGGGCCGTGCGGTAGGGCCAGACCTACCGGGAAGTCATCAAATGAACTTTGTCGGACATTCGGTTTCCTTTTTATAAAATAAACAAGTTTTTGACCGTTTTTCCGCTATCCCGGAATTTCCCACAAGAGGGCATACGGAATCATATGGCAATTTGGCAAAACATCACGAATCACGACGGGGCCTTATCTCGAAAACGGAAAATATTTCGAAGCCGAAACTTGGTGAGCGTAGGTTTGGCATAATGGGCAGTTGGCCCCGAACAAGATGGCGTCTAGGCCTCGACGGTTTTTGAGTTATGGCCGTTTTTCTGGGATTAAAGGTCCTAAATGGAAATAGAGAAATTATTTTTCCACTTCAGGTCAAAGTCAAGGAGCCTCCGGTGTCAATAAAAAAAGAACCAGCCATTTATCTATCGTCATTTAAGAGAAACGGAACAATGACAACTTGGCGATGGTCACAAATAGGCGTTTTTTTTTTCAACGGTTACAGATCCAGTTGCAGGGTGTTCATACGAATCTTTTTAAAGTGTGCTGCGGAGCTCTGCGAGATTTCTGTGATTTTCTATGATTTTCTGAAATAACACACATATACTAAACCCTCCGTAAATAACTCAGTTGTTAACGTAAAGACTTAAAACTCAGGATTCTGTAACAGCATACCCCAATGAGGATATGTGGTGATTTATAGCTTCCTGTGCCAACCGGAAGTGCCATAATTGGTGTCTCAGGGGCTGTTTCAAAGGGTTAAAAAAGTCTGATCTGTCCAAAACTTCATATATGTGATTAGGCAACCCCCATGAACTGTAAATCAGTCATTTTTCCCCAAAAAATTCAAAGGAAAAAAAAATCACACTAAAACACAACTTGAATGGAGTGACGTATTGGGGTGCGTAGAGACAGACAGTGGCTGCAATAGTTAGCTTTGTTCGAGCTAAAAAAGAACCGTCAGACCTAGAGTTCCGAAACTTTAGAAACCTGTTCTAGACCTCCGGTCGATGGTGCGTGGTGAGTTACGTGGCTCTAGACGGTTCTCGGACCGAGAAACAGCCTCGTACATTTGCAATACCTTCAATTCATTTTGACCATTACGAAAATGACGACGTTTAGAAAAGTCTCAGAGACGCAAGGCTAGGTGCATTGAAACCGGCTCGGCCCATAGAGACAGACCCCAACGTTTCTGTCCGATAGCTCGTTCAAGGACCCCGTAGCAAGGCATGGAAAAAAGTGGATTTTCAGCACCAATTAGGGTTTTTCTCGGACACCAAATGACCTATCGAGCCGAAACTCGGGATTCGGGGTCGCCTCACATAGGACTTCACATAATGTCCGAACTGGACCCGCAGCTAGAACGTAACTATGTGTTTTACCTTTTTATTATGTTTTAAACTAAAGGCGCTGTGAATTATGGGACTGCTCTGACATATGTGATAGTTGGCTTCTAAATGAGTAGTAAAAAGTGGGTTTGGTGTCATAATGACATCTAATTGACTGATGGACACTGACTTGCTAGTTGACTTTTGTGCATTTGCAATATGTTTAAACGGAGAGGGACCATCACCAAAATGGCATTCTGAAATCAACACAAAAAATGGCATCACCATAGTCTCCAGACTGTGCTGAGTTCAACGAGCTATCCCGCTTGACCGTAGCTCGCTCGGTCTAAGCGCAACGACCATTAGAAAAGTAGGCCCAAAATGAAGCCTGCCCCACAATGTCATTTGCTTTTGAGTGACAGTGAGAGAACCGTTAGGGTGAGAAGAAAAATTCCACCACATGAATGTTCCTAAGGTCCTCCCGATCTGTACACGCCTAACATTGACCGTGTGGCATTAACCCTTAAGAGTAAAACAGTGTTTTTTGATCTCACAGATTACAGTGTCATCTCTCCCCATAGGAATACATTGCCTGCACCCCTAATTTCAACCTGAAGTCTATATGGGTTATGAATGCCGTATGAACCTGTCTTCGGTACCAGTCCATCAGGCCACTATGAGGTCTACCTGTGTTGATTCTGAGCTTCCTGGACCAACCGGAAGTGGTTAAAATGCCCCTAAAAGTGTTTACCCATACCCTGCCTGCAGTTTGACAGACATAGTGCATTCAACCCTGTGTAAATCAGTCAATTCTTAACGTAAGGACTTAAAACTCAGGATTCTGTAACAGCATACCCCAATGAGGATATGTGTTGATTTGTAGCTTCCTGTGCCAACCGGAAGTGCCATAATTGGTGTCTCAGGGGCTGTTTCGAAGGGTTAAAAAAGTCTGATCTCTCCAAAATTTCATATGTGTGATTAGGGAACCCCCATGAACTGTAAATCAGTCATTTTTCCCCAAAAAAATCAAAGGAAAAAAAAATCACACTAAAACACAACTTGGATGGAGGGACGTATTGGGGTGCGTAGAGACAGACAGTGGCTGCAAGAGTTAGTTTTGTTGGAGCTAAAAAAGAACCGTCAGACCTAGAGTTCCGAAACTTTAGAAACCTGTTCTAGACCTCCGGTCGATGGTGCGTGGTGAGTTACGTGGCTCTAGACGGTTCTCGGACCGAGAAACAGCCTCGTACATTTGCAATACCTTCAATTCATTTTGACCATCACAAAAATGACGACGTTTAGAAAAGTCTCAGAGACGCAAGGCTAGGTGCATTGAAACCGGCTCGGCCCATAGAGACGGACCCCAACGTTTCTGTCCGATAGCTCGTTCAAGGACCCCGTAGCAAGTCATGGAAAATAGTGGATTTTCAGCACCAATTAGGGTTTTTCTCGGACACCAAATGACCTATCGAGCCGAAACTTGGGATTCGGGGTCGCCTCAGCTAGGCCAACACATAACTTAAGAAATGGACCCGCAGCTAGAACGTAACTACGTGTTTTATGGTTTTTTTATGGTTTGAACCCAAGGCGTTGTGAATTTTGGGCCAGCTCTGAAGTATGTAATAGTTGGCTACTAAACGAGTTGGAAAAAGTGGGTTTGGTGTCAGTTTGTATCAGTTTGGTGTCAGAATGATATCTAATTGACTGATGGACTCTTGTCCACTTGACTCTTGTACATTTGCAATATGTTTAAACAGTGAGGTACCATCACCAAAAGCGACATTCTGAAATCAACCCTAACGAGCGATTGAGATAAACCAGAATCACTGCAAAGCCATCCCGAGTTCATCGGGCCAGTCAATTTCACATTCCTGCAGGATTTTTATAGCATGACCAATTCGTGATGGTACCTGCCCATTGAAACATATTGCAAATGCACAGTGACTTTGAAAAAGTAAGGAAACATAAACAAAAAAAATCCAAATTTTTTATTTTTGGGTGACCAGTTGCACGTGCATTTGCAATATGATTCTATAGTGAAAAAACATCACCAAAAGCGACATTCTGAAATCAACCCAAACAAGCCATTGAGATGACCCAGAATCACGGCAAAGCCATCCCGAGTTCATCGGGCTAGTCAATTTCACATTCCTGCAGGATTTTTATAGCATGACCAATTCGTGATGGTACCTGCCCATTAAAACATATTGCAAATGTACAGTGACTTTGAAAAAGTAAGGAAACATAAACAACATTTTTTTATTTTTGGGTGACCAGTTGCACGTGCATTTGCAATATGATTCTATAGTGAAAAAACATATTGCAAATGCACAGTGACTTTGAAAAAGTAAGGAAAAATAAACAAAAAAAATCTAAATTTTTTGGGGGGGGATGACCAGTTGCACGTGCATTTGCAATATGATTCTATAGTGAAAAAACATATTGCAAATGCACAGTGACTTTGAAAAAGTAAGGAAAAATAAACAAAAAAAATCAAATTTTTTGGGGGGGGGATGACCAGTTGCACGTGCATTTGCAATATGATTCTATAGTGAAAAAACATATTGCAAATGCACAGTGACTTTGAAAAAGTAAGGAAACATAAACAAAAAAAATCCAAAATTTGTATTTTTGGGTGACCAGTTGCACGTGCATTTGCAATATGATTCTATAGTGAAAAAAACATATTGCAAATGCACAGTGACTTTGAAAAAGTAAGGAAACATAAACAAAAAAAATCTAAATTTTTTTTTGGGGGGTGACCAGTTGCACGTGCATTTGCAATATGATTCTATAGTGAGAAAACATATTGCAAATGCACAGTGACTTTGAAAAAGTAAGGAAACATAAACAAAAAAAATCTAAAAATTTTTTTGGGGGTGACCAGTTGCACGTGCATTTGCAATATGATTCTATAGTGAAAAAACATATTGCAAATGCACAGTGACTTTGAAAAAGTAAGGAAACATAAACAAAAAAAATCCACATTTTTTTATTTTTGGGTGACCAGTTGCACGTGCATTTGCAATATGATTCTATAGTGAAAAAACATCACCAAAAGCGACATTCTGAAATCAACCCAAACGAGCGATTGAGATGACCCAGAATCACTGCAAAGCCATCCCGAGTTCATCGGGCCAGTCAATTTCACATTCCTGCAGGATTTTTATAGCACGACAAATTCGTGATGGTACCTGCCCATTGAAACATATTGCAAATGCACAGTGACTTTGAAAAAGTAAGGAAACATAGAATCAAATTATTTTTTTTGGGGTTACCAGTTGCACATTTCAGATCACCAGTTGCACATTTCAGATCACCAGTTGCACATTTCAGATCACCAGTTGCACGGAGGAAAATCGTTACTTTTGACTTTGACTTTTGACTTCCTATGACATCATATTGCAAATGGACAAAACATATGCCTTATGCACAAGTAAAGCAAAAACAAATTATGATAATACAAGTTGACAAAGGTATAGTTTGAGCAAAGTATAGTTTGAATTTTGAGCATGACAAATTCGTGATGGTAAAACATATTGCAAATGCACAGTGACTTTGAAAAAGTAAGGAAACATAAACAAATGGACATAATGAAATCATCATTTTTTTTTTCCCGGTTACCAGTTGCACGCGCATTTGCAATATGATTCTATAGTGAAAAAACATATTGCAAATGGACATGATGAAATCAACACAACGAGTGATGGAAATGAACAACTATCACTGCCCGGCCGTCCCGAGTTCATCAGTTCAGTCAATTTTGGCCCCCAAAAAAATTTTGACATTTTTGACTTTTGACTTTTGACTTCCTATGAAATCATATTGCAAATGGACAAAACATATGCCTTATGCACAAGTAAAAAAAATAAAATTATGATAATAACATTTTACAAAAGTATATTCATACACTTCTTACACATGATTAATTGTCTTAAAATCGAAACAATTTCGAAAAACGGTCCAGAAAGCACTTTTTTTAGTTTTTAAAGTTTAAAAAAAAAATCACATTTTCGACTTTTGACATCCTATTAAATCATATTGCAAATGGACAAAACATATGCCTTATGCACAAGTAAAAAAAAAAAAAAAATTCTGATAATAAAATACGAATAAAGTATGTTGATACAGTTCTTATACGTGTGTAATTGACACAAAAAACGGTCCAGAAAGCACTTTTTTAAGGATGTGTGAAGTTTTTTACCAAATTTTGACATTTTTGACTTTTGACTTTTGACTTCCTATGAAATCATATTGCAAATGGACAAAACATATGCCTTATGCGCATGTAATTAAAAAAAAAAAATGTGATATCAAAATTGGACAAAAGTATAATCATACAGTTCTTACACATGTGTAATTGACAAAAAAAAGCGAAAGAATTTCGAAAAAAGGCCCAGAAAGCACTTTTTTAAGGGGTGAAAAGTTTTTGAAAAAAATATACTTTTTTCAAAATTTTTCTTTTGGATGTTGACTTGGGTTGCATTTCCAATATGAAAAACCCAGGTGGAGCGCACTCGCCCCCTGTTGGATTTTTGAGGTGTTACAATTGGCAATTGCCATATGGCATTTGCCATATACTTTGCACGAATCAACGCCGCTTTGGGTGGTATTGGACATCGTGTACATGGTTTGTCCAATGCCAATATCTTGCCATTCATTTTTGTACAATTCAGGGGGGTATTCCCTTACTATACAGGCCCTGGTGACATGTTACTTTACTATACAGGCCCTGGTGACATGTTACTCTACTATACAGGCCCTGTTGACATGCTACTTTACTATACAGGCCCTGGTGACAACATGCTACTTTACTATACAGGCCCTGGTGACAGCATGTTACTTTACTATACAGGCTCTGGTGACATGCTACTTTACTATACAGGCCCTGGTGACATTTTACTTTACTATACAGGCCCTGGTGACATGTTACTTTACTATAAAGGCCCTGGTGGCAGCATGTTCCTTTACTATACAGGCCCTGGTGACATGTTACTTTACTATACAGGCCCTGGTGACAGCATGTTACTTTACTATACAGGCCCTGGTGACAACATGTTACTTTACTATACAGGCCCTGGTGACATGTTACTTTACTATACAGGCCCTGGTGACATGTTACTTGACTATACAGGCCCTGGTGACATGCTACTTTACTATACAGGCCCTGGTGACATGTTACTTTACTATACAGGACCTGGTGACATGTTACTCTACTATACAGGCCCTGGTGACATGCTACCTTACTATACAGGCCCTGGTGACATGTTACTTGACTATACAGGCCCTGGTGACATGCTACTTTACTATACAGGCCCTGGTGACATGTTACTTTACTATACAGGCCCTGGTGACATGTTACTTGACTATAAAGGCCCTGGTGACATGTTACTTTACTATACATGCCCTGGTGATATGTTACTTTACTATACAGGCCCTGGTGACAACATGTTACTTTACTATAAAGGCACTGGTGACAACATGTTACTTTACTATACAGGCCCTGGTGACAGCATGTTACTTTACTATACAGGCCCTGGTGACATGTTACTTTACTATACAGGCCATGGTGACATGTTACTTTACTATACAGGCCCTGTTGACAACATGTCACTTTACTATACAGGCCCTGGTTACATGTCACTTTACTATAAAGGCCGTGGTGACATGTTACTTTACTATACATGCCCTGGTGACATGTTACTTTACTATACAGGCCCTGGTGACATGTTACTTTAATATAAAGGCCCTGGTGACAACATGTTACTTTACTATACCGGCCCTGGTGACATGTTACTTTACTATACACACCCTGGTGACATGTTACTTTACTATACAGGCCCTGGTGACATGTTACTTTACTATACAGGACCTGGTGACATGTTACTTTACTATACAGGCCCTGGTGACATGCTACTTTACTATACAGGCACTGGTGACAGCATGTTACTTTACTATACAGGCCCTGGTGACATGCTACTTTACTATACAGAACCTGGTGACATGTTACTTTACTATACAGGCCCTGGTGACATGTTACTTTACTATACAGGCCCTGGTGAGATGTTACTTTACTATTCAGGCCCTGGTGACATGTTACTCTACTATACAGTACCTGGTGACATGTTACTTGACTATACAGGCCCTGGTGACAACATGTTAACTTACTATACAGGCCCTGGTGACAACATGCTACTTTACTATACAGGATCTGGTGACATGTTACTTTACTATACAGGCCCTGGTGACAACATGTTACTTTACTATACAGGCCCTGGTGACAACATGTTACTTTACTATACAGGCCCTGGTGACATGTTACTTTACAATACGGTCCCTGGTGACATGCTACTTTACTATACAGGCCCTGGTAACATGTTACTTTACTATACAGGCCCTGGCAACAACATGTAACTTTACTACATAGGCCCTGGTGACATGTTACTTTACTATACAGGCCCTGGTGACCTGTTACTTGACTATACAGGCCCTGGTGACATGCTACTTTACTATACAGGCCCTGGTGACATGTTACTTCACTATATAGGCCCTGGTGACAGCATGTTACTTTACTAGACAGGCCCTGGTGACAACATGTTACTTTACTCGACAGGCCCTGGTGACATGTTACTTTACTATACAGGCCCTGGTGACAGCATGTTACTTTACTATACAGGCCCTGGCGACATGCTACCTTACTATACAGGCCCTGGTGACATGTTATTTTACTATACAGGCCCTGGTGACATGTTACTTTACTATACAGGCCCTGGTGACAACATGTTACTTTACTATACAGGCTCTGGTGACATGCTACTTTACTATACAGGCCCTGGTGACATGTTACTTTACTATACAGGCCCTGGTGACATGCTACTTTACTATACAGGCCCTGGTGACAACATGTTACTTCACTATACAGGTCCTGGTGACATGTTACTTTACTATACAGGCCCTAATGACATGTTACTCTACTATACAGTCCCTGGTGACATGCTACTTTACTATACAGGCCCTGGTGACATGCTACTTTACGATACAGGCCCTGGTGACAGCATGTTACTTTACTATACAGGCCCTGGTGACATGTTACTTTACTATTCAGGCCCTGGTGACATGTTACTCTACTATACAGAACCTGGTGACATGTTACTTTACTATACAGGCCCTGGTGACAACATGTTACCTTACTATACAGGCCCTGGTGACAACATGCTACTTTACTATACAGGCCCTGGTGACCTGTTACTTGACTATACAGGCCCTGGTGACATGCTACTTTACTATACAGGCCCTGGTGACATGTTACTTGACTATACAGGCCCTGGTGACATGCTACTTTACTATACAGGCCCTGGTGACCTGTTACTTGACTATACAGGCCCTGGTGACATGCTACTTTACTATACAGGCCCTGGTGACATGTTACTTTACTATACAGGACCTGGTGACATGTTACTCTACTATACAGGCCCTGGTGACATGCTACTTTACTATACAGGCCCTGGTGACATGTTACTTGACTATACAGGCCCTTGACTACTTTACTATACAGGCCCTGGTGACATGGTACTTTACTATACAGGCCCTGGTGACATGTTACTTTATTATACAGGCCCTGGTGATAATATGTTACTGCACTAGAAAGGCCCTGGTGACGTGTTACTTTACTATACGGTCCCTGGTGACATGCTACTTTACTATACAGGCCCTGGTAACATGTTACTTTACTATACAGGCACTGGCGACAACATGTAACTTTACTACATAGGCCCTGGTGACATGTTACTTTACTATACAGGCCCTGGTGACCTGTTACTTGACTATACAGGCCCTGGTGACATGCTACTTTACTATACAGGCCCTGGTGACATGTTACTTTACTATATAGGCCCTGGTGACAGCATGTTACTTTACTAGACAGGCCCTGGTGACAACATGTTACTTTACTCGACAGGCCCTGGTGACATGTTACTTTACTATACAGGCCCTGGTGACAGCATGTTACTTTACTATACAGGCCCTGGCGACATGCTACCTTACTATACAGGCCCTGGTGACATGTTATTTTACTATACAGGCCCTGGTGACATGTTACTTTACTATACAGGCCCTGGTGACAACATGTTACTTTACTATACAGGCTCTGGTGACATGTTACTTTACTATACAGGCCCTGGTGACATGTTACCTTACTATACAGGCCCTGGTGACATGCTACTTTAATATACAGGCCCTGGTGACAGCAGGTTACTTTACTATACAGGCCCTGATGACATGCTACTTTACTACACAGGAACTGGTGACAACATGTTACTTCACTATACAGGTCCTGGTGACATGTTACTTTACTATACAGGCCCTAATGACATGTTACTCTACTATACAGTCCCTGGTGACATGCTACTTTACTATACAGGCCCTGGTGACATGCTACTTTACGATACACGCCCTGGTGACAGCATGTTACTTTACTATACAGGCCCTGGTGACATGTTACTTTACTATTCAGGCCCTGGTGACATGTTACTCTACTCTACAGAACCTGGTGACATGTTACTTTACTATACAGGCCCTGGTGACAACATGTTACCTTACTATACAGGCCCTGGTGACAACATGCTACTTTACTATACAGGCCCTGGTGACCTGTTACTTGACTATACAGGCCCTGGTGACATGCTACTTTACTATACAGGCCCTGGTGACATGTTACTTTACTATACAGGACCTGGTGACATGTTACTCTACTATACAGGCCCTGGTTACCTGTTACTTGACTATACAGGCCCTGGTGACATGCTACTTTACTATACAGGCCCTGGTGACCTGTTACATGACTATACAGGCCCTGGTGACATGCTACTTTACTATACAGGCCCTGGTGACATGTTACTTTACTATACAGGACCTGGTGACATGTTACTCTACTATACAGGCCCTGGTGACATGCTACCTTACTATACAGGCCCTGGTGACATGTTACTTGACTATACAGGCCCTTGACTACTTTACTATACAGGCCCTGGTGACATGTTACTTTACTATACAGGCCCTGGTGACATGTTACTTTATTATACAGGCCCTGGTGATAATATGTTACTTTACTATACAGGCCCTGGTGACAACATGCTACTTTACTATACAGGCCCTGGTGACCTGTTACTTGACTATACAGGCCCTGGTGACATGTTACTTTATTATACAGGCCCTGGTGACAACATGTTACCTTACTATACAGGCCCTGGTGACAACATGCTACTTTACTATACAGGCCCTGGTGACCTGTTACTTGACTATACAGGCCCTGGTGACATGCTACTTTACTATACAGGCCCTGGTGACATGTTACTTTACTATACAGGACCTGTTGACATGTTACTCTACTATACAGGCCCTGGTTACCTGTTACTTGACTATACAGGCCCTGGTGACATGCTACTTTACTATACAGGCCCTGGTGACCTGTTACTTGACTATACAGGCCCTGGTGACATGCTACTTTACTATACAGGCCCTGGTGACATGTTACTTTACTATACAGGACCTGGTGACATGTTACTCTACTATACAGGCCCTGGTGACATGCTACCTTACTATACAGGCCCTGGTGACATGTTACTTGACTATACAGGCCCTTGACTACTTTACTATACAGGCCCTGGTGACATGTTACTTTACTATACAGGCCCTGGTGACATGTTACTTTATTATACAGGCCCTGGTGATAATATGTTACTGCACTAGAAAGGCCCTGGTGACGTGTTACTTTACTATACGGTCCCTGGTGACATGCTACTTTACTATACAGGCCCTGGCGACAACATTTAACTTTACTACATAGGCCCTGGTGACATGTTACTTTACTATACAGGCCCTGGTGAACTGTTACTTGACTATACAGGCCCTGGTGACATGCTACTTTACTATACAGGCCCTGGTGACATGTTACTTTACTATATAGGCCCTGGTGACAGCATGTTACTTTACTAGACAGGCCCTGGTGACAACATGTTACTTTACTCGACAGGCCCTGGTGACATGTTACTTTACTATACAGGCCCTGGTGACAGCATGTTACTTTACTATACAGGCCCTGGCGACATGCTACCTTACTATACAGGCCCTGGTGACATGTTATTTTACTATACAGGCCCTGGTGACATGTTACTTTACTATACAGGCCCTGGTGACAACATGTTACTTTACTATACAGGCTCTGGTGACATGTTACTTTACTATTCAGGCCCTGGTGACATGTTACCTTACTATACAGGCCCTGGTGACATGCTACTTTACTATACAGGCCCTGGTGACAGCAGGTTACTTTACTATACAGGCCCTGATGACATGCTACTTTACTATACAGGAACTGGTGACAACATGTTACTTCACTATACAGGTCCTGGTGACATGTTACTTTACTATACAGGCCCTAATGACATGTTACTCTACTATACAGTCCCTGGTGACATGCTACTTTACTATACAGGCCCTGGTGACATGCTACTTTACGATACAGGCCCTGGTGACAGCATGATACTTTACTATACAGGCCCTGGTGACATGTTACTTTACTATTCAGGCCCTGGTGACATGTTACTCTACTATACAGAACCTGGTGACATGTTACTTTACTATACAGGCCCTGGTGACAACATGTTACCTTACTATACAGGCCCTGGTGACAACATGCTACTTTACTATACAGGCCCTGGTGACCTGTTACTTGACTATACAGGCCCTGGTGACATGCTACTTTACTATACAGGCCCTGGTGTCATGTTACTTTACTATACAGGACCTGGTGACATGTTACTCTACTATACAGGCCCTGGTTACCTGTTACTTGACTATACAGGCCCTGGTGACATGCTACTTTACTATACAGGCCCTGGTGACCTGTTACTTGACTATACAGGCCCTGGTGACATGCTACTTTACTATACAGGCCCTGGTGACATGTTACTTTACTATACAGGACCTGGTGACATGTTACTCTACTATACAGGCCCTGGTGACATGCTACCTTACTATACAGGCCCTGGTGACATGTTACTTGACTATACAGGCCCTTGACTACTTTACTATACAGGCCCTGGTGACATGTTACTTTACTATACAGGCCCTGGTGACATGTTACTTTATTATACAGGCCCTGGTGATAATATGTTACTGCACTAGAAAGGCCCTGGTGACGTGTTACTTTAATATACAGTCCCTGGTGACAACATGTTACTTTACTATACAGGCCCTGGTGACATGTCACTTTACTATGCAGGCCCTGGTGACAACATGTTACCTTACTATACAGGCCCTGGGGACAACAATTTACTTTACTATACAGGCCCTGGTGACATGTCACTTTACTATACAGGCCCTGGTGACATGTTACTTTACTATACAGGCCCTGGTGACATGTTACTTTACTATACATGCCCTGGTGACATGTTACTTTACTATACAGGCCCTGGTGACATGTTACCTTACAATACAGGCCCTGATGACATGCTACTTTACTATACAGGCCCTGGTGACAACATGTTACTTTACTATACAGGCCCTGGTGACATGTTACTTGACTATAAAGGCCCTGGTGACATGTTACTTTACTATACATGCCCTGGTGACATGTTACTTTACTATACAGGCCCTGGTGACATGTTACTTTACTATAAAGGCCCTGGTGACAGCATGTTACTTTACTATACAGGCCCTGGTGACATGTTACTTTACTATACAGGCCCTGGTGACAGCATGTTACTTTACTATACAGGCCCTGGTGACAACATGTTACTTTACTATACAGGCCCTGGTGACAACATGTTACTTTACTATACAGGCCCTGGTTAAATGTCACTTTACTATGAAGGCCCTGGTGACAACATGTTACTTTACTAGACAGGCCCTGGTGAAATGTTACTTTACTATACAGGCCCTGGTGACATGTTACTTTAATATACAGTCCCTGGTGACAACATGTTACTTTACTATACAGGCCCTGGTGACAACATGTTACTTTACTATACAGGCCCTGGGGACAACATGTTACTTTACTATACAGGCCCTGGTGACATGTTACTTTACTATACAGGCCCTGGTGACATGTTACTTGACTATAAAGGCCCTGGTGACATGTTACTTTACTATACATGCCCTGGTGACATGTTACTTTACTATACAGGCCCTGGTGACATGTTGCTTTACTATAAAGGCACTGGTGACAACATGTTACTTTACTATACAGGCCCTGGTGACATGTTACTTTACTATACAGGCCCTGGTGACAGCATGTTACTTTACTATACAGGCCCTGGTGACATGCTACCTTACTATACAGGCCCTGGTGACATGTTACTTTACTATACAGGCCCTGGTGACAGCATGTTACTTTACTATACAGGCCCTGGTGACATGTTACTTTACTATACAGGCCCTGGTGACCTGTTACTTGACTATACAGGCCCTGGTGACATGCTACTTTACTATACAGGCCCTGGTGACATGTTACTTTACTATACAGGCCCTGGTGACCTGTTACTTGACTATACAGGCCCTGGTGACATGCTACTTTACTATACAGGCCCTGGTGACATGTTACTTTACTATACAGGCCCTGGTGACATGTTACTTTATTATACAGTCCCTGGTGACAACATGTTACTGCACTAGAAAGGCCCTGGTGACATGTTACTTTACTATACAGGCCCTGGTGACAACATGTTACTTCCCTATACAGGCCCTGGTGACATGTTACTTTAATATACAGTCCCTGGTGACAACATGTTACTTTACTATACAGGCCCTGGTGACAACATGTTACTTTACTATACAGGCCCTGGGGACAACATGTTACTTTACTATACAGGCCCTGGTGACATGTTACTTTACTATACAGGCCCTGGTGACATGTTACTTGACTATAAAGGCCCTGGTGACATGTTACTTTACTATACATGCCCTGGTGACATTTTACTTTACTATACAGGCCCTGGTGACATGTTACTTTACTATAAAGGCACTGGTGACAACATGTTACTTTACTATACAGGCCCTGGTGACATGTTACTTTACTATACAGGCCCTGGTGACAGCATGTTACTTTACTATACAGGCCCTGGTGACAACATGTTACTTTACTATACAGGCCCTGGTTACATGTCACTTTACTATAAAGGCCCTGGTGACATGTTACTTTACTATACATGCCCTGGTGACATGTTACTTTACTATACAGGCCCTGGTGACATGCTACTTTACTATAAAGGCCCTGGTGACAACATGTTACTTTACTATACCGGCCCTGGTGACATGTTACTTTACTATACATGCCCTGGTGACGTGTTACTTTACTATACAGGCCCTGGTGACATGTTACTTTACTATACAGGCCCTGGTGACAACATGTTACTTTACTATACAGGCCCTGGTGACATGTTACTTTACTATACAGGCCCTGGTGACATGTTACTTTACTATACAGGACCTGGTGACATGTTACTTTACTATACAGGCCCTGGTGACATGCTACTTTACTATACAGGCCCTGGTGACAGCATGTTACTTTACTATACAGGCCCTGGTGACATGCTACTTTACTATACAGAACCTGGTGACATGTTACTTTACTATACAGGCCCTGGTGACATGTTACTTTACTATACAGGCCCTGGTGACAGCATGTTACTTTACCATACAGGCCCTGGTGACATGCTACCTTACTATACAGGCCCTGGTGACATGTTACTTTACTATACAGGCCCTGGTGACAGCATGTTACTTTACTATACAGGCCCTGGTGACATGTTACTTGACTATAAAGGCCCTGGTGACATGTTACTTTACTATACATGCCCTGGTGACATGTTACTTTACTATACAGGCCCTGGTGACATGTTACTTTACTATAAAGGCCCTGGTGACAGCATGTTACTTTACTATACAGGCCCTGGTGACATGTTACTTTACTATACAGGCCCTGGTGACAGCATGTTACTTTACTATACAGGCCCTGGTGACAACATGTTACTTTACTATACAGGCCCTGGTGACAGCATGTTACTTTACTATACAGGCCCTGGTGACAACATGTTACTTTACTATACAGGCCCTGGTGACATGTTACTTTACTATACAGGCCCTGGTGACCTGTTACTTGACTATACAGGCCCTGGTGACATGCTACTTTACTATACAGGCCCTGGTGACATGTTACTTTACTATACAGGACCTGGTGACATGTTACTCTACTATACAGGCCCTGGTCACATACTACCTTACTATACAGGCCCTGGTGACATGTTACTTGACTATACAGGCCCTGGTGACATGCTACTTTACTATACAGGCCCTGGTGACATGTTACTTTACTATACAGGCCCTGGTGACATGTTACTTTATTATACAGGCCCTGGTGACAACATGTTACTACACTAGAAAGGCCCTGGTGAAATGTTACTTTACTATACAGGCCCTGGTGACAACATGTTACTTCCCTATACAGGCCCTGGTGACATGTTACTTTAATATATAGTCCCTGGTGACAACATGTTACTTTAC
Source organism: Oncorhynchus clarkii lewisi (assembly GCF_045791955.1). Taxonomy (NCBI): domain Eukaryota; kingdom Metazoa; phylum Chordata; class Actinopteri; order Salmoniformes; family Salmonidae; genus Oncorhynchus; species Oncorhynchus clarkii. Next base: position 47,550,869 of record NC_092168.1, on the reverse strand, counting down.
TATACAGGCCCTGGTGACAACATGTTACTTTACTATACAGGCCCTGGGGACAACATGTTACTTTACTATTCAGGCCCTGGTGACATGTTACTTTACTATACAGGCCCTGGTGACATGTTACTTGACTATAAAGGCCCTGGTGACATGTTACTTTACTATACATGCCCTGGTGACATGTTACTTTACTATACAGGCCCTGGTGACATGTTACTTTACTATAAAGGCACTGGTGACAACATGTTACTTTACTATACAGGCCCTGGTGACATGTTACTTTACTATACAGGCCCTGGTGACAGCATGTTACTTTACTATACAGGCCCTGGTGACAACATGTTACTTTACTATACAGGCCCTGGTTACATGTCACTTTACTATAAAGGCCCTGGTGACATGTTACTTTACTATACATGCCCTGGTGACATGTTACTTTACTATACAGGCCCTGGTGACATGTTACTTTACTATAAAGGCCCTGGTGACAACATGTTACTTTACTATACCGGCCCTGGTGACATGTTACTTTACTATACATGCCCTGGTTACATGTTACTTTACTATACAGGCCCTGGTGACATGTTACTTTACTATACAGGCCCTGGTGACATGTTACTTTACTATACAGGCCCTGGTGACAACATGTTACTTTACTATACAGGCCCTGGTGACATGTTACTTTACTATACAGGCCCTGGTGACATGTTACTTTACTATACAGGACCTGGTGACATGTTACTTTACTATACAGGCCCTGGTGACATGCTACTTTACTATACAGGCCCTGGTGACAGCATGTTACTTTACTATACAGGCCCTGGTGACATGCTACTTTACTATACAGAACCTGGTGACATGTTACTTTACTATACAGGCCCTGGTGACATGTTACTTTACTATACAGGCCCTGGTGACAGCATGTTACTTTACTATACAGGCCCTGGTGACATGCTACCTTACTATACAGGCCCTGGTGACATGTTACTTTACTATACAGGCCCTGGTGACAGCATGTTACTTTACTATACAGGCCCTGGTGACATGTTACTTGACTATAAAGGCCCTGGTGACATGTTACTTTACTATACATGCCCTGGTGACATGTTACTTTACTATACAGGCCCTGGTGACATGTTACTTTACTATAAAGGCCCTGGTGACAGCATGTTACTTTACTATACAGGCCCTGGTGACATGTTACTTTACTATACAGGCCCTGGTGACAGCATGTTACTTTACTATACAGGCCCTGGTGACAACATGTTACTTTACTATACAGGCCCTGGTGACAACATGTTACTTTACTATACAGGCCCTGGTGACAGCATGTTACTTTACTATACCGGCCCTGGTGACATGTTACTTTACTATACATGCCCTGGTGACGTGTTACTTTACTATACAGGCCCTGGTGACATGTTACTTTACTATACAGGCCCTGGTGACATGTTACTTTACTATACAGGCCCTGGTGACAACATGTTACTTTACTATACAGGCCCTGGTGACATGTTACTTTACTATACAGGCCCTGGTGACATGTTACTTTACTATACAGGACCTGGTGACATGTTACTTTACTATACAGGCCCTGGTGACATGCTACTTTACTATACAGGCCCTGGTGACAGCATGTTACTTTACTATACAGGCCCTGGTGACATGCTACTTTACTATACAGAACCTGGTGACATGTTACTTTACTATACAGGCCCTGGTGACATGTTACTTTACTATACAGGCCCTGGTGACAGCATGTTACTTTACCATACAGGCCCTGGTGACATGTTACTTGACTATAAAGGCCCTGGTGACATGTTACTTTACTATACATGCCCTGGTGACATGTTACTTTACTATACAGGCCCTGGTGACATGTTACTTTACTATACAGGCCCTGGTGACAGCATGTTACTTTACTATACAGGCCCTGGTGACAACATGTTACTTTACTATACAGGCCCTGGTGACAGCATGTTACTTTACTATACAGGCCCTGGTGACAACATGTTACTTTACTATACAGGCCCTGGTGACATGTTACTTTACTATACAGGCCCTGGTGACCTGTTACTTGACTATACAGGCCCTGGTGACATGCTACTTTACTATACAGGCCCTGGTGACATGTTACTTTACTATACAGGACCTGGTGACATGTTACTCTACTATACAGGCCCTGGTCACATACTACCTTACTATACAGGCCCTGGTGACATGTTACTTGACTATACAGGCCCTGGTGACATGCTACTTTACTATACAGGCCCTGGTGACATGTTACTTTACTATACAGGCCCTGGTGACATGTTACTTTATTATACAGGCCCTGGTGACAACATGTTACTGCACTAGAAAGGCCCTGGTGACATGTTACTTTACTATACAGGCCCTGGTGACAACATGTTACTTCCCTATACAGGCCCTGGTGACATGTTACTTTAATATATAGTCCCTGGTGAAAACATGTTACTTTACTATACAGGCCCTGGTGACAACATGTTACTTTACTATACAGGCCCTGGGGACAACATGTTACTTTACTATACAGGCCCTGGTGACATGTTACTTTACTATACAGGCCCTGGTGACATGTTACTTGACTATAAAGGCCCTGGTGACATGTTACTTTACTATACATGCCCTGGTGACATGTTACTTTACTATACAGGCCCTGGTGACATGTTACTTTACTATAAAGGCACTGGTGACAACATGTTACTTTACTATACAGGCCCTGGTGACATGTTACTTTACTATACAGGCCCTGGTGACAGCATGTTACTTTACTATACAGGCCCTGGTGACAACATGTTACTTTACTATACAGGCCCTGGTTACATGTCACTTTACTATAAAGGCCCTGGTGACATGTTACTTTACTATACATGCCCTGGTGACATGTTACTTTACTATACAGGCCCTGGTGACATGTTACTTTACTATAAAGGCCCTGGTGACAACATGTTACTTTACTATACCGGCCCTGGTGACATGTTACTTTACTATACATGCCCTGGTTACATGTTACTTTACTATACAGGCCCTGGTGACATGTTACTTTACTATACAGGCCCTGGTGACATGTTACTTTACTATACAGGCCCTGGTGACAACATGTTACTTTACTATACAGGCCCTGGTGACATGTTACTTTACTATACAGGCCCTGGTGACAGCATGTTACTTTACTATACAGGCCCTGGTGACAACATGTTACTTTACTATACAGGCCCTGGTTACATGTCACTTTACTATAAAGGCCCTGGTGACATGTTACTTTACTATACATGCCCTGGTGACATGTTACTTTACTATACAGGCCCTGGTGACATGTTACTTTACTATAAAGGCCCTGGTGACAACATGTTACTTTACTATACCGGCCCTGGTGACATGTTACTTTACTATACATGCCCTGGTTACATGTTACTTTACTATACAGGCCCTGGTGACATGTTACTTTACTATACAGGCCCTGGTGACATGTTACTTTACTATACAGGCCCTGGTGACAACATGTTACTTTACTATACAGGCCCTGGTGACATGTTACTTTACTATACAGGCCCTGGTGACATGTTACTTTACTATACAGGACCTGGTGACATGTTACTTTACTATACAGGCCCTGGTGACATGCTACTTTACTATGCAGGCCCTGGTGACAGCATGTTACTTTACTATACAGGCCCTGGTGACGTGCTACTTTACTATACAGAACCTGGTGACATGTTACTTTACTATACAGGCCCTGGTGACATGTTACTTTACTATACAGGCCCTGGTGACAGCATGTTACTTTACTATACAGGCCCTGGTGACATGCTACTTTACTATACAGGCCCTGGTGACATGTTACTTTACTATACAGGCCCTGGTGACAACATGTTACTTTACTATACAGGCCCTGGTGACAGCATGTTACTTTACTATACAGGCCCTGGTGACAACATGTTACTTTACTATACAGGCCCTGGTGACATGTTACTTTACTATACAGGCCCTGGTGACCTGTTACTTGACTATACAGGCCCTGGTGACATGCTACTTTACTATACAGGCCCTGGTGACATGTTACTTTACTATACAGGACCTGGTGACATGTTACTCTACTATACAGGCCCTGGTCACATACTACCTTACTATACAGGCCCTGGTGACATGTTACTTGACTATACAGGCCCTGGTGACATGCTACTTTACTATACAGGCCCTGGTGACATGTTACTTTACTATACAGGCCCTGGTGACATGTTACTTTATTATACAGGCCCTGGTGACAACATGTTACTGCACTAGAAAGGCCCTGGTGACATGTTACTTTACTATACAGGCCCTGGTGACAACATGTTACTTCCCTATACAGGCCCTGGTGACATGTTACTTTAATATATAGTCCCTGGTGACAACATGTTACTTTACTATACAGGCCCTGGTGACAACATGTTACTTTACTATACAGGCCCTGGGGACAACATGTTACTTTACTATACAGGCCCTGGTGACATGTTACTTTACTATACAGGCCCTGGTGACATGTTACTTGACTATAAAGGCCCTGGTGACATGTTACTTTACTATACATGCCCTGGTGACATGTTACTTTACTATACAGGCCCTGGTGACATGTTACTTTACTATAAAGGCACTGGTGACAACATGTTACTTTACTATACAGGCCCTGGTGACATGTTACTTTACTATACAGGCCCTGGTGACAGCATGTTACTTTACTATACAGGCCCTGGTGACAACATGTTACTTTACTATACAGGCCCTGGTTACATGTCACTTTACTATAAAGGCCCTGGTGACATGTTACTTTACTATACATGCCCTGGTGACATGTTACTTTACTATACAGGCCCTGGTGACATGTTACTTTACTATAAAGGCCCTGGTGACAACATGTTACTTTACTATACCGGCCCTGGTGACATGTTACTTTACTATACATGCCCTGGTTACATGTTACTTTACTATACAGGCCCTGGTGACATGTTACTTTACTATACAGGCCCTGGTGACATGTTACTTTACTATACAGGCCCTGGTGACAACATGTTACTTTACTATACAGGCCCTGGTGACATGTTACTTTACTATACAGGACCTGGTGACATGTTACTTTACTATACAGGCCCTGGTGACATGCTACTTTACTATGCAGGCCCTGGTGACAGCATGTTACTTTACTATACAGGCCCTGGTGACGTGCTACTTTACTATACAGAACCTGGTGACATGTTACTTTACTATACAGGCCCTGGTGACATGTTACTTTACTATACAGGCCCTGGTGACAGCATGTTACTTTACTATACAGGCCCTGGTGACATGCTACCTTACTATACAGGCCCTGGTGACATGTTACTTTACTATACAGGCCCTGGTGACAGCATGTTACTTTACTATACAGGCCCTGGTGACATGTTACTTGACTATAAAGGCCCTGGTGACATGTTACTTTACTATACATGCCCTAGTGACATGTTACTTTACTATACAGGCGCTGGTGACATGTTACTTTACTATAAAGGCCCTGGTGACAGCATGTTACTTTACTATACAGGCCCTGGTGACATGTTACTTTACTATACAGGCCCTGGTGACAGCATGTTACTTTACTATACAGGCCCTGGTGACAACATGTTACTTTACTATACAGGCCCTGGTGACATGCTACCTTACTATACAGGCCCTGGTGACATGTTACTTTACTATATAGGCCCTGGTGACAGCATGTTACTTTACTAGACAGGCCCTGGTGACAACATGTTACTTTACTCGACAGGCCCTGGTGACATGTTACTTTACTATACAGGCCCTGGTGACAGCATGTTACTTTACTATACAGGCCCTGGCGACATGCTACCTTACTATACAGGCCCTGGTGACATGTTATTTTACTATACAGGCCCTGGTGACATGTTACTTTACTATACAGGCCCTGGTGACAACATGTTACTTTACTATACAGGCTCTGGTGACATGTTACTTTACTATACAGGCCCTGGTGACATGTTACCTTACTATACAGGCCCTGGTGACATGCTACTTTAATATACAGGCCCTGGTGACAGCAGGTTACTTTACTATACAGGCCCTGATGACATGCTACTTTACTACACAGGAACTGGTGACAACATGTTACTTCACTATACAGGTCCTGGTGACATGTTACTTTACTATACAGGCCCTAATGACATGTTACTCTACTATACAGTCCCTGGTGACATGCTACTTTACTATACAGGCCCTGGTGACATGCTACTTTACGATACACGCCCTGGTGACAGCATGTTACTTTACTATACAGGCCCTGGTGACATGTTACTTTACTATTCAGGCCCTGGTGACATGTTACTCTACTCTACAGAACCTGGTGACATGTTACTTTACTATACAGGCCCTGGTGACAACATGTTACCTTACTATACAGGCCCTGGTGACAACATGCTACTTTACTATACAGGCCCTGGTGACCTGTTACTTGACTATACAGGCCCTGGTGACATGCTACTTTACTATACAGGCCCTGGTGACATGTTACTTTACTATACAGGACCTGGTGACATGTTACTCTACTATACAGGCCCTGGTTACCTGTTACTTGACTATACAGGCCCTGGTGACATGCTACTTTACTATACAGGCCCTGGTGACCTGTTACATGACTATACAGGCCCTGGTGACATGCTACTTTACTATACAGGCCCTGGTGACATGTTACTTTACTATACAGGACCTGGTGACATGTTACTCTACTATACAGGCCCTGGTGACATGCTACCTTACTATACAGGCCCTGGTGACATGTTACTTGACTATACAGGCCCTTGACTACTTTACTATACAGGCCCTGGTGACATGTTACTTTACTATACAGGCCCTGGTGACATGTTACTTTATTATACAGGCCCTGGTGATAATATGTTACTTTACTATACAGGCCCTGGTGACAACATGCTACTTTACTATACAGGCCCTGGTGACCTGTTACTTGACTATACAGGCCCTGGTGACATGTTACTTTATTATACAGGCCCTGGTGACAACATGTTACCTTACTATACAGGCCCTGGTGACAACATGCTACTTTACTATACAGGCCCTGGTGACCTGTTACTTGACTATACAGGCCCTGGTGACATGCTACTTTACTATACAGGCCCTGGTGACATGTTACTTTACTATACAGGACCTGTTGACATGTTACTCTACTATACAGGCCCTGGTTACCTGTTACTTGACTATACAGGCCCTGGTGACATGCTACTTTACTATACAGGCCCTGGTGACCTGTTACTTGACTATACAGGCCCTGGTGACATGCTACTTTACTATACAGGCCCTGGTGACATGTTACTTTACTATACAGGACCTGGTGACATGTTACTCTACTATACAGGCCCTGGTGACATGCTACCTTACTATACAGGCCCTGGTGACATGTTACTTGACTATACAGGCCCTTGACTACTTTACTATACAGGCCCTGGTGACATGTTACTTTACTATACAGGCCCTGGTGACATGTTACTTTATTATACAGGCCCTGGTGATAATATGTTACTGCACTAGAAAGGCCCTGGTGACGTGTTACTTTACTATACGGTCCCTGGTGACATGCTACTTTACTATACAGGCCCTGGCGACAACATTTAACTTTACTACATAGGCCCTGGTGACATGTTACTTTACTATACAGGCCCTGGTGAACTGTTACTTGACTATACAGGCCCTGGTGACATGCTACTTTACTATACAGGCCCTGGTGACATGTTACTTTACTATATAGGCCCTGGTGACAGCATGTTACTTTACTAGACAGGCCCTGGTGACAACATGTTACTTTACTCGACAGGCCCTGGTGACATGTTACTTTACTATACAGGCCCTGGTGACAGCATGTTACTTTACTATACAGGCCCTGGCGACATGCTACCTTACTATACAGGCCCTGGTGACATGTTATTTTACTATACAGGCCCTGGTGACATGTTACTTTACTATACAGGCCCTGGTGACAACATGTTACTTTACTATACAGGCTCTGGTGACATGTTACTTTACTATTCAGGCCCTGGTGACATGTTACCTTACTATACAGGCCCTGGTGACATGCTACTTTACTATACAGGCCCTGGTGACAGCAGGTTACTTTACTATACAGGCCCTGATGACATGCTACTTTACTATACAGGAACTGGTGACAACATGTTACTTCACTATACAGGTCCTGGTGACATGTTACTTTACTATACAGGCCCTAATGACATGTTACTCTACTATACAGTCCCTGGTGACATGCTACTTTACTATACAGGCCCTGGTGACATGCTACTTTACGATACAGGCCCTGGTGACAGCATGATACTTTACTATACAGGCCCTGGTGACATGTTACTTTACTATTCAGGCCCTGGTGACATGTTACTCTACTATACAGAACCTGGTGACATGTTACTTTACTATACAGGCCCTGGTGACAACATGTTACCTTACTATACAGGCCCTGGTGACAACATGCTACTTTACTATACAGGCCCTGGTGACCTGTTACTTGACTATACAGGCCCTGGTGACATGCTACTTTACTATACAGGCCCTGGTGTCATGTTACTTTACTATACAGGACCTGGTGACATGTTACTCTACTATACAGGCCCTGGTTACCTGTTACTTGACTATACAGGCCCTGGTGACATGCTACTTTACTATACAGGCCCTGGTGACCTGTTACTTGACTATACAGGCCCTGGTGACATGCTACTTTACTATACAGGCCCTGGTGACATGTTACTTTACTATACAGGACCTGGTGACATGTTACTCTACTATACAGGCCCTGGTGACATGCTACCTTACTATACAGGCCCTGGTGACATGTTACTTGACTATACAGGCCCTTGACTACTTTACTATACAGGCCCTGGTGACATGTTACTTTACTATACAGGCCCTGGTGACATGTTACTTTATTATACAGGCCCTGGTGATAATATGTTACTGCACTAGAAAGGCCCTGGTGACGTGTTACTTTAATATACAGTCCCTGGTGACAACATGTTACTTTACTATACAGGCCCTGGTGACATGTCACTTTACTATGCAGGCCCTGGTGACAACATGTTACCTTACTATACAGGCCCTGGGGACAACAATTTACTTTACTATACAGGCCCTGGTGACATGTCACTTTACTATACAGGCCCTGGTGACATGTTACTTTACTATACAGGCCCTGGTGACATGTTACTTTACTATACATGCCCTGGTGACATGTTACTTTACTATACAGGCCCTGGTGACATGTTACCTTACAATACAGGCCCTGATGACATGCTACTTTACTATACAGGCCCTGGTGACAACATGTTACTTTACTATACAGGCCCTGGTGACATGTTACTTGACTATAAAGGCCCTGGTGACATGTTACTTTACTATACATGCCCTGGTGACATGTTACTTTACTATACAGGCCCTGGTGACATGTTACTTTACTATAAAGGCCCTGGTGACAGCATGTTACTTTACTATACAGGCCCTGGTGACATGTTACTTTACTATACAGGCCCTGGTGACAGCATGTTACTTTACTATACAGGCCCTGGTGACAACATGTTACTTTACTATACAGGCCCTGGTGACAACATGTTACTTTACTATACAGGCCCTGGTTAAATGTCACTTTACTATGAAGGCCCTGGTGACAACATGTTACTTTACTAGACAGGCCCTGGTGAAATGTTACTTTACTATACAGGCCCTGGTGACATGTTACTTTAATATACAGTCCCTGGTGACAACATGTTACTTTACTATACAGGCCCTGGTGACAACATGTTACTTTACTATACAGGCCCTGGGGACAACATGTTACTTTACTATACAGGCCCTGGTGACATGTTACTTTACTATACAGGCCCTGGTGACATGTTACTTGACTATAAAGGCCCTGGTGACATGTTACTTTACTATACATGCCCTGGTGACATGTTACTTTACTATACAGGCCCTGGTGACATGTTGCTTTACTATAAAGGCACTGGTGACAACATGTTACTTTACTATACAGGCCCTGGTGACATGTTACTTTACTATACAGGCCCTGGTGACAGCATGTTACTTTACTTTACAGGCCCTGGTGACATGCTACCTTACTATACAGGCCCTGGTGACATGTTACTTTACTATACAGGCCCTGGTGACAGCATGTTACTTTACTATACAGGCCCTGGTGACATGTTACTTTACTATACAGGCCCTGGTGACCTGTTACTTGACTATACAGGCCCTGGTGACATGCTACTTTACTATACAGGCCCTGGTGACATGTTACTTTACTATACAGGCCCTGGTGACCTGTTACTTGACTATACAGGCCCTGGTGACATGCTACTTTACTATACAGGCCCTGGTGACATGTTACTTTACTATACAGGCCCTGGTGACATGTTACTTTATTATACAGTCCCTGGTGACAACATGTTACTGCACTAGAAAGGCCCTGGTGACATGTTACTTTACTATACAGGCCCTGGTGACAACATGTTACTTCCCTATACAGGCCCTGGTGACATGTTACTTTAATATACAGTCCCTGGTGACAACATGTTACTTTACTATACAGGCCCTGGTGACAACATGTTACTTTACTATACAGGCCCTGGGGACAACATGTTACTTTACTATACAGGCCCTGGTGACATGTTACTTTACTATACAGGCCCTGGTGACATGTTACTTGACTATAAAGGCCCTGGTGACATGTTACTTTACTATACATGCCCTGGTGACATTTTACTTTACTATACAGGCCCTGGTGACATGTTACTTTACTATAAAGGCACTGGTGACAACATGTTACTTTACTATACAGGCCCTGGTGACATGTTACTTTACTATACAGGCCCTGGTGACAGCATGTTACTTTACTATACAGGCCCTGGTGACAACATGTTACTTTACTATACAGGCCCTGGTTACATGTCACTTTACTATAAAGGCCCTGGTGACATGTTACTTTACTATACATGCCCTGGTGACATGTTACTTTACTATACAGGCCCTGGTGACATGCTACTTTACTATAAAGGCCCTGGTGACAACATGTTACTTTACTATACCGGCCCTGGTGACATGTTACTTTACTATACATGCCCTGGTGACGTGTTACTTTACTATACAGGCCCTGGTGACATGTTACTTTACTATACAGGCCCTGGTGACAACATGTTACTTTACTATACAGGCCCTGGTGACATGTTACTTTACTATACAGGCCCTGGTGACATGTTACTTTACTATACAGGACCTGGTGACATGTTACTTTACTATACAGGCCCTGGTGACATGCTACTTTACTATACAGGCCCTGGTGACAGCATGTTACTTTACTATACAGGCCCTGGTGACATGCTACTTTACTATACAGAACCTGGTGACATGTTACTTTACTATACAGGCCCTGGTGACATGTTACTTTACTATACAGGCCCTGGTGACAGCATGTTACTTTACCATACAGGCCCTGGTGACATGCTACCTTACTATACAGGCCCTGGTGACATGTTACTTTACTATACAGGCCCTGGTGACAGCATGTTACTTTACTATACAGGCCCTGGTGACATGTTACTTGACTATAAAGGCCCTGGTGACATGTTACTTTACTATACATGCCCTGGTGACATGTTACTTTACTATACAGGCCCTGGTGACATGTTACTTTACTATAAAGGCCCTGGTGACAGCATGTTACTTTACTATACAGGCCCTGGTGACATGTTACTTTACTATACAGGCCCTGGTGACAGCATGTTACTTTACTATACAGGCCCTGGTGACAACATGTTACTTTACTATACAGGCCCTGGTGACAGCATGTTACTTTACTATACAGGCCCTGGTGACAACATGTTACTTTACTATACAGGCCCTGGTGACATGTTACTTTACTATACAGGCCCTGGTGACCTGTTACTTGACTATACAGGCCCTGGTGACATGCTACTTTACTATACAGGCCCTGGTGACATGTTACTTTACTATACAGGACCTGGTGACATGTTACTCTACTATACAGGCCCTGGTCACATACTACCTTACTATACAGGCCCTGGTGACATGTTACTTGACTATACAGGCCCTGGTGACATGCTACTTTACTATACAGGCCCTGGTGACATGTTACTTTACTATACAGGCCCTGGTGACATGTTACTTTATTATACAGGCCCTGGTGACAACATGTTACTACACTAGAAAGGCCCTGGTGAAATGTTACTTTACTATACAGGCCCTGGTGACAACATGTTACTTCCCTATACAGGCCCTGGTGACATGTTACTTTAATATATAGTCCCTGGTGACAACATGTTACTTTACTATACAGGCCCTGGTGACAACATGTTACTTTACTATACAGGCCCTGGGGACAACATGTTACTTTACTATTCAGGCCCTGGTGACATGTTACTTTACTATACAGGCCCTGGTGACATGTTACTTGACTATAAAGGCCCTGGTGACATGTTACTTTACTATACATGCCCTGGTGACATGTTACTTTACTATACAGGCCCTGGTGACATGTTACTTTACTATAAAGGCACTGGTGACAACATGTTACTTTACTATACAGGCCCTGGTGACATGTTACTTTACTATACAGGCCCTGGTGACAGCATGTTACTTTACTATACAGGCCCTGGTGACAACATGTTACTTTACTATACAGGCCCTGGTTACATGTCACTTTACTATAAAGGCCCTGGTGACATGTTACTTTACTATACATGCCCTGGTGACATGTTACTTTACTATACAGGCCCTGGTGACATGTTACTTTACTATAAAGGCCCTGGTGACAACATGTTACTTTACTATACCGGCCCTGGTGACATGTTACTTTACTATACATGCCCTGGTTACATGTTACTTTACTATACAGGCCCTGGTGACATGTTACTTTACTATACAGGCCCTGGTGACATGTTACTTTACTATACAGGCCCTGGTGACAACATGTTACTTTACTATACAGGCCCTGGTGACATGTTACTTTACTATACAGGCCCTGGTGACATGTTACTTTACTATACAGGACCTGGTGACATGTTACTTTACTATACAGGCCCTGGTGACATGCTACTTTACTATACAGGCCCTGGTGACAGCATGTTACTTTACTATACAGGCCCTGGTGACATGCTACTTTACTATACAGAACCTGGTGACATGTTACTTTACTATACAGGCCCTGGTGACATGTTACTTTACTATACAGGCCCTGGTGACAGCATGTTACTTTACTATACAGGCCCTGGTGACATGCTACCTTACTATACAGGCCCTGGTGACATGTTACTTTACTATACAGGCCCTGGTGACAGCATGTTACTTTACTATACAGGCCCTGGTGACATGTTACTTGACTATAAAGGCCCTGGTGACATGTTACTTTACTATACATGCCCTGGTGACATGTTACTTTACTATACAGGCCCTGGTGACATGTTACTTTACTATAAAGGCCCTGGTGACAGCATGTTACTTTACTATACAGGCCCTGGTGACATGTTACTTTACTATACAGGCCCTGGTGACAGCATGTTACTTTACTATACAGGCCCTGGTGACAACATGTTACTTTACTATACAGGCCCTGGTGACAACATGTTACTTTACTATACAGGCCCTGGTGACAGCATGTTACTTTACTATACCGGCCCTGGTGACATGTTACTTTACTATACATGCCCTGGTGACGTGTTACTTTACTATACAGGCCCTGGTGACATGTTACTTTACTATACAGGCCCTGGTGACATGTTACTTTACTATACAGGCCCTGGTGACAACATGTTACTTTACTATACAGGCCCTGGTGACATGTTACTTTACTATACAGGCCCTGGTGACATGTTACTTTACTATACAGGACCTGGTGACATGTTACTTTACTATACAGGCCCTGGTGACATGCTACTTTACTATACAGGCCCTGGTGACAGCATGTTACTTTACTATACAGGCCCTGGTGACATGCTACTTTACTATACAGAACCTGGTGACATGTTACTTTACTATACAGGCCCTGGTGACATGTTACTTTACTATACAGGCCCTGGTGACAGCATGTTACTTTACCATACAGGCCCTGGTGACATGTTACTTGACTATAAAGGCCCTGGTGACATGTTACTTTACTATACATGCCCTGGTGACATGTTACTTTACTATACAGGCCCTGGTGACATGTTACTTTACTATACAGGCCCTGGTGACAGCATGTTACTTTACTATACAGGCCCTGGTGACAACATGTTACTTTACTATACAGGCCCTGGTGACAGCATGTTACTTTACTATACAGGCCCTGGTGACAACATGTTACTTTACTATACAGGCCCTGGTGACATGTTACTTTACTATACAGGCCCTGGTGACCTGTTACTTGACTATACAGGCCCTGGTGACATGCTACTTTACTATACAGGCCCTGGTGACATGTTACTTTACTATACAGGACCTGGTGACATGTTACTCTACTATACAGGCCCTGGTCACATACTACCTTACTATACAGGCCCTGGTGACATGTTACTTGACTATACAGGCCCTGGTGACATGCTACTTTACTATACAGGCCCTGGTGACATGTTACTTTACTATACAGGCCCTGGTGACATGTTACTTTATTATACAGGCCCTGGTGACAACATGTTACTGCACTAGAAAGGCCCTGGTGACATGTTACTTTACTATACAGGCCCTGGTGACAACATGTTACTTCCCTATACAGGCCCTGGTGACATGTTACTTTAATATATAGTCCCTGGTGAAAACATGTTACTTTACTATACAGGCCCTGGTGACAACATGTTACTTTACTATACAGGCCCTGGGGACAACATGTTACTTTACTATACAGGCCCTGGTGACATGTTACTTTACTATACAGGCCCTGGTGACATGTTACTTGACTATAAAGGCCCTGGTGACATGTTACTTTACTATACATGCCCTGGTGACATGTTACTTTACTATACAGGCCCTGGTGACATGTTACTTTACTATAAAGGCACTGGTGACAACATGTTACTTTACTATACAGGCCCTGGTGACATGTTACTTTACTATACAGGCCCTGGTGACAGCATGTTACTTTACTATACAGGCCCTGGTGACAACATGTTACTTTACTATACAGGCCCTGGTTACATGTCACTTTACTATAAAGGCCCTGGTGACATGTTACTTTACTATATATGCCCTGGTGACATGTTACTTTACTATACAGGCCCTGGTGACATGTTACTTTACTATAAAGGCCCTGGTGACAACATGTTACTTTACTATACCGGCCCTGGTGACATGTTACTTTACTATACATGCCCTGGTTACATGTTACTTTACTATACAGGCCCTGGTGACATGTTACTTTACTATACAGGCCCTGGTGACATGTTACTTTACTATACAGGCCCTGGTGACAACATGTTACTTTACTATACAGGCCCTGGTGACATGTTACTTTACTATACAGGCCCTGGTGACATGTTACTTTACTATACAGGACCTGGTGACATGTTACTTTACTATACAGGCCCTGGTGACATGCTACTTTACTATGCAGGCCCTGGTGACAGCATGTTACTTTACTATACAGGCCCTGGTGACGTGCTACTTTACTATACAGAACCTGGTGACATGTTACTTTACTATACAGGCCCTGGTGACATGTTACTTTACTATACAGGCCCTGGTGACAGCATGTTACTTTACTATACAGGCCCTGGTGACATGCTACCTTACTATACAGGCCCTGGTGACATGTTACTTTACTATACAGGCCCTGGTGACAACATGTTACTTTACTATACAGGCCCTGGTGACAGCATGTTACTTTACTATACAGGCCCTGGTGACAACATGTTACTTTACTATACAGGCCCTGGTGACATGTTACTTTACTATACAGGCCCTGGTGACCTGTTACTTGACTATACAGGCCCTGGTGACATGCTACTTTACTATACAGGCCCTGGTGACATGTTACTTTACTATACAGGACCTGGTGACATGTTACTCTACTATACAGGCCCTGGTCACATACTACCTTACTATACAGGCCCTGGTGACATGTTACTTGACTATACAGGCCCTGGTGACATGCTACTTTACTATACAGGCCCTGGTGACATGTTACTTTACTATACAGGCCCTGGTGACATGTTACTTTATTATACAGGCCCTGGTGACAACATGTTACTGCACTAGAAAGGCCCTGGTGACATGTTACTTTACTATACAGGCCCTGGTGACAACATGTTACTTCCCTATACAGGCCCTGGTGACATGTTACTTTAATATATAGTCCCTGGTGACAACATGTTACTTTACTATACAGGCCCTGGTGACAACATGTTACTTTACTATACAGGCCCTGGGGACAACATGTTACTTTACTATACAGGCCCTGGTGACATGTTACTTTACTATACAGGCCCTGGTGACATGTTACTTGACTATAAAGGCCCTGGTGACATGTTACTTTACTATACATGCCCTGGTGACATGTTACTTTACTATACAGGCCCTGGTGACATGTTACTTTACTATAAAGGCACTGGTGACAACATGTTACTTTACTATACAGGCCCTGGTGACATGTTACTTTACTATACAGGCCCTGGTGACAGCATGTTACTTTACTATACAGGCCCTGGTGACAACATGTTACTTTACTATACAGGCCCTGGTTACATGTCACTTTACTATAAAGGCCCTGGTGACATGTTACTTTTATACATGCCCTGGTGACATGTTACTTTACTATACAGGCCCTGGTGACATGTTACTTTACTATAAAGGCCCTGGTGACAACATGTTACTTTACTATACCGGCCCTGGTGACATGTTACTTTACTATACATGCCCTGGTTACATGTTACTTTACTATACAGGCCCTGGTGACATGTTACTTTACTATACAGGCCCTGGTGACATGTTACTTTACTATACAGGCCCTGGTGACAACATGTTACTTTACTATACAGGCCCTGGTGACATGTTACTTTACTATACAGGACCTGGTGACATGTTACTTTACTATACAGGCCCTGGTGACATGCTACTTTACTATGCAGGCCCTGGTGACAGCATGTTACTTTACTATACAGGCCCTGGTGACGTGCTACTTTACTATACAGAACCTGGTGACATGTTACTTTACTATACAGGCCCTGGTGACATGTTACTTTACTATACAGGCCCTGGTGACAGCATGTTACTTTACTATACAGGCCCTGGTGACATGCTACCTTACTATACAGGCCCTGGTGACATGTTACTTTACTATACAGGCCCTGGTGACAGCATGTTACTTTACTATACAGGCCCTGGTGACATGTTACTTGACTATAAAGGCCCTGGTGACATGTTACTTTACTATACATGCCCTAGTGACATGTTACTTTACTATACAGGCGCTGGTGACATGTTACTTTACTATAAAGGCCCTGGTGACAGCATGTTACTTTACTATACAGGCCCTGGTGACATGTTACTTTACTATACAGGCCCTGGTGACAGCATGTTACTTTACTATACAGGCCCTGGTGACAACATGTTACTTTACTATACAGGCCCTGGTGACATGCTACCTTACTATACAGGCCCTGGTGACATGTTACTTTACTATACAGGCCCTGGTGACATGTTACTTTACTATACAGGCCCTGGTGACATGTTACTTTACTATAAAGGCCCTGGTGACAGCATGTTACTTTACTATACAGGCCCTGGTGACATGTTACTTTACTATACAGGCCCTGGTGACAGCATGTTACTTTACTATACAGGCCCTGGTGACAACATGTTACTTTACTATACAGGCCCTGGTGACAACATGTTACTTTACTATACAGGCCCTGGTGACAGCATGTTACTTTACTATACCGGCCCTGGTGACATGTTACTTTACTATACATGCCCTGGTGACGTGTTACTTTACTATACAGGCCCTGGTGACATGTTACTTTACTATACAGGCCCTGGTGACAACATGTTACTTTACTATACAGGCCCTGGTGACATGTTACTTTACTATACAGGCCCTGGTGACATGTTACTTTACTATACAGGACCTGGTGACATGTTACTTTACTATACAGGCCCTGGTGACATGCTACTTTACTATACAGGCCCTGGTGACAGCATGTTACTTTACTATACAGGCCCTGGTGACATGCTACTTTACTATACAGAACCTGGTGACATGTTACTTTACTATACAGGCCCTGGTGACATGTTACTTTACTATACAGGCCCTGGTGACAGCATGTTACTTTACCATACAGGCCCTGGTGACATGCTACCTTACTATACAGGCCCTGGTGACATGTTACTTTACTATACAGGCCCTGGTGACAGCATGTCACTTTACTATACAGGCCCTGGTGACATGTTACTTGACTATAAAGGCCCTGGTGACATGTTACTTTACTATACATGCCCTGGTGACATGTTACTTTACTATACAGGCCCTGGTGACATGTTACTTGACTATAAAGGCCCTGGTGACATGTTACTTTACTATACATGCCCTGGTGACATGTTACTTTACTATACATGCCCTGGTGACATGTTACTTTACTATACAGGCGCTGGTGACATGTTACTTTACTATAAAGGCCCTGGTGACAGCATGTTACTTTACTATACAGGCCCTGGTGACATGTTACTTTACTATACAGGCCCTGGTGACAGCATGTTACTTTACTATACAGGCCCTGGTGACAACATGTTACTTTACTATACAGGCCCTGGTGACATGCTACCTTACTATACAGGCCCTGGTGACATGTTACTTTACTATACAGGCCCTGGTGACATGTTACTTTACTATACAGGCCCTGGTGACATGTTACTTTACTATAAAGGCCCTGGTGACAGCATGTTACTTTACTATACAGGCCCTGGTGACATGTTACTTTACTATACAGGCCCTGGTGACAGCATGTTACTTTATTATACAGGCCCTGGTGACAACATGTTACTTTACTATACAGGCCCTGGTGACAACATGTTACTTTACTATACAGGCCCTGGTGACAGCATGTTACTTTACTATACCGGCCCTGGTGACATGTTACTTTACTATACATGCCCTGGTGACGTGTTACTTTACTATACAGGCCCTGGTGACATGTTACTTTACTATACAGGCCCTGGTGACATGTTACTTTACTATACAGGCCCTGGTGACAACATGTTACTTTACTATACAGGCCCTGGTGACATGTTACTTTACTATACAGGCCCTGGTGACATGTTACTTTACTATACAGGACCTGGTGACATGTTACTTTACTATACAGGCCCTGGTGACATGCTACTTTACTATACAGGCCCTGGTGACAGCATGTTACTTTACTATACAGGCCCTGGTGACATGCTACTTTACTATACAGAACCTGGTGACATGTTACTTTACTATACAGGCCCTGGTGACATGTTACTTTACTATACAGGCCCTGGTGACAGCATGTTACTTTACCATACAGGCCCTGGTGACATGCTACCTTACTATACAGGCCCTGGTGACATGTTACTTTACTATACAGGCCCTGGTGACAGCATGTCACTTTACTATACAGGCCCTGGTGACATGTTACTTGACTATAAAGGCCCTGGTGACATGTTACTTTACTATACATGCCCTGGTGACATGTTACTTTACTATACAGGCCCTGGTGACATGTTACTTTACTATAAAGGCCCTGGTGACAGCATGTTACTTTACTATACAGGCCCTGGTGACATGTTACTTTACTATACAGGCCCTGGTGACAGAATGTTACTTTACTATACAGGCCCTGGTGACAACATGTTACTTTACTATACAGGCCCTAGTGACAGCATGTTACTTTACTATACAGGCCCTGGTGACAACATGTTACTTTACTATACAGGCCCTGGTGACATGTTACTTTACTATACAGGCCCTGGTGACCTGTTACTTGACTATACAGGCCCTGGTGACATGCTACTTTACTATACAGGCCCTGGTGACATGTTACTTTACTATACAGGACCTGGTGACATGTTACTCTACTATACAGGCCCTGGTCACATACTACCTTACTATACAGGCCCTGGTGACATGTTACTTGACTATACAGGCCCTGGTGACATGCTACTTTACGATACAGGCCCTGGTGACATGTTACTTTACTATACAGGCCCTGGTGACATGTTACTTTATTATACAGGCCCTGGTGACAACATGTTACTTCCCTATACAGGCCCTGGTGACATGTTACTTTAATATATAGTCCCTGGTGACAACATGTTACTTTACTATACAGGCCCTGGTGACAACATGTTACTTTACTATACAGGCCCTGGGGACAACATGTTACTTTACTATACAGGCCCTGGTGACATGTTACTTTACTATACAGGCCCTGGTGACATGTTACTTGACTATAAAGGCCCTGGTGACATGTTACTTTACTATACATGCCCTGGTGACATGTTACTTTACTATACAGGCCCTGGTGACATGTTACTTTACTATAAAGGCACTGGTGACAACATGTTACTTTACTATACAGGCCCTGGTGACATGTTACTTTACTATACAGGCCCTGGTGACAGCATGTTACTTTACTATACAGGCCCTGGTGACAACATGTTACTTTACTATACAGGCCCTGGTTACATGTCACTTTACTATAAAGGCCCTGGTGACATGTTACTTTACTATACATGCCCTGGTGACATGTTACTTTACTATACAGGCCCTGGTGACATGTTACTTTACTATAAAGGCCCTGGTGACAACATGTTACTTTACTATACCGGCCCTGGTGACATGTTACTTTACTATACATGCCCTGGTTACATGTTACTTTACTATACAGGCCCTGGTGACATGTTACTTTACTATACAGGCCCTGGTGACATGTTACTTTACTATACAGGCCCTGGTGACAACATGTTACTTTACTATACAGGCCCTGGTGACATGTTACTTTACTATACAGGCCCTGGTGACATGTTACTTTACTATACAGGACCTGGTGACATGTTACTTTACTATACAGGCCCTGGTGACATGCTACTTTACTATACAGGCCCTGGTGACAGCATGTTACTTTACTATACAGGCCCTGGTGACATGCTACTTTACTATACAGAACCTGGTGACATGTTACTTTACTATACAGGCCCTGGTGACATGTTACTTTACTATACAGGCCCTGGTGACAGCATGTTACTTTACTATACAGGCCCTGGTGACATGCTACCTTACTATACAGGCCCTGGTGACATGTTACTTTACTATACAGGCCCTGGTGACAGCATGTTACTTTACTATACAGGCCCTGGTGACATGTTACTTGACTATAAAGGCCCTGGTGACATGTTACTTTACTATACATGCCCTGGTGACATGTTACTTTACTATACAGGCCCTGGTGACATGCTACCTTACTATACAGGCCCTGGTGACATGTTACTTTACTATACAGGCCCTGGTGACAGCATGTTACTTTACTATACAGGCCCTGGTGACATGTTACTTTACTATACATGCCCTGGTGACATGTTACTTTACTATACAGGCCCTGGTGACATGTTACTTTACTATAAAGGCCCTGGTGACAGCATGTTACTTTACTATACAGGCCCTGGTGACATGTTACTTTACTATACAGGCCCTGGTGACAGCATGTTACTTTACTATACAGAACCTGGTGACAACACGTTACTTTACTATACAGGCCCTGGTTAAATGTCACTTTACTATGAAGGCCCTGGTGACAACATGTTACTTTACTAGACAGGCCCTGGTGAAATGTTACTTTACTATACAGGCCCTGGTGACATGTTCTTTTACTATACAGTCCCTGGTAACAACATGTTACTTTACTATACAGGCCCTGGTGTCATGTTACTTTTACTATACAGGCCCTGGTGACATGTTACTCTACTATACAGAACCTGGTGACATGTTACTTTACTATACAGAACCTGGTGACAACATGTTACCTTACTATACAGGCCTTGGTGACATGTTACTTTACTATACAGGCCCTGGTGACATGTTACTCTACTATACAGGCCCTGTTGACATGCTACTTTACTATACAGGCCCTGGTGACAACATGCTACTTTACTATACAGGCCCTGGTGACAACATGTGACTTTACTATACAGGCCCTGGGGACAACATGTTACTTTACTATACAGGCCCTGGTGACATGTTACTTTACTATACAGGCCCTGGTGACATGTTACTTGACTATAAAGGCCCTGGTGACATGTTACTTTACTATACATGCCCTGGTGACATGTTAATTTACTATACAGGCCCTGGTGACATGTTACTTTACTATAAAGGCACTGGTGACAACATGTTACTTTACTATACAGGCCCCGGTGACATGTTACTTTACTATACAGGGCCTGGTGACAGCATGTTACTTTACTATACAGGCCCTGGTGACATACTACCTTACTATACAGGCCCTGGTGACATGTTACTTTACTATACAGGCCCTGGTGACAACATGTTACTTTACTATACAGGCCCTGGTTACATGTCACTTTACTATAAAGGCCCTGGTGACATGTTACTTTACTATACATGCCCTGGTGACATGTTACTTTACTATACAGGCCCTGGTGACATGTTACTTTACTATAAAGGCCCTGGTGACAACATGTTACTTTACTATACCGGCCCTGGTGACATGTTACTTTACTATACATGCCCTGGTGACATATTACTTTACTATACAGGCCCTGGTGACATGTTACTTTACTATACAGGCCCTGGTGACATGTTACTTTACTATACAGGCCCTGGTGTCAACATGTTACTTTACTATACAGGCCCTGGTGACATGTTACTTTACTATACTGGACCTGGTGACATGTTACTCTACTATACAGGCCCTGGTGACATGCTACCTTACTATACAGGCCCTGGTGACATGTTACTTGACTATACAGGCCCTGGTGACATTCTACTTTACTATACAGGCCCTGGTGACATGTTACTTTACTATACAGGCCCTGGTGACAACATGTTACTTTACTATACAGGCCCTGGTGACAACATGTTACTGTAATATACAGGCCCTGGTGACATGTTACTTTACTATACAGGCACTGATGACAACGTGTTACTTTACTATACAGGCCCTGGTTACAACATGCTACTTTACTATACAGGCCCTGGTGACATGTTACTTTATACTCTACAGGCTCTGGTGACATGTTACTTTACTATACAGGCCCTGGTGACATGTTACTTTACTATTCAGGCCCTGGTGACATGTTACTCTACTATACAGAACCTGGTGACATGTTACTTTACTATACAGGCCCTGGTGACAACATGTTACCTTACTATACAGGCCCTGGTGACAACATGCTACTTTACTATACAGGATCTGGTGACATGTTACTTTACTATACAGGCCCTGGTGATATGTTACTTTACTATACAGGCCCTGGTTACAACATGCTACTTTACTATACAGGCCCTGGTGACATGTTACTTTATACTCTACAGGCTCTGGTGACATGTTACTTTACTATACAGGCCCTGGTGACATGTTACTTTACTATTCAGGCCCTGGTGACATGTTACTCTACTATACAGAACCTGGTGACATGTTACTTTACTATACAGGCCCTGGTGACAACATGTTACCTTACTATACAGGCCCTGGTGACAACATGCTACTTTACTATACAGGATCTGGTGACATGTTACTTTACTATTCAGGCCCTGGTGACATGTTACTCTACTATACAGAACCTGGTGACATGTTACTTTACTATACAGGCCCTGGTGATATGTTACTTTACTATACAGGCCCTGGTGACAACATGTTACTTTACTATACAGGCCCTGGTGACATGTTACTTTACTATATGGTCCCTGGTGACATGCTACTTTACTATATAGGCCCTGGTGACATGTTACTTTACTATACAGGCCCTGGCGACAACATGTTACTTTACTAAACAGGCCCTGGTGACATGTTACTTTACTATACAGGCCCTGGTGACAACATGTTACTTTACTAAACAGGCCCTGGTGACATGCTACTTTACTATACAGGCCCTGGTGACAACATGCTACTTTACTATACAGGCCCTGGTGATATGTTACTTTATACTCTACAGGCCATGGTGACAACATGTTACTTTACTATACAGGCCCTGGTGACAACATGTTACTTTACTATACGGTCCCTGGTGACATGCTACTTTACTATACAGGCCCTGGTGATATGTTACTTTATACTCTACAGGCCATGGTGACAACATGTTACTTTACTATACAGGCCCTGGTGACAACATGTTACTTTACTATACAGGCCCTGGTGACAACATGCTACTTTACTATACAGGATCAGGTGACATGTTACTTTACTATACAGGCCCTGGTGACATGCTACTTTACTATACAGACCCTGGTGACAACATGTTACTTTACTATACAGGCCATGGTGACATGCTACTTTACTATACAGGCCCTGGTGACATGTTACTTTACTATACAGGTCCTGGTGACATGTTACTTTACTATACAGGCCCTGGTGACATGTTACTTTACTATACAGGCCCTGGTGACAACATGTTACTTTACTATACAGGCCTGGTGACATGTTACTTTACTATACAGGCCCTGGTTACATGTCACTTTACTATAAAGGCCCTGGTGTCAACATGTTACTTTACTATACAGGCCCTGGTGACATGTTACTTTACTATACAGGCCCTGGTGACATGTTACTTTACTATGAAGGCCCTTGTGATATGCTACTTTACTATACAGGCCCTGGTGATATGTTACTTTACTATACAGGCCCTGGTGACATGTTACTTTACTATACAGGCCCTGGTGATATGTTACTTTACTATACAGGCCCTGGTGATATGTTACTTTACTATACAGGCCCTTGTGACATGTTACTTTACTATACAGGCCCTGGAGACATGTTACTTTACTATACAGGCCCTGGTGACATGTTCCTCGACTATACAGAACCTGGTGACATGTTACTTTACTATACAGACCCTGGTGACAACATGCTACTTTACTATACAGGCCCTGGTGACAACATGTTACTTTACTATAATGGCCCTGGTGACATGCTACTTTACTATACAGGCCATGGTGACATGTTACGTTACTATAAAGGCCCTTGTGACATGCTACTTTACTATACAGGCCCTGGTGACAACATGTTACTTTACTACAATGGCCCTGGTGACATGCTACTTTACTATACAGGCCATGGTGACATGTTACGTTACTATACAGTCCCTGGTGACATGTTACTTTAATATACAGTCCCTGGTGACATGTTACTTTACTATACAGGCCCTGATGACATTCTACTTTACTATACAGGCCCTGGTGACAACATGCTACTTTACTATACAGGATCTGGTGACATGTTACTTTACTATACAGGCCCTGGTGATATGTTACTTTACTATACAGGCCCTGGTGACAACATGTTACTTTACTATACAGGCCCTGGTGACATGTTACTTTACTATACGGTCGCTGGTGACATGCTACTTTACTATATAGGCCCTGGTGACATGTTACTTTACTATACAGGCCCTGGTGACAACATATTACTTTACTAAACAGATCCTGGTGACATGTTACTTTACTATACAGGCCCTGGTGACATGTTACTTTACTATAAAGGCCCTGGTGACAGCATGTTACTTTACTATACAGGCCCTGGTGACAACATGTTACTTTACTATACAGGCTCTGGTGACATGTTACTTTACTATACAGGCCCTGGTGACATGTTACTTTACTATACAGGCCCTGGTGACAACAAGTTACTTTACTATACAGGCCCTGGTGACGACATGCTACTTTACTATACAGGATCAGGTGACATGTTACTTTACTATACAGGCCCTGGTGACATGCTACTTTACTATACAGACCCTGGTGACAACATGTTACTTTACTATACAGGCCATGGTGACATGCTACTTTACTATACAGGCCCTGGTGACATGTTACTTTACTATACAGGCCCTGGTGACATTTTACTTTACTATACAGGCCCTGGTGACATGTTACTTTACAATACAGGTCCTGGTGACATGTTACTTTACTATACAGGCCTTGGTGACATGTTACTTTACTATACAGGTCCTGGTGACATGTTACTTTACTATACAGGCCCTGGTGACATGTTACTTTACTATACAGGCCCTGGTGACAACATGTTACTTTACTATACAGGCCTGGTGACATGTTACTTTACTATACAGGCCCTGGTGATATGTTACTTTACTATACAGGCCCTGGTGATATGTTACTTTACTATACAGGCCCTTGTGACATGTTACTTTACTATACAGGCCCTGGAGACATGTTACTTTACTATACAGGCCCTGGTGACATGTTACTCGACTATACAGAACCTGGTGACATGTTACTTTACTATACAGACCCTGGTGACAACATGTTACTTTACTATACAGGCCCTGGTGACAACATGTTACTTTACTATACAGGCCCTGGTGACAACATGTTACTTTACTATACAGGCCCTGGTGACATGTTACTTTACTATACAGGCCCTGGTGACTTGTTACTTTACTATACAGGCCCTGGTGACATGTTACTTTACTATACAGGCCCTGGTGACATGTTACTTTACTATAAAGGCCCTTGTGACATGCTACTTTACTATACAGGCCCTGGTGACATGTTACTTTACTATACAGGCCCTGGTGACATGTTACTTTACTATAAAGGCCCTTGTGACATGCTACTTTACTATACAGGCCCTGGTGACAACATGTTACTTTACTATAATGGCCCTGGTGACATGCTACTTTACTATACAGGCCATGGTGACATGTTACGTTACTATAAAGGCCCTTGTGACATGCTACTTTACTATACAGGCCCTGGTGACAACATGTTACTTTACTATAATGGCCCTGGTGACATGCTACTTTACTATACAGGCCATGGTGACATGTTACGTTACTATACAGGCCCTGGTGACATGTTACTTTACTATACAGTCCCTGGTGACATGTTACTTTACTATACAGGCCCTGATGACATTCTACTTTACTATACAGGCCCTGGTGACAACATGCTACTTTACTATACAGGATCTGGTGACATGTTACTTTACTATACAGGCCCTGGTGATATGTTACTTTACTATACAGGCCCTGGTGACAACATGTTACTTTACTATACAGGCCCTGGTGACATGTTACTTTACTATACGGTCCCTGGTGACATGCTACTTTACTATATAGGCCCTGGTGACATGTTACTTTACTATACAGGCCCTGGTGACAACATGTTACTTTACTAAACAGGCCCTGGTGACATGTTACTTTACTATACAGGCCCTGGTGACAACATGTTACTTTACTAAACAGGCCCTGGTGACATGCTACTTTACTATACAGGCCCTGGTGACAACATGCTACTTTACTATACAGGCCCTGGTGATATGTTACTTTATACTCTACAGGCCCTGGTGACAACATGTTACTTTACTATACAGGCCCTGGTGACATGTTACTTTACTATACGGTCCCTGGTGACATGCTACTTTACTATATAGGCCCTGGTGACATGTTACTTTACTATACAGGCCCTGGTGACAACATGTTACTTTACTAAACAGGCCCTGGTGACATGTTACTTTACTATACAGGCCCTGGTGACAACATGTTACTTTACTAAACAGGCCCTGGTGACATGCTACTTTACTATACAGGCCCTGGTGACAACATGCTACTTTACTATACAGGCCCTGGTGATATGTTACTTTATACTCTACAGGCCCTGGTGACAACATGTTACTTTACTATACAGGCCCTGGTGACATGTTACTTTACTATACAGAACCTGGTGACATGTTACTTTACTATACAGGCCCTGGTGACAACATGTTACCTTACTATACAGGCCCTGGTGACAACATGCTACTTTACTATACAGGATCTGGTGACATGTTACTTTACTATACAGGCCCTGGTGATATGTTACTTTACTATACAGGCCCTGGTGACAACATGTTACTTTACTATACAGGCCCTGGTGACATGTTACTTTACTATACGGTCCCTTTTGACATGCCACTTTACTATATAGGCCCTTCTGACATGTTACTTTACTATACAGGCCCTGGTGACAACATGTTACTTTACTAAACAGGCCCTGGTGACATGTTACTTTACTATACAGGCCCTGGTGACATGTTACTTTACTATAAAGGCCCTGGTGACAGCATGTTACTTTACTATACAGGCCCTGGTGACAACATGTTACTTTGCTATACAGGCTCTGGTGACATGTTACTTTACTATACAGGCCCTGGTGACATGTTACTTTACTATACAGGCCCTGGTGACAACATGTTACTTTACTATACAGGCCCTGGTGACAACATGCTTCTTTACTATACAGGATCAGGTGACATGTTACTTTACTATACAGGCCCTGGTGACATGCTACTTTACTATACAGACCCTGGTGACAACATGTTACTTTACTATACAGGCCATGGTGACATGCTACTTTACTATACAGGCCCTGGTGACATGTTACTTTACTATACAGGCCCTGGTGACATGTTACTTTACTATACAGGCCCTGGTGACATGTTACTTTACTATACAGGTCCTGGTGACATGTTACTTTACTATACAGGCCCTGGTGACATGTTACTTTACTATACAGGCCCTGGTGACATGTTACTTTACTATACAGGCCCTGGTGACAACATGTTACTTTACTATACAGGCCTGGTGACATGTTACTTTACTATACAGGCCATGGTGACACGCTACTTTACTATACAGGCCCTGGTGACATGTTACTTTACTATACAGGCCCTGATGACATTCTACTTTACTATACAGGCCCTGGTGACAACATGCTACTTTACTATACAGGATCTGGTGACATGTTACTTTACTATACAGGCCTGGTGACATGTTACTTTACTATACAGGCCCTGGTGACATGCTACTTTACTATACAGACCCTGGTGACAACATGTTACTTTACTATACAGGCCATGGTGACACGCTACTTTACTATACAGGCCCTGGTGACATGTTACTTTACTATACAGGCCCTGGTGACATGTTACTTTACTATACAGGCCCTGGTGACATGTTACTTTACTATACAGGTCCTGGTGACATGCTACTTTACTATGTAGGCCCTGGTGACATGTTACTTTACTATACAGGCCCTGGTGACAACATGCTACTTTACTATACAAGATCTGGTGACATGTTACTTTACTATTCAGGCCCTGGTGACATGTTACCCTACTATACAGAACCTGGTGACATGTTACTTTACTATACAGGCCCTGGTGACCTGTTACTTGACTATACAGGCCCTGGTGACATTCTACTTTACTATACAGGCCCTGGTTACATGTTACTTTACTATACTGGACCTGGTGACATGTTACTCTACTATACAGGCCCTGGTGACATGCTACCTTACTATACAGGCCCTGGTGACATGTTACTTGACTATACAGGCCCTGGTGACATGCTACTTTACTATACAGGCCCTGGTGACATGTTACTTTACTATACAGGCCCTGGTGACAACATGTTACTTTACTATACAGGCCCTGGTGACAACATGTTACTTTAATATACAGGCCCTGGTGACATGTTACTTTACTATACAGGCACTGATGACAACGTGTTACTTTAATATACAGGCCCTGGTTACAACATGCTACTTTACTATACAGGCCCTGGTGACATGTTACTTTATACTCTACAGGCTCTGGTGACATGTTACTTTACTATACAGGCCCTGGTGACATGTTACTTTACTATTCAGGCCCTGGTGACATGTTACTCTACTATACAGAACCTGGTGACATGTTACTTTACTATACAGGCCCTGGTGACAACATGTTACCTTACTATACAGGCCCTGGTGACAACATGCTACTTTACTATACAGGATCTGGTGACATGTTACTTTACTATACAGGCCCTGGTGACATGTTACTTTATTTTAGAGGCCCTGGTGACAACATGTTACTGCACTAGAAAGGCCCTGGTGACATGTTACTTTACTATACAGGCCCTGGTGACAACATGTTACTTCCCTATACAGGCCCTGGTGACATGTTACTTTAATATACAGTCCCTGGTGACAACATGTTACTTTACTATACAGGCCCTGGTGACAACATGTGACTTTACTATACAGGCCCTGGGGACAACATGTTACTTTACTATACAGGCCCTGGTGACATGTTACTTTACTATACAGGCCCTGGTGACATGTTACTTGACTATAAAGGCCCTGGTGACATGTTACTTTACTATATATGCCCTGGTGACATGTTAATTTACTATACAGGCCCTGGTGACATGTTACTTTACTATAAAGGCACTGGTGACAACATGTTACTTTACTATACAGGCCCCGGTGACATGTTACTTTACTATACAGGGCCTGGTGACAGCATGTTACTTTACTATACAGGCCCTGGTGACATACTACCTTACTATACAGGCCCTGGTGACATGTTACTTTACTATACAGGCCCTGGTGACAACATGTTACTTTACTATACAGGCCCTGGTTACATGTCACTTTACTATAAAGGCCCTGGTGACATGTTACTTTACTATACATGCCCTGGTGACATGTTACTTTACTATACAGGCCCTGGTGACATGTTACTTTACTATAAAGGCCCTGGTGACAACATGTTACTTTACTATACCGGCCCTGGTGACATGTTACTTTACTATACATGCCCTGGTGACATGTTACTTTACTATACAGGCCCTGGTGACATGTTACTTTACTATACAGGCCCTGGTGACATGTTACTTTACTATACAGGCCCTGGTGTCAACATGTTACTTTACTATACAGGCCCTGGTGACATGTTACTTTACTATACTGGACCTGGTGACATGTTACTCTACTATACAGGCCCTGGTGACATGCTACCTTACTATACAGGCCCTGGTGACATGTTACTTGACTATACAGGCCCTGGTGACATGCTACTTTACTATACAGGCCCTGGTGACATGTTACTTTACTATACAGGCCCTGGTGACAACATGTTACTTTACTATACAGGCCCTGGTGACAACATGTTACTGTAATATACAGGCCCTGGTGACATGTTACTTTACTATACAGGCACTGATGACAACGTGTTACTTTACTATACAGGCCCTGGTTACAACATGCTACTTTACTATACAGGCCCTGGTGACATGTTACTTTATACTCTACAGGCTCTGGTGACATGTTACTTTACTATACAGGCCCTGGTGACATGTTACTTTACTATTCAGGCCCTGGTGACATGTTACTCTACTATACAGAACCTGGTGACATGTTACTTTACTATACAGGCCCTGGTGACAACATGTTACCTTACTATACAGGCCCTGGTGACAACATGCTACTTTACTATACAGGATCTGGTGACATGTTACTTTACTATTCAGGCCCTGGTGATATGTTACTTTACTATACAGGCCCTGGTGACAACATGTTACTTTACTATACAGGCCCTGGTGACATGTTACTTTACTATATGGTCCCTGGTGACATGCTACTTTACTATATAGGCCCTGGTGACATGTTACTTTACTATACAGGCCCTGGCGACAACATGTTACTTTACTAAACAGGCCCTGGTGACATGTTACTTTACTATACAGGCCCTGGTGACAACATGTTACTTTACTAAACAGGCCCTGGTGACATGCTACTTTACTATACAGGCCCTGGTGACAACATGCTACTTTACTATACAGGCCCTGGTGATATGTTACTTTATACTCTACAGGCCATGGTGACAACATGTTACTTTACTATACAGGCCCTGGTGACAACATGTTACTTTACTATACGGTCCCTGGTGACATGCTACTTTACTATACAGGCCCTGGTGATATGTTACTTTATACTCTACAGGCCATGGTGACAACATGTTACTTTACTATACAGGCCCTGGTGACAACATGTTACTTTACTATAATGGCCCTGGTGACATGCTACTTTACTATACAGGCCATGGTGACATGTTACGTTACTATAAAGGCCCTTGTGACATGCTACTTTACTATACAGGCCCTGGTGACAACATGTTACTTTACTATAATGGCCCTGGTGACATGCTACTTTACTATACAGGCCATGGTGACATGTTACGTTACTATACAGGCCCTGGTGACATGTTACTTTACTATACAGTCCCTGGTGACATGTTACTTTACTATACAGGCCCTGATGACATTCTACTTTACTATACAGGCCCTGGTGACAACATGCTACTTTACTATACAGGATCTGGTGACATGTTACTTTACTATACAGGCCCTGGTGATATGTTACTTTACTATACAGGCCCTGGTGACAACATGTTACTTTACTATACAGGCCCTGGTGACATGTTACTTTACTATACGGTCCCTGGTGACATGCTACTTTACTATATAGGCCCTGGTGACATGTTACTTTACTATACAGGCCCTGGTGACAACATGTTACTTTACTAAACAGGCCCTGGTGACATGTTACTTTACTATACAGGCCCTGGTGACAACATGTTACTTTACTAAACAGGCCCTGGTGACATGCTACTTTACTATACAGGCCCTGGTGACAACATGCTACTTTACTATACAGGCCCTGGTGATATGTTACTTTATACTCTACAGGCCCTGGTGACAACATGTTACTTTACTATACAGGCCCTGGTGACATGTTACTTTACTATACGGTCCCTGGTGACATGCTACTTTACTATATAGGCCCTGGTGACATGTTACTTTACTATACAGGCCCTGGTGACAACATGTTACTTTACTAAACAGGCCCTGGTGACATGTTACTTTACTATACAGGCCCTGGTGACAACATGTTACTTTACTAAACAGGCCCTGGTGACATGCTACTTTACTATACAGGCCCTGGTGACAACATGCTACTTTACTATACAGGCCCTGGTGATATGTTACTTTATACTCTACAGGCCCTGGTGACAACATGTTACTTTACTATACAGGCCCTGGTGACATGTTACTTTACTATACAGAACCTGGTGACATGTTACTTTACTATACAGGCCCTGGTGACAACATGTTACCTTACTATACAGGCCCTGGTGACAACATGCTACTTTACTATACAGGATCTGGTGACATGTTACTTTACTATACAGGCCCTGGTGATATGTTACTTTACTATACAGGCCCTGGTGACAACATGTTACTTTACTATACAGGCCCTGGTGACATGTTACTTTACTATACGGTCCCTTTTGACATGCCACTTTACTATATAGGCCCTTCTGACATGTTACTTTACTATACAGGCCCTGGTGACAACATGTTACTTTACTAAACAGGCCCTGGTGACATGTTACTTTACTATACAGGCCCTGGTGACATGTTACTTTACTATAAAGGCCCTGGTGACAGCATGTTACTTTACTATACAGGCCCTGGTGACAACATGTTACTTTGCTATACAGGCTCTGGTGACATGTTACTTTACTATACAGGCCCTGGTGACATGTTACTTTACTATACAGGCCCTGGTGACAACATGTTACTTTACTATACAGGCCCTGGTGACAACATGCTTCTTTACTATACAGGATCAGGTGACATGTTACTTTACTATACAGGCCCTGGTGACATGCTACTTTACTATACAGACCCTGGTGACAACATGTTACTTTACTATACAGGCCATGGTGACATGCTACTTTACTATACAGGCCCTGGTGACATGTTACTTTACTATACAGGCCCTGGTGACATGTTACTTTACTATACAGGCCCTGGTGACATGTTACTTTACTATACAGGTCCTGGTGACATGTTACTTTACTATACAGGCCCTGGTGACATGTTACTTTACTATACAGGCCCTGGTGACATGTTACTTTACTATACAGGCCCTGGTGACAACATGTTACTTTACTATACAGGCCTGGTGACATGTTACTTTACTATACAGGCCATGGTGACACGCTACTTTACTATACAGGCCCTGGTGACATGTTACTTTACTATACAGGCCCTGATGACATTCTACTTTACTATACAGGCCCTGGTGACAACATGCTACTTTACTATACAGGATCTGGTGACATGTTACTTTACTATACAGGCCTGGTGACATGTTACTTTACTATACAGGCCCTGGTGACATGCTACTTTACTATACAGACCCTGGTGACAACATGTTACTTTACTATACAGGCCATGGTGACACGCTACTTTACTATACAGGCCCTGGTGACATGTTACTTTACTATACAGGCCCTGGTGACATGTTACTTTACTATACAGGCCCTGGTGACATGTTACTTTACTATACAGGTCCTGGTGACATGCTACTTTACTATGTAGGCCCTGGTGACATGTTACTTTACTATACAGGCCCTGGTGACAACATGCTACTTTACTATACAAGATCTGGTGACATGTTACTTTACTATTCAGGCCCTGGTGACATGTTACCCTACTATACAGAACCTGGTGACATGTTACTTTACTATACAGGCCCTGGTGACCTGTTACTTGACTATACAGGCCCTGGTGACATTCTACTTTACTATACAGGCCCTGGTTACATGTTACTTTACTATACTGGACCTGGTGACATGTTACTCTACTATACAGGCCCTGGTGACATGCTACCTTACTATACAGGCCCTGGTGACATGTTACTTGACTATACAGGCCCTGGTGACATGCTACTTTACTATACAGGCCCTGGTGACATGTTACTTTACTATACAGGCCCTGGTGACAACATGTTACTTTACTATACAGGCCCTGGTGACAACATGTTACTTTAATATACAGGCCCTGGTGACATGTTACTTTACTATACAGGCACTGATGACAACGTGTTACTTTAATATACAGGCCCTGGTTACAACATGCTACTTTACTATACAGGCCCTGGTGACATGTTACTTTATACTCTACAGGCTCTGGTGACATGTTACTTTACTATACAGGCCCTGGTGACATGTTACTTTACTATTCAGGCCCTGGTGACATGTTACTCTACTATACAGAACCTGGTGACATGTTACTTTACTATACAGGCCCTGGTGACAACATGTTACCTTACTATACAGGCCCTGGTGACAACATGCTACTTTACTATACAGGATCTGGTGACATGTTACTTTACTATACAGGCCCTGGTGACATGTTACTTTATTTTAGAGGCCCTGGTGACAACATGTTACTGCACTAGAAAGGCCCTGGTGACATGTTACTTTACTATACAGGCCCTGGTGACAACATGTTACTTCCCTATACAGGCCCTGGTGACATGTTACTTTAATATACAGTCCCTGGTGACAACATGTTACTTTACTATACAGGCCCTGGTGACAACATGTGACTTTACTATACAGGCCCTGGGGACAACATGTTACTTTACTATACAGGCCCTGGTGACATGTTACTTTACTATACAGGCCCTGGTGACATGTTACTTGACTATAAAGGCCCTGGTGACATGTTACTTTACTATACATGCCCTGGTGACATGTTAATTTACTATACAGGCCCTGGTGACATGTTACTTTACTATAAAGGCACTGGTGACAACATGTTACTTTACTATACAGGCCCCGGTGACATGTTACTTTACTATACAGGGCCTGGTGACAGCATGTTACTTTACTATACAGGCCCTGGTGACATACTACCTTACTATACAGGCCCTGGTGACATGTTACTTTACTATACAGGCCCTGGTGACAACATGTTACTTTACTATACAGGCCCTGGTTACATGTCACTTTACTATAAAGGCCCTGGTGACATGTTACTTTACTATACATGCCCTGGTGACATGTTACTTTACTATACAGGCCCTGGTGACATGTTACTTTACTATAAAGGCCCTGGTGACAACATGTTACTTTACTATACCGGCCCTGGTGACATGTTACTTTACTATACATGCCCTGGTGACATGTTACTTTACTATACAGGCCCTGGTGACATGTTACTTTACTATACAGGCCCTGGTGACATGTTACTTTACTATACAGGCCCTGGTGTCAACATGTTACTTTACTATACAGGCCCTGGTGACATGTTACTTTACTATACTGGACCTGGTGACATGTTACTCTACTATACAGGCCCTGGTGACATGCTACCTTACTATACAGGCCCTGGTGACATGTTACTTGACTATACAGGCCCTGGTGACATGCTACTTTACTATACAGGCCCTGGTGACATGTTACTTTACTATACAGGCCCTGGTGACAACATGTTACTTTACTATACAGGCCCTGGTGACAACATGTTACTGTAATATACAGGCCCTGGTGACATGTTACTTTACTATACAGGCACTGATGACAACGTGTTACTTTACTATACAGGCCCTGGTTACAACATGCTACTTTACTATACAGGCCCTGGTGACATGTTACTTTATACTCTACAGGCTCTGGTGACATGTTACTTTACTATACAGGCCCTGGTGACATGTTACTTTACTATTCAGGCCCTGGTGACATGTTACTCTACTATACAGAACCTGGTGACATGTTACTTTACTATACAGGCCCTGGTGACAACATGTTACCTTACTATACAGGCCCTGGTGACAACATGCTACTTTACTATACAGGATCTGGTGACATGTTACTTTACTATTCAGGCCCTGGTGATATGTTACTTTACTATACAGGCCCTGGTGACAACATGTTACTTTACTATACAGGCCCTGGTGACATGTTACTTTACTATATGGTCCCTGGTGACATGCTACTTTACTATATAGGCCCTGGTGACATGTTACTTTACTATACAGGCCCTGGCGACAACATGTTACTTTACTAAACAGGCCCTGGTGACATGTTACTTTACTATACAGGCCCTGGTGACAACATGTTACTTTACTAAACAGGCCCTGGTGACATGCTACTTTACTATACAGGCCCTGGTGACAACATGCTACTTTACTATACAGGCCCTGGTGATATGTTACTTTATACTCTACAGGCCATGGTGACAACATGTTACTTTACTATACAGGCCCTGGTGACAACATGTTACTTTACTATACGGTCCCTGGTGACATGCTACTTTACTATACAGGCCCTGGTGATATGTTACTTTATACTCTACAGGCCATGGTGACAACATGTTACTTTACTATACAGGCCCTGGTGACAACATGTTACTTTACTATACAGGCCCTGGTGACAACATGATACTTTACTATACAGGATCAGGTGACATGTTACTTTACTATACAGGCCCTGGTGACATGCTACTTTACTATACAGACTCTGGTGACAACATGTTACTTTGCTATACAGGCCATGGTGACATGCTACTTTACTATACAGGCCCTGGTGACATGTTACTTTACTATACAGGTCCTGGTGACATGTTACTTTACTATACAGGCCCTGGTGACATTTACTTTACTATACAGGCCCTGGTGACAACATGTTACTTTACTATACAGGCCTGGTGACATGTTACTTTACTATACAGGCCCTGGTTACATGTCACTTTACTATAAAGGCCCTGGTGACAACATGTTACTTTACTATACAGGCCCTGGTGACATGTTACTTTACTATACAGGCCCTGGTGACATGTTACTTTACTATGAAGGCCCTTGTGATATGCTACTTTACTATACAGGCCCTGGTGATATGTTACTTTACTATACAGGCCCTGGTGACATGTTACTTTACTATACAGGCCCTGGTGATATGTTACTTTACTATACAGGCCCTGGTGATATGTTACTTTACTATACAGGCCCTTGTGACATGTTACTTTACTATACAGGCCCTGGAGACATGTTACTTTACTATACAGGCCCTGGTGACATGTTCCTCGACTATACAGAACCTGGTGACATGTTACTTTACTATACAGACCCTGGTGACAACATGCTACTTTACTATACAGGCCCTGGTGACAACATGTTACTTTACTATAATGGCCCTGGTGACATGCTACTTTACTATACAGGCCATGGTGACATGTTACGTTACTATAAAGGCCCTTGTGACATGCTACTTTACTATACAGGCCCTGGTGACAACATGTTACTTTACTATAATGGCCCTGGTGACATGCTACTTTACTATACAGGCCATGGTGACATGTTACGTTACTATACAGGCCCTGGTGACATGTTACTTTACTATACAGTCCCTGGTGACATGTTACTTTACTATACAGGCCCTGATGACATTCTACTTTACTATACAGGCCCTGGTGACAACATGCTACTTTACTATACAGGATCTGGTGACATGTTACTTTACTATACAGGCCCTGGTGATATGTTACTTTACTATACAGGCCCTGGTGACAACATGTTACTTTACTATATAGGCCCTGGTGACATGTTACTTTACTATACAGGCCCTGTTGACAACATATTACTTTACTAAACAGGCCCTGGTGACATGTTACTTTACTATACAGGCCCTGGTGACATGTTACTTTACTATAAAGGCCCTGGTGACAGCATGTTACTTTACTATACAGGCCCTGGTGACAACATGTTACTTTACTATACAGGCTCTGGTGACATGTTACTTTACTATACAGGCCCTGGTGACATGTGACTTTACTATACAGGCCCTGGTGACAACAAGTTACTTTACTATACAGGCCCTGGTGACAACATGCTACTTTACTATACAGGATCAGGTGACATGTTACTTTACTATACAGGCCCTGGTGACATGCTACTTTACTATACAGACCCTGGTGACAACATGTTACTTTACTATACAGGCCATGGTGACATGCTACTTTACTATACAGGCCCTGGTGACATGTTACTTTACTATACAGGCCCTGGTGACATTTTACTTTACTATACAGGCCCTGGTGACATGTTACTTTACAATACAGGTCCTGGTGACATGTTACTTTACTATACAGGCCTTGGTGACATGTTACTTTACTATACAGGCCCTGGTGACAACATGTTACT
Organism: Oncorhynchus clarkii lewisi; assembly: GCF_045791955.1. Classification (NCBI taxonomy): domain Eukaryota; kingdom Metazoa; phylum Chordata; class Actinopteri; order Salmoniformes; family Salmonidae; genus Oncorhynchus; species Oncorhynchus clarkii. The sequence goes on along the minus strand of NC_092168.1, from coordinate 47,511,763 downwards.
TTACTATACAGGCCTGGTGACATGTTACTTTACTATACAGGCCCTGGTGATATGTTACTTTACTATACAGGCCCTGGTGATATGTTACTTTACTATACAGGCCCTTGTGACATGTTACTTTACTATACAGGCCCTGGAGACATGTTACTTTACTATACAGGCCCTGGTGACATGTTACTCGACTATACAGAACCTGGTGACATGTTACTTTACTATACAGACCCTGGTGACAACATGTTACTTTACTATACAGGCCCTGGTGACAACATGTTACTTTACTATACAGGCCCTGGTGACATGTTACTTTACTATACAGGCCCTGGTGACAACATGTTACTTTACTATACAGGCCCTGGTGACTTGTTACTTTACTATACAGGCCCTGGTGACATGTTACTTTACTATACAGGCCCTGGTGACATGTTACTTTACTATAAAGGCCCTTGTGACATGCTACTTTACTATACAGGCCCTGGTGACATGTTACTTTACTATACAGGCCCTGGTGACATGTTACTTTACTATAAAGGCCCTTGTGACATGCTACTTTACTATACAGGCCCTGGTGACAACATGTTACTTTACTATAATGGCCCTGGTGACATGCTACTTTACTATACAGGCCATGGTGACATGTTACGTTACTATAAAGGCCCTTGTGACATGCTACTTTACTATACAGGCCCTGGTGACAACATGTTACTTTACTATAATGGCCCTGGTGACATGCTACTTTACTATACAGGCCATGGTGACATGTTACGTTACTATACAGGCCCTGGTGACATGTTACTTTACTATACAGTCCCTGGTGACATGTTACTTTACTATACAGGCCCTTATGACATTCTACTTTACTATACAGGCCCTGGTGACAACATGCTACTTTACTATACAGGATCTGGTGACATGTTACTTTACTATACAGGCCCTGGTGATATGTTACTTTACTATACAGGCCCTGGTGACAACATGTTACTTTACTATACAGGCCCTGGTGACATGTTACTTTACCATACGGTCCCTGGTGACATGCTACTTTACTATATAGGCCCTGGTGACATGTTACTTTACTATACAGGCCCTGGTGACAACATGTTACTTTACTAAACAGGCCCTGGTGACATGTTACTTTACTATACAGGCCCTGGTGACAACATGTTACTTTACTAAACAGGCCCTGGTGACATGCTACTTTACTATACAGGCCCTGGTGACAACATGCTACTTTACTATACAGGCCCTGGTGATATGTTACTTTATACTCTACAGGCCCTGGTGACAACATGTTACTTTACTATACAGGCCCTGGTGACATGTTACTTTACTATACGGTCCCTGGTGACATGCTACTTTACTATATAGGCCCTGGTGACATGTTACTTTACTATACAGGCCCTGGTGACAACATGTTACTTTACTAAACAGGCCCTGGTGACATGTTACTTTACTATACAGGCCCTGGTGACAACATGTTACTTTACTAAACAGGCCCTGGTGACATGCTACTTTACTATACAGGCCCTGGTGACAACATGCTACTTTACTATACAGGCCCTGGTGATATGTTACTTTATACTCTACAGGCCCTGGTGACAACATGTTACTTTACTATACAGGCCCTGGTGACATGTTACTTTACTATACAGAACCTGGTGACATGTTACTTTACTATACAGGCCCTGGTGACAACATGTTACCTTACTATACAGGCCCTGGTGACAACATGCTACTTTACTATACAGGATCTGGTGACATGTTACTTTACTATACAGGCCCTGGTGATATGTTACTTTACTATACAGGCCCTGGTGACAACATGTTACTTTACTATACAGGCCCTGGTGACATGTTACTTTACTATACGGTCCCTTTTGACATGCCACTTTACTATATAGGCCCTTCTGACATGTTACTTTACTATACAGGCCCTGGTGACAACATGTTACTTTACTAAACAGGCCCTGGTGACATGTTACTTTACTATACAGGCCCTGGTGACATGTTACTTTACTATAAAGGCCCTGGTGACAGCATGTTACTTTACTATACAGGCCCTGGTGACAACATGTTACTTTGCTATACAGGCTCTGGTGACATGTTACTTTACTATACAGGCCCTGGTGACATGTTACTTTACTATACAGGCCCTGGTGACAACATGTTACTTTACTATACAGGCCCTGGTGACAACATGCTTCTTTACTATACAGGATCAGGTGACATGTTACTTTACTATACAGGCCCTGGTGACATGCTACTTTACTATACAGACCCTGGTGACAACATGTTACTTTACTATACAGGCCATGGTGACATGCTACTTTACTATACAGGCCCTGGTGACATGTTACTTTACTATACAGGCCCTGGTGACATGTTACTTTACTATACAGGCCCTGGTGACATGTTACTTTACTATACAGGTCCTGGTGACATGTTACTTTACTATACAGGCCCTGGTGACAACATGTTACTTTACTAAACAGGCCCTGGTGACATGTTACTTTACTATACAGGCCCTGGTGACAACATGTTACTTTACTAAACAGGCCCTGGTGACATGCTACTTTACTATACAGGCCCTGGTGACAACATGCTACTTTACTATACAGGCCCTGGTGATATGTTACTTTATACTCTACAGGCCCTGGTGACAACATGTTACTTTACTATACAGGCCCTGGTGACATGTTACTTTACTATACAGAACCTGGTGACATGTTACTTTACTATACAGGCCCTGGTGACAACATGTTACCTTACTATACAGGCCCTGGTGACAACATGCTACTTTACTATACAGGATCTGGTGACATGTTACTTTACTATACAGGCCCTGGTGATATGTTACTTTACTATACAGGCCCTGGTGACAACATGTTACTTTACTATACAGGCCCTGGTGACATGTTACTTTACTATACGGTCCCTTTTGACATGCCACTTTACTATATAGGCCCTTCTGACATGTTACTTTACTATACAGGCCCTGGTGACAACATGTTACTTTACTAAACAGGCCCTGGTGACATGTTACTTTACTATACAGGCCCTGGTGACATGTTACTTTACTATAAAGGCCCTGGTGACAGCATGTTACTTTACTATACAGGCCCTGGTGACAACATGTTACTTTGCTATACAGGCTCTGGTGACATGTTACTTTACTATACAGGCCCTGGTGACATGTTACTTTACTATACAGGCCCTGGTGACAACATGTTACTTTACTATACAGGCCCTGGTGACAACATGCTTCTTTACTATACAGGATCAGGTGACATGTTACTTTACTATACAGGCCCTGGTGACATGCTACTTTACTATACAGACCCTGGTGACAACATGTTACTTTACTATACAGGCCATGGTGACATGCTACTTTACTATACAGGCCCTGGTGACATGTTACTTTACTATACAGGCCCTGGTGACATGTTACTTTACTATACAGGCCCTGGTGACATGTTACTTTACTATACAGGTCCTGGTGACATGTTACTTTACTATACAGGCCCTGGTGACATGTTACTTTACTATACAGGTCCTGGTGACATGTTACTTTACTATACAGGCCCTGGTGACATGTTACTTTACTATACAGGCCCTGGTGACAACATGTTACTTTACTATACAGGCCTGGTGACATGTTACTTTACTATACAGGCCCTGGTGACATGCTACTTTACTATACAGACCCTGGTGACAACATGTTACTTTACTATACAGGCCATGGTGACACGCTACTTTACTATACAGGCCCTGGTGACATGTTACTTTACTATACAGGCCCTGATGACATTCTACTTTACTATACAGGCCCTGGTGACAACATGCTACTTTACTATACAGGATCTGGTGACATGTTACTTTACTATACAGGCCTGGTGACATGTTACTTTACTATACAGGCCCTGGTGACAACATGTTACTTTACTATACAGGCCCTGGTGACTTGTTACTTTACTATACAGGCCCTGGTGACATGTTACTTTACTATACAGGCCCTGGTGACATGTTACTTTACTATAAAGGCCCTTGTGACATGCTACTTTACTATACAGGCCCTGGTGACATGTTACTTTACTATACAGGCCCTGGTGACATGTTACTTTACTATAAAGGCCCTTGTGACATGCTACTTTACTATACAGGCCCTGGTGACAACATGTTACTTTACTATAATGGCCCTGGTGACATGCTACTTTACTATACAGGCCATGGTGACATGTTACGTTACTATAAAGGCCCTTGTGACATGCTACTTTACTATACAGGCCCTGGTGACAACATGTTACTTTACTATAATGGCCCTGGTGACATGCTACTTTACTATACAGGCCATGGTGACATGTTACGTTACTATACAGGCCCTGGTGACATGTTACTTTACTATACAGTCCCTGGTGACATGTTACTTTACTATACAGGCCCTTATGACATTCTACTTTACTATACAGGCCCTGGTGACAACATGCTACTTTACTATACAGGATCTGGTGACATGTTACTTTAATATACAGGCCCTGGTGATATGTTACTTTACTATACAGGCCCTGGTGACAACATGTTACTTTACTATACAGGCCCTGGTGACATGTTACTTTACTATACGGTCCCTGGTGACATGCTACTTTACTATATAGGCCCTGGTGACATGTTACTTTACTATACAGGCCCTGGTGACAACATGTTACTTTACTAAACAGGCCCTGGTGACATGTTACTTTACTATACAGGCCCTGGTGACAACATGTTACTTTACTAAACAGGCCCTGGTGACATGCTACTTTACTATACAGGCCCTGGTGACAACATGCTACTTTACTATACAGGCCCTGGTGATATGTTACTTTATACTCTACAGGCCCTGGTGACAACATGTTACTTTACTATACAGGCCTGGTGACATGTTACTTTACTATACAGGCCCTGGTGACAACATGTTACTTTACTATACAGGCCCTGGTGACTTGTTACTTTACTATACAGGCCCTGGTGACATGTTACTTTACTATACAGGCCCTGGTGACATGTTACTTTACTATAAAGGCCCTTGTGACATGCTACTTTACTATACAGGCCCTGGTGACATGTTACTTTACTATACAGGCCCTGGTGACATGTTACTTTACTATAAAGGCCCTTGTGACATGCTACTTTACTATACAGGCCCTGGTGACAACATGTTACTTTACTATAATGGCCCTGGTGACATGCTACTTTACTATACAGGCCATGGTGACATGTTACGTTACTATAAAGGCCCTTGTGACATGCTACTTTACTATACAGGCCCTGGTGACAACATGTTACTTTACTATAATGGCCCTGGTGACATGCTACTTTACTATACAGGCCATGGTGACATGTTACGTTACTATACAGGCCCTGGTGACATGTTACTTTACTATACAGTCCCTGGTGACATGTTACTTTACTATACAGGCCCTTATGACATTCTACTTTACTATACAGGCCCTGGTGACAACATGCTACTTTACTATACAGGATCTGGTGACATGTTACTTTAATATACAGGCCCTGGTGATATGTTACTTTACTATACAGGCCCTGGTGACAACATGTTACTTTACTATACAGGCCCTGGTGACATGTTACTTTACTATACGGTCCCTGGTGACATGCTACTTTACTATATAGGCCCTGGTGACATGTTACTTTACTATACAGGCCCTGGTGACAACATGTTACTTTACTAAACAGGCCCTGGTGACATGTTACTTTACTATACAGGCCCTGGTGACAACATGTTACTTTACTAAACAGGCCCTGGTGACATGCTACTTTACTATACAGGCCCTGGTGACAACATGCTACTTTACTATACAGGCCCTGGTGATATGTTACTTTATACTCTACAGGCCCTGGTGACAACATGTTACTTTACTATACAGGCCCTGGTGACATGTTACTTTACTATACGGTCCCTGGTGACATGCTACTTTACTATATAGGCCCTGGTGACATGTTACTTTACTATACAGGCCCTGGTGACAACATGTTACTTTACTAAACAGGCCCTGGTGACATGTTACTTTACTATACAGGCCCTGGTGACAACATGTTACTTTACTAAACAGGCCCTGGTGACATGCTACTTTACTATACAGGCCCTGGTGACAACATGCTACTTTACTATACAGGCCCTGGTGATATGTTACTTTATACTCTACAGGCCCTGGTGACAACATGTTACTTTACTATACAGGCCCTGGTGACATGTTACTTTACTATACAGAACCTGGTGACATGTTACTTTACTATACAGGCCCTGGTGACAACATGTTACCTTACTATACAGGCCCTGGTGACAACATGCTACTTTACTATACAGGATCTGGTGACATGTTACTTTACTATACAGGCCCTGGTGATATGTTACTTTACTATACAGGCCCTGGTGACAACATGTTACTTTACTATACAGGCCCTGGTGACATGTTACTTTACTATACGGTCCCTTTTGACATGCCACTTTACTATATAGGCCCTTCTGACATGTTACTTTACTATACAGGCCCTGGTGACAACATGTTACTTTACTAAACAGGCCCTGGTGACATGTTACTTTACTATACAGGCCCTGGTGACATGTTACTTTACTATAAAGGCCCTGGTGACAGCATGTTACTTTACTATACAGGCCCTGGTGACAACATGTTACTTTGCTATACAGGCTCTGGTGACATGTTACTTTACTATACAGGCCCTGGTGACATGTTACTTTACTATACAGGCCCTGGTGACAACATGTTACTTTACTATACAGGCCCTGGTGACAACATGCTTCTTTACTATACAGGATCAGGTGACATGTTACTTTACTATACAGGCCCTGGTGACATGCTACTTTACTATACAGACCCTGGTGACAACATGTTACTTTACTATACAGGCCATGGTGACATGCTACTTTACTATACAGGCCCTGGTGACATGTTACTTTACTATACAGGCCCTGGTGACATGTTACTTTACTATACAGGCCCTGGTGACATGTTACTTTACTATACAGGTCCTGGTGACATGTTACTTTACTATACAGGCCCTGGTGACAACATGTTACTTTACTAAACAGGCCCTGGTGACATGTTACTTTACTATACAGGCCCTGGTGACAACATGTTACTTTACTAAACAGGCCCTGGTGACATGCTACTTTACTATACAGGCCCTGGTGACAACATGCTACTTTACTATACAGGCCCTGGTGATATGTTACTTTATACTCTACAGGCCCTGGTGACAACATGTTACTTTACTATACAGGCCCTGGTGACATGTTACTTTACTATACAGAACCTGGTGACATGTTACTTTACTATACAGGCCCTGGTGACAACATGTTACCTTACTATACAGGCCCTGGTGACAACATGCTACTTTACTATACAGGATCTGGTGACATGTTACTTTACTATACAGGCCCTGGTGATATGTTACTTTACTATACAGGCCCTGGTGACAACATGTTACTTTACTATACAGGCCCTGGTGACATGTTACTTTACTATACGGTCCCTTTTGACATGCCACTTTACTATATAGGCCCTTCTGACATGTTACTTTACTATACAGGCCCTGGTGACAACATGTTACTTTACTAAACAGGCCCTGGTGACATGTTACTTTACTATACAGGCCCTGGTGACATGTTACTTTACTATAAAGGCCCTGGTGACAGCATGTTACTTTACTATACAGGCCCTGGTGACAACATGTTACTTTGCTATACAGGCTCTGGTGACATGTTACTTTACTATACAGGCCCTGGTGACATGTTACTTTACTATACAGGCCCTGGTGACAACATGTTACTTTACTATACAGGCCCTGGTGACAACATGCTTCTTTACTATACAGGATCAGGTGACATGTTACTTTACTATACAGGCCCTGGTGACATGCTACTTTACTATACAGACCCTGGTGACAACATGTTACTTTACTATACAGGCCATGGTGACATGCTACTTTACTATACAGGCCCTGGTGACATGTTACTTTACTATACAGGCCCTGGTGACATGTTACTTTACTATACAGGCCCTGGTGACATGTTACTTTACTATACAGGTCCTGGTGACATGTTACTTTACTATACAGGCCCTGGTGACATGTTACTTTACTATACAGGTCCTGGTGACATGTTACTTTACTATACAGGCCCTGGTGACATGTTACTTTACTATACAGGCCCTGGTGACAACATGTTACTTTACTATACAGGCCTGGTGACATGTTACTTTACTATACAGGCCCTGGTGACATGCTACTTTACTATACAGACCCTGGTGACAACATGTTACTTTACTATACAGGCCATGGTGACACGCTACTTTACTATACAGGCCCTGGTGACATGTTACTTTACTATACAGGCCCTGATGACATTCTACTTTACTATACAGGCCCTGGTGACAACATGCTACTTTACTATACAGGATCTGGTGACATGTTACTTTACTATACAGGCCTGGTGACATGTTACTTTACTATACAGGCCCTGGTGACATGCTACTTTACTATACAGACCCTGGTGACAACATGTTACTTTACTATACAGGCCATGGTGACACGCTACTTTACTATACAGGCCCTGGTGACATGTTACTTTACTATACAGGCCCTGGTGACATGTTACTTTACTATACAGGCCCTGGTGACATGTTACTTTACTATACAGGTCCTGGTGACATGTTATTTTACTATACAGGCCCTGGTGACATGTTACTTTACTATACAGGTCCTGGTGACATGTTACTTTACTATACAGGCCCTGGTGACATGTTACTTTACTATACAGGCCCTGGTGACATGTTACTTTACTATACAGGCCCTGGTGACATGTTACTTTACTATACAGGCCCTGGTGACATGTTACTTTACTATACAGGTCCTGGTGACATGTTACTTTACTATACAGGCCCTGGTGATATGTTACTTTACTATAAAGGCCCTGGTGACATGTTACTTTACAATACAGGCCCTGGAGACATGTTACTTTACTATACAGGCCCTGGTGACATGTTACTCGACTATACAGAACCTGGTGACATGTTACTTTACTATACAGACCCTGGTGACAACATGTTACTTTACTATACAGGCCCTGGTGACAACATGTTACTTTACTATACAGGCCCTGGTGACATGTTACTTTACTATACAGGCCCTGGTGACAACATGTTACTTTACTATACAGGCCCTGGTGACTTGTTACTTTACTATACAGGCCCTGGTGACATGTTACTTTACTATACAGGCCCTGGTGACATGTTACTTTACTATAAAGGCCCTTGTGACATTCTACTTTACTATACAGGCCCTGGTGACATGTTACTTTACTATACAGGCCCTGGTGACATGTTACTTTACTATAAAGGCCCTTGTGACATACTACTTTACTATACAGGCCCTGGTGACAACATGTTACTTTACTATAATGGCCCTGGTGACATGCTACTTTACTATACAGGCCATGGTGACATGTTATGTTACTATAAAGGCCCTTGTGACATGCTACTTTACTATACAGGCCCTGGTGACAACATGTTACTTTACTATAATGGCCCTGGTGACATGCTACTTTACTATACAGGCCATGGTGACATGTTACGTTACTATACAGGCCCTGGTGACATGTTACTTTACTATACAGTCCCTGGTGACATGTTACTTTACTATACAGGCCCTGATGACATTCTACTTTACTATACAGGCCCTGGTGACAACATGCTACTTTACTATACAGGATCTGGTGACATGTTACTTTACTATACAGGCCCTGGTGATATGTTACCCTACTATACAGGCCCTGGTGACAACATGTTACTTTACTATACAGGCCCTGGTGACATGTTACTTTACTATACAGGCACTGGTGACATGTTACTTTACTATACAGGCCCTGGTGACATGTTACTTTACTATACAGGCCCTGGTGACATGTTACTTTATTATATAGGCCCTGGTGACATGTTACTTTACTATACAGGCTCTGGTGACAACATGTTACTTTACTATACAGGCCCTGGTAACATGTTACTTTACTATACAGAACCTGGTGACATGTTACTTTACTATACAGGCCCTGGTGACAACATGTTACCTTACTATACAGTCCCCGGTGGCATGTTACTTTACTATACAGGCCCTGGTGACATGTTACTTTACTATACAGGCCCTGGTGACATGCTACTTTACTATACAGGCCCTGGTGACATGCTACTTTACTATACAGGCCCTGGCGACATGTTACTTTACTATACAGGCCCTGGTGACATGTTACTTTACTATACAGGCCCTTGTGACATGCTACTTTACTATACAGGCCCTGGTGACAACATGTTACTTTACTATAATGGCCCTGGTGACATGCTACTTTACTATACAGGCCATGGTTACATGTTACTTTACTATACAGGCCCTGGTGACATGTTACTTTACTATACAGGTCCTGGTGACATGTTACTTTACTATACAGGCCCTGGTGACATGTTACTTTACTATACAGGCCCTGGTGACAACATGTTACTTTACTATACAGGCCTGGTGACATGTTACTTTAGTATACAGGCCCTGGTGACATGCTACTTTACTATACAGACCCTGGTGACAACATGTTACTTTACTATACAGGCCATGGTGACACGCTACTTTACTATACAGGCCCTGGTGACATGTTACTTTACTATACAGGCCCCGGTGACATGTTACTTTACTATACAGGCCCTTGTGACATGCTACTTTACTATACAGGCCCTGGTGACAACATGTTACTTTACTATAATGGCCCTGGTGACATGCTACTTTACTATACAGGCCATGGTTACATGTTACTTTACTATACAGGCCCTGGTGACATGTTACTTTACTATACAGGTCCTGGTGACATGTTACTTTACTATACAGGCCCTGGTGACATGTTACTTTACTATACAGGCCCTGGTGACAACATGTTACTTTACTATACAGGCCTGGTGACATGTTACTTTACTATACAGGCCCTGGTGACATGCTACTTTACTATACAGACCCTGGTGACAACATGTTACTTTACTATACAGGCCCTGGTGACATGTTACTTTACTATACAGGCCCTGGTGACATGTTACTTTACTATACAGGTCCTGGTGACATGTTATTTTACTATACAGGCCCTGGTGACATGTTACTTTACTATACAGGTCCTGGTGACATGTTACTTTACTATACAGGCCCTGGTGACATGTTACTTTACTATACAGGCCCTGGTGACATGTTACTTTACTATACAGGCCCTGGTGACATGTTACTTTACTATACAGGCCCTGGTGACATGTTACTTTACTATACAGGTCCTGGTGACATGTTACTTTACTATACAGGCCCTGGTGATATGTTACTTTACTATACAGGCCCTGGTGACATGTTACTTTACAATACAGGCCCTGGAGACATGTTACTTTACTATACAGGCCCTGGTGACATGTTACTCGACTATACAGAACCTGGTGACATGTTACTTTACTATACAGACCCTGGTGACAACATGTTACTTTACTATACAGGCCCTGGTGACAACATGTTACTTTACTATACAGGCCCTGGTGACATGTTACTTTACTATACAGGCCCTGGTGACAACATGTTACTTTACTATACAGGCCCTGGTGACTTGTTACTTTACTATACAGGCCCTGGTGACATGTTACTTTACTATACAGGCCCTGGTGACATGTTACTTTACTATAAAGGCCCTTGTGACATTCTACTTTACTATACAGGCCCTGGTGACATGTTACTTTACTATACAGGCCCTGGTGACATGTTACTTTACTATAAAGGCCCTTGTGACATACTACTTTACTATACAGGCCCTGGTGACAACATGTTACTTTACTATAATGGCCCTGGTGACATGCTACTTTACTATACAGGCCATGGTGACATGTTATGTTACTATAAAGGCCCTTGTGACATGCTACTTTACTATACAGGCCCTGGTGACAACATGTTACTTTACTATAATGGCCCTGGTGACATGCTACTTTACTATACAGGCCATGGTGACATGTTACGTTACTATACAGGCCCTGGTGACATGTTACTTTACTATACAGTCCCTGGTGACATGTTACTTTACTATACAGGCCCTGATGACATTCTACTTTACTATACAGGCCCTGGTGACAACATGCTACTTTACTATACAGGATCTGGTGACATGTTACTTTACTATACAGGCCCTGGTGATATGTTACCCTACTATACAGGCCCTGGTGACATGTTACTTTACTATACAGGCCCTGGTGACATGTTACTTTACTATACAGGCCCTGGTGACATGTTACTTTATTATATAGGCCCTGGTGACATGTTACTTTACTATACAGGCCCTGGTGACAACATGTTACTTTACTATACAGGCCCTGGTAACATGTTACTTTACTATACAGAACCTGGTGACATGTTACTTTACTATACAGGCCCTGGTGACAACATGTTACCTCACTATACAGGCCCCGGTGGCATGTTACTTTACTATACAGGCCCTGGTGACATGTTACTTTACTATACAGGCCCTGGTGACATGCTACTTTACTATACAGGCCCTGGTGACATGCTACTTTACTATACAGGCTCTGGCGACATGTTACTTTACTATACAGGCCCTGGTGACATGTTACTTTACTATACAGGCCCTTGTGACATGCTACTTTACTATACAGGCCCTGGTGACAACATGTTACTTTACTATAATGGCCCTGGTGACATGCTACTTTACTATACAGGCCATGGTTACATGTTACTTTACTATACAGGCCCTGGTGACATGTTACTTTACTATACAGGCCCTGGTGACAACATGTTACTGTACTAGAAAGGCCCTGGTGACATGTTACTTTACTATACAGGCCCTTGTGACATGCTACTTTACTATACAGGCCCTAGTGACAACATGTTACTTTACTATAATGGCCCTGGTGACATGTTACTTTACTATACAGGCCCTGGAGACATGTTACTTTACTATACAGGCCCTGGTGACATGTTACTTTCCTGTAAAGATTTAGTCCCCACACAAATCTAGGGTTGCTTTTTGTTCTGTTTCTTTGACCCAGTCGTTCATTCTAAGCGTTCCGTTGCCTTACTGACGGGCAATGTTCTTATCCCTTGCTTGCTATCTAGCCGACTATGTCTTGTTTTACAGTCACGTCAAACAGTGCAGCCAGAATAAAGTAGCTGCATTTGTTTAAGCTATTTTCTAGTTAAGATTTATTGTGGTACATCCATAACAATGAGCTTATGATGCACGACTTTGCCTGGCAGAAAACACGTGCTCTCTTGTTCAGACAAAAGAAAGACAATCCATGACATGCATTTGAGCTGATTTAAATAAATCAAACAATTATACATTCCTTTTGTTATCCACCACACAAACTCAAGTGATAGTGCCAGAGAAGAGAAGAGAAGTCTGTGTTTGTTGGATATATTGGAACGGCTGTCTCCCTTGGGTCCAGATTATTCTTTGTGGCCTCGTTACATGCGGGAGTGGCGTATCTGAGAGAGAGATAATGCTTTGTTATAATATTGCTTTCCAGTAGCCTAATTACGAGTGCAACTTAGAAATAACACAAGCAGGCTATAGAAAACATACCTTAGACCGTTCTCGTCTGTTTTTACGAGGAATGAGTTGGACTTTAATTGTCTGTTCCCCTCTTTTCCTCTTCAACCCAGATGTAACTGGAGGTTGAACCACACTTTCTGGACCAGACCCCTTGGTGTCCCGGGATTCAGAGCCTGGGAGTTTTGGAGATGGGCCATGTCCTTATCGGTGATGGGAGGGTGGCAGTTTGTGATATATTTTCCTTTTCCTGAACCCAGTCGTTCAGTCTTTATGTTCTGTATCTATGGAACGCGACCCAGTCGTTCAGTCTTTATGTTCTGTATCTATGGACGCGACCCAGTAGTTCAGTCTTTATGTTCTGTATCTATGGATGGGCCATGTCCTTATCGGTGATGGGAGGGTGTCTGTTTGTGATATCTTTTCCTTGTATTCTTAGCTGTTTGATGTTGCCCAGAAACACATGATTCGAGGTGGTAAATTCAGTGTCCTTCATAATGCACCAGCTGCAACCAATGGGTGGGTCATTTAGAAACCAGTTGAGCCCATTACAGAGTGCCAGGTATCTAATTACACTGTACTGCTGCCCCTTCCCATTTCATACATTTCCATAAAACTGTCGGAGAAGGTTGTTAAACACTTCCTTAGTGACTGTTTTTGAAGTCAACAACTTAATTCTGCTCTGCTAGCCAGCTTTCGAAGCAACGCGACAGCCCAGTTTGTATTCTTACCTGTGTTTTTTGTTGTTGTGGCTTTTCTCTCGGACATTCAATGCAGTATCCTCCAAATCTACATGCCTGGGTATTATGGCCATTTCTTTTCCCCCATTTATCCATAGTCATGTCGCCGAAAATATCAAAATAAATGTTCCGTTCGTCCATTTTAGTTTTCGCAACAATCAATTTAGCCAGACAACTGAAAACACGTTGTGTATGTTGTTGTAACAACCAGCTCTATTTGCTGTCTGTCTCGTTCGGATCCATTCACTTCATATAGGACGGTGGAGATCGCAATTTGATATTGAAACAATATTGAAGAGGTCGGAGAGACAGACAACCAGGTTTATACAAATCTCTGATGTTGAAAAATGTTGAAAAATAAATGTGAGATAATGTCTAGATGCTTTTGGTAGTGGAGATCCAGTTCATAAATTGCCTGGCTGGGCTGACGAGACAGTGGATTGCACAGTGAGATGGAACAGAATAAATAGACATTTCAACGTCATAGATTTAGCCAGTGGTAACTTGTGGAATAGACACCGGTTGGAATGCAGTTTTAACCAATCAGCATTCAGGATTAGACCCACCTGTTGTATAAAGTTAGATAAATGCTATACAGTTAGATACACCAGTGACACTATATTTAATGGACTGCTATAATGCCTACATGCTGTAAGTCTGCCATGAACATGATATAACATGTGGTGGCAGTGAATGACAACTCACATTATTGCCACCATAAATGTGGTATGATGATGCACTGAAACCAAAGTACTAGTTACAGTTGGGGAAAACAACAGCTTTGCACCTCCAGGGCAGCGGTAGCTTATTGTTTAGAGAGGCGGACCCGCGGCCAGAAGGTTGCTGGTTCAAGCCCCGGACTTGGAAACACAAAAATAAGGAATGGAACTGAACTGGCAGCTAGAAGGCTGCTGGTCTATGATCTCATGTACCATCTCCTGCTGTTGTGCCCTTGGGCAAGGCACTTAAGCCCCCCTCAGTTGATCTCCATGCCGGAGACATTGGTCTGCCTGTGTAAAGTGATCAGGAGAAAGTCATGTAGGACTACAGACAGAGGGATTCAGCCAGTTGTGTTGTCTCTGTGTCTCTGTGTCCCTGTGTCCCTGTGTCTCTGTGCCTCTGTGCCTCTGTGTCTCTGTGCCTCTGTGCCTCTGTGTCTCTGTGCCTCTGTGCCTCTGTGTCTCTGTGCCTCTGTGCCTCTGTGCCTCTGTGTCTCTGTGCCTCTGTGTCTCTGTGTCTTTCTCCTATTTAAAGTTTGTAGCTCTCTGCACTGTAATCAGGTTCTTTAATCTGTTTAAATCGCCCCTGACAACGGCTGCCTGACAGGGCGGATGTCAGACGCCTTGGTTTAAGGCCCTTGATTTATCACACAGACCAGTAGTGGCACTTCTGCAATTTCCCTCGAGGCGATTCTTCAGATGAGTTGTCAGCTCCTCTCAGCCAGCCTCGTTCCGACACCCCAGACTAGCTGTCCTGCCCCACCGCTCTCACATACTAACCCATCACAGTCAATATGGAGCACTTAACCCCCAAATCCAAGATGGCACCCTATTCACTATGTAGTGCACACTCTTTTTGACCTGACTGCATGGGGCTCTTGCCAAAAGTAGTGCACTACATGGGGAATAGTGTGCCATTTGGGACACAGACCCGGGCTATCACATGCTTCTCTTTGTGACCACCCCAACAAGCTTCACTGCTGAGATGAAGAAACCATTTAAACAACAAGCTTCAGTGCTGAGATGAAGAAACCATTTTAACAACAAGCTTCACTGCTGAGATGAAGAAACCATTTAAACAACAAGCTTCAGTGCTGAGATGAAGAAACCATTTTAAAAACCTTCTCCAGTGTAATTCGATGGCAACAAACCAACAAGAGGTTTGAACCCTAAAATGCATTGGAATATTTAATTTGCTGCTTGGTTCTGATTTCATTAGTGTGTTTTTGTTCATAATCAAGATGCAGACAGAGGTACATAGACACTGTGTGAGTCCCCAAAAAGGACCCTATTCCCTTTACAGTGCTCTAGTTTAGGACCCCATTCCCTTTAGAGAGAGAGAGAGAGAGAGAGAGAGAGAGAGAGAGAGAGGGAGAGAGGGAGGGAGGGAGGGAGGGAGGGAGGGAGAGAGAGAGAGAGAGAGAGAGAGGGAGAGAGAGAGAGAGAGGGAGGGAGGGAGGGAGAGAGGGAGGGAGAGAGAGAGAGAGAGAGAGAGAGAGAGAGAGAGAGAGAGAGAGAGAGAGAGAGAGAGAGAGAGAGAGAGAGAGAGATGTGTATTTATACTGTATACAGTGGGGCAAAATAGTATTTAGTCAGCCACCAATTGTGGAAGTTCTCCCGCTTAAAAAGATGAGAGAGGCCTGTAGTTTTCATCATAGGTACACTTCAACTATGACAGACAAAACGAGAAAAAAAATCCAGAAAATCACATTGTAGGATTTTTAATGAATTTATTTGCAAATTATTGTGTGAAATAAGTATGGGATAAATATGGGTTGCATTTACAATGGTGTAAGAGAGAGAGAGAAAGAGAGAGAAAGAGAGAGAGAGGGAGAAAGAGAGAGGGAGAGACAGATGAGACAGAGAGAGAGAGACCCAACCAAATCATGAGAAAACAAAAAGATAATTACTTGACACATTGGAAAGAATTAACAAAAAGCAAACTGAGCAAACTAGAATGCTATTTGACCCTAAACAGAGAGTACACAGTGGCAGAATACCTGTCCACTGTGACTGACCCAAACTTAAGGAAAGCTTTGACAATGTTCAGACTTAGTGAGCATAGCCTTGCTATTGAGAAAGGCTGCCGTAGACAGACCTGGCTCTCAAGAGAAGACAGGCTATTTGCTCACTGCCCACAAAATGAGGTGGAAACTGAGCTGCACTTCCTAACCTCCTGTCCAACGTATGATCATATCAGAGATACATATTTACCTCAGATTACACAGATCCACAAAGAATTCGAAAACAAATCCAATTTTGATAAACACCCATATCTACTGGGTGAAATTCCACAGTGTGCCATCACAGCAGCAAGATTTGTGACCTGTTGCCACAAGAAAAGGGCAACCAGTGAAGAACAAACACCATTGTAAATACAACCCATATTTATGCTTATTTATTTTCCCTTGTGTACTTTAACTATTTGTACATTGTTACAACACTGTATATATATATATATATATATATATAATATGACATTTGTAATGTCTTTATTGTTTTGAAACTTCTGTATGTGTAATGTTTACTGTTAATTTTTATTGTTTATTTCACTTTTGTATATTATCTACCTCACTTGCTTTGGCAATGTTAACACATATTTCCCATGCCAATAAAGCCCCTTGAATTGAATTGAATTGAATTGAGAGAGAGACAGACAGACAGAGAGAGAGAGACAGAGAGAGAGAAGAAAGGCAGAGAGAGAGAGAGACAGAGAGAGAGAAGAAATCAGAGAGAGAGAGACAGAGAGAGAGAGACAGAGAGAGAGAAGAAAGGCAGAGAGAGAGAGAGGCAGAGAGAGAGAAGAAAGGCAGAGATAGAGAGAGACAGAGAGACAGAGAGGGAGAAGAAAGGCAGAGAGAGAGAGAGGCAGAGAGAGACCTACCTCACTTGCTTTGGCAATGTTAACACATGTTTCCCATGCCAATAAAGCCCTTGAATTGAATAGAATTGAGAGAGAAGAAAGGCAGAGATAGAGAGAGACAGAGAGACAGATAGAGAGAAGAAAGGCAGAGAGACAGAGAGAGTGAAGAAAGGCAGAGAGAGAGATGAGAAACAGAGAGTGAAGAAAGGCAGAGAGAGAGAGACAGAGAGAGAGAGAGACAGAGAGAGAGAAGAAAGGCAGAGAGAGAGATGAGAAACAGAGAGAGAAGAAAGGCAGTCCTAATGGGAACACACTGTGTCATAGAAAGACAGAAAGCAACCCACATGTCTCTAATTAGCGGAGGCTCTGCCATGTCCATTTATAATGAGTGTTTCTTTCTGCATCACATTCTGGGGATGAAACAGACCTTTGTGATGTTGAAAGAAGCTTGTATCAGTTGTCTGGGGATGAGCCCCAACTGCAGCCTATTCCCTGTATAGCGCACTACTTTTCACCAGAGCCCTATGGATCCTGGGGGGAAAAAGTAGTGCACTATTTAGGGAATAGAGTGCCATTTGGGACCTATCATTTGTCAACTGAAAGGCACTGGATAATTAATGTGACTGGATCAATGTGTTTGGGTGCAACTCCTCTGACACTGCATTTCCTTATGGCGTTACAGTTTGATAGCCAGAAATAACAAGTGTGTCTGTGTGTGTGTGTGTGTGTGTGTGTGTGTGTGTGTCTCTGTGTGTGTGTGTGTGTGTGTGTGTGTGTGTGTGTGTCTCTGTGTGTGTGTGTGTGTGTGTGTGTGTGTGTGTGTGTGAAGTCAAAAGTCTGGAAGAACATAGTAAGTTCTTTTGACACCAGTTGGGCAGCAATTTGTCAATTTCAATATTGCTAATTCATCCAGAAAAGTCTGTGATTATTAAATTAAATAATATTTAGTTTTGCCCGGGTGAATTTAAAGCACGTTAATAAGAGATCAGTGAAACCATTATTAGTCTAGGATACTATAAAAAAAAAAAACTGCAGTTCTTAGTATTGAAAAGTTAAAAAAAGATATATATTTTAAAGAAATCTGCCATTGTATTCATAATCCAATGTCAAAATGACAGAATATATATCCTGAGTTGATAGATTATACCCGAGGAATAGTCCTAATATTGAATTAGAATTTCCATTAGGGTAACTTTCCCAATATATAACCCATTACTTGAATCTACTGGAAATGATGAGCTAATATTTCATGTTTATGTTAAATGTAGTGAATGGAATGGATTGGGGGGAAAGGAGTTCACACCGGTGTGACTGTCTAATTCATCTGATGATCACTTGACCTTTGGTTTGCTTAATTAATGGTTTGTTAATTAATCCACTAATCAATTGATATAACTGTTTGTTGTTTGACAGGGGGAAGGAAGATATGTGGACCTGATATTGAAGCAAATTACAGAAAGATCGGCTACTCCTGGAAGGACACGGAGAGGATTTCCCTATGGGCCCAGTTCCCTATGGGCCCTGTTCCCTATGGGCCCAGTTCCCTATGGGCCTTATTCCCTATGGGCCAAGTTCCCTATGGGCCCAGTTCCCTATGGGCCTTATTCCCTATGGGCCCAGTTCCCCATGGGCCTTATTCCCTATGGGCCTTATTCCCTATGGGCCCTGTTCCCTATGGGCCCAGTTCCCTATGGGCCTTATTCCCTATGGGCCCAGTTCCCTATGGGCCTTATTCCCTATGGGCCCAGTTCCCTATGGGCCCAGTTCCCTATGAGCCCAGTTCCCTATGGGCCCAGATTCCCTATGGGCCCAGTTCCCTATGGGCCTTGTTCCCCATGGGCCCAGTTCCCTATGGGCCCAGTTCCCTATGGGCCCAGTTCCCTATGGGCCTTATTCCCTATGGGCCCAGTTCCCTATGGGCCCAGTTCCCTATGGGCCTTATTCCCTATGGGCCCAGTTCCCTATGGGCCCAGTTCCCTATGGGCCCAGTTCCCTATGGGCCTTATTCCCTATGGGCCCAGTTTCCTATGGGCCTAGTTTCCTATGGGCCTTGTTCCCTATGGGCCCAGTTCCCTATGGGCCCAGTTCCCTATGGGCCCTGGTCAAAAGTGGGCTCCTGCATCTCAGCGCTAGAGACGTCACTATAGACACCCTGGTTCGAATCCAGGCTGTATCATAACCTTACCATAATTGGCAGTCTCATAGGGTGGCGCACAATTGGCCCAGCGTCATTTGCATTTCACCGGTGTAGGCCTTCATTGTAAATAAGAATTTGTTCTTAACTGACTTGCTTAGTTACATGAAGGTTAAATCAAAATGTATAAACTAAATGTCCATGGTAGATTGATCCTGAACCTATGTCCATAGTGGATTGATCCTGAGTGTTAACCTAACCCCACTGAGTAGTAACCTATCCCCATGTCCACAGTAAACTAACCCCATGTCCACAGTGGATTGATCCTGAGTAGTAACCTAACCCCATGTCCACAGTTGATTGATCCTGAGTAGTAACCTAAACCCATGTCCATAGTGGATTGATCCTGAGTAGTAACCTAACCCCATGTCCATAGTGGATTGATCCTGAACCTAACCCCATGTCCACAGTGGATTGATCCTGAGTAGTAACCTAACCCCATGTCCATAGTGGATTGATCCTGAACCTAACCCCATGTCCACAGTGGATTGATCCTGAGTAGTAACCTAACCCCATGTCCATAGTGGATTGATCCTGAACCTAACCCCTTGTCCATAGTGGATTGATCCTGAACCTAACCCCATGTCCACAGTGGATTGATCCTGAACCTAACCCCATGTCCATAGTGGATTGATCCTGAACCTAACCCCATGCCCATAGTGGATTGATCCTGAGTAGTAACCCAACCCCATGTCCATAGTGGATTGATCCTGAACCCAACCCCATGTCCACAGTGGATTGATCCTGAACCTAACCCCATGTCAATAGTGGATTGATCCTGAGTAGTAACCCAACCCCATGCCCATAGTGGATTGATCCTGAGTAGTAACCCAACCCCATGTCCATAGTGGATTGATCCTGAACCTACCCCATGTCCACAGTGGATTGATCCTGAACCTAACCCCATGTCCATAGTGGATTGATCCTGAGTAGTAACCCAACCCCATGCCCATAGTGGATTGATCCTGAGTAGTAACCCAACCCCATGTCCATAGTGGATTGATCCTGAACCTAACCCCATGTCCATAGTGGATTGATCCTGAGTAGTAACCCAACCCCATGCCCATAGTGGATTGATCCTGAGTAGTAACCCAACCCCATGTCCATAGTGGATTGATCCTGAACCTAACCCCATGTCCACAGTGGATTGATCCTGAACCTAACCCCATGTCCATAGTGGATTGATCCTGAGTAGTAACCCAACCCCATGCCCATAGTGGATTGATCCTGAGTAGTAACCCAACCCCATGTCCATAGTGGATTGATCCTGAACCTAACCCCATGTCCATAGTGGATTGATCCTGAGTAGTAACCCAACCCCATGTCCATAGTGGATTGATCCTGAGTAGTAACCCAACCCCATGTCCATAGTGGATTGATCCTGAGTAGTAACCCAACCCCATGCCCATAGTGGATTTTGCCAATAAGAAGTCAACACATGGTATAGAGTTTGGATTTCAGCAGTGGTGTAAAAATAGTTTGAAGTATTACTTCAACATGGGCCAGCATCCTTTGCGACACCTTGAAGAGTCCATGTCCATACGAACTGAGGGCAAAAGTGGGTACAACTCAATATTAGGATGGTGTTCCTCATGGTTTGCACACTCAGTGTATTTTCTAATAGCCCGAGTCCTTAATGGACTAGTGTAGTGAACATATGAATAGTCCAAAGAGTGCTGTATTAATGAAAACCTCATTTCAAATACTATTCAGAATCATTTTAAATACTTCAGCTATGCTTGATTGAGCTTGTGTGTGGTGCAGTGGTCTAAGACTGGCAAGAGGCATCACTGCAGTACCTGGTTCAAATCCCATCACAACTGGCTGTGATTGGGAGTCCCACAGGGTGGTGCATAGTTGGTCCTTTGTCTTCTGGGTTTAGCCGGGGTAGGCTGTCATTGTAAAGAATTTGTTCTTAAAACTGACTTGCCTAGTTAAATAAAGGTTGATAATAATAATGGAATTAATTGAAAAACTCTGCCCCTCAATAGAGACTGATGGTACTAAAAAAAATGTCTAAGAGGAACCCAGGTGTGATAGACTGGGTTTCTTATTGACTTTACATGTATTCCAATAATGAACATTCAGTTTGGTCGGGAGGTGGCTGTGTTTGTGTGCTGAGGTGTCATGCCTATTAAGGGGCTCAGGGGCCTGCTCAGATTTGCACTGTAAAAAAAATAAAAGAAACTTTCATTTTTATTGTTTTTGTTTTTCTGTTATACGACTAGCCACTTAGCAATTTTATGAAGTTGGCTTTTAGCCCAGATAGGTCCCCAACCACCGAGGGACACCGATCTGTAGAGATCCTTATTTACTAGGAGGTTAAACACACTGAAGTCAGAGTACCCAGTTATTTTTGAATGCGGCAAAATCTCTTACCTGAACATGACCAAGAGGTGCTTTAATGGGTTTCTTCTTCTTCTTCTTCCAAGTTTTATGGCAGACTACAACTATTAGCTTATTGCCGCCATCTACTGTACAGTAATATCTTAATTGATATTACTGCGCCGCGCAAATAAATGCGTTAGATGCATTTCGCCACCTACTGTTCTGGCTGTAATAAGCCCAAATAATTAACAAAATAAAACTAAACAAAATCCACAAAACAAAACTTAATGTACTCCTTTTTTTCAGATTCAACTGCCAAAAGCCCAATCCCTACAGGCTCTGCAGCCCGAGAAGGAAGAATATTTTTGCCCGGAGTTCTTTGCTATGTTTCGTCAGTGAAGTCCTGGAAACCCAAAAACCTGTCAGCTGCAGACACTATTATGTCCAGACCATATCAGTTTACTTTGAATCTCCACAGCATCCGCTGCCATATCTTCAGCTCCTTAAAACCTGTTAGAGATAGGGGGCAGTATTTCCCCTTTGGATGAATTGCGTGCCCATAGTGAACTGCATCAAAATCTGTCCTAAATTGCTAATATATGCATATTATTATTAATATTGGATAGAAAACACTCTGAAGTTTCTAAAACCGTGAATTATGTCTGTGAGTATAACAGAACTCACAGGGCAGGCAATCTTCCAAACTAGTTTTGAAATCCTGAAAGTTGGGGCAACTTTGACGTCATCACCCCCTCCCTTCCCAACAAGTTATGGATCTGGAAACACTTCCTATGTCTTCCACTAGATGTCCTCATTCAGTAGAAAGTGTAATGGAGCATTTGCTGTGAACTTTGACCTAATGGGAAGGAAAGTAGTAAGTGTCGCAAAAGATTTCCATGTGCTTGAGGCGCGTTTGCGTTTGAGTGCTTCGGCTGTTCCAATCAGCCCCAGATGAAAATGAATAGTCCGGTTGGAATGCTATTGGTTCTATATGATTATAACATCCTGAAGATTGATTCTGCACTTAGTTTGACCAGTTTCGTCGACCTGTAATATGTAATTTGGAAGTTTTGATGCAAAGTTATCCTGGACAAGAAGTCATTTTTTGGGCATTTGAGCTGAACGTGGTAGCAGATGCTGCTACATGGACACTAGAATTGAACATTATGAAACAAAACGATTTATTGTTGAACTAGGACTCCTTGCACTACATTCTGATGAAAGATCATCAAAGGTAAGGGAATATTTATGTTGTAATTTTGTATTTCTGTTGACTCCAACATGACGGAGAAATATTGTTACTGTCTGAGCGCCGTCTCAGATTATTGCAATGTTAGGCTTTTTCCGTAACGTTAAAAAAAATGTGACACAGCGGTTGCACTAAGAACCAGTGTATCTTTAATTATATGTAGAACATGTATCTTTAGTCAAAGTTTATGATGAGTATTTCTGTTATCTGGCGTAGCTTTCTATAATTCCTCCGGATATTTTGGAGTATTTTCTGAACATGGCGTCAATGTAAACCGAGATTTGTGGATATAAAATGCATATTAGCACACCCCACCCTTACCCTATGGGACTCCCGGTCACGGCCGGTGGTGACACAGCTGGGGATTGATGCCAGGTCTGTAGTGACACCTCAAGCACTGCAATGCAGTGCCTTAGACCACTGTGCCACTCAGAAGGCCCCTGCCAGTGAATTTTAAAAACAGATTCAACCACAAAGACCAGGGAGATTTTACAATGCCTCGCAAAGAAGGGTACCTATTGGTAGATGGGAAAATAAAAATAAAATACATTGAATATCCCGTTGAGCATGGTGAAATTATTAATTACATGTTGGATGGTGTACCAATACACCAGTCACTGCAAAGATACAGGTGTCCTTTCTAACTCAGTTGCCAGAGAGGAAGGAAACCTATCAGGGATTTCACCATGAGGCCAATGGTGACTTTAAACAGTTACAGTTGAATGGCTGAAATAGGAGAAAACTGAGGATGGATCAACAACATAGTCATTGGGCTCCCGAGTGGCGCAGCGGTCTAAGGGACTGCATCTCAGTGCAAGAGGTGTCACTACAGTCTCTGGTTTGAATCGAAGCAGTATCACATCCGGCAGTGATTGAGAGTTCCATAGAGCGGCCCAGCATCGTCCAGGTTTGGCCGGGAAGGCTGTCATTGTAAATAAGAATATTTTCTTAACTGACTTGCCTCGTCCGAGATCTCTAAAGATTGGAAAGCTGCCACGGTCATTCTCCGCTTCAAAGGGGGTGACACTCTAGACCCAAACAGACCTATAATCATCCTGCCCTTTCTAAAGTCTCCAACTGCTCTTATTAAATGCTAGTAAAACTAAATGCATGCTTTTCAACTGATCCCTGCCTGCACCCGCCCGCCCGACTAGCATCACTACACTGGATGGTTCTGACTTAGAATATGTGGGCAACTACAAATACCTAGGTGTCTGGCTAGACTGCAAACTCTCCTTCCAGACTCATATTTAACATCTCCAATCCAAAATTAAATCTAGAATCGGCTTCCTATTTCGCAACAAAGCCTCCTTCTCTCACGCTGCCAAACATACCCTCGTAAAACTGAATATCCTACCGATCAACGACTTCGGCGATGTCACGAATGAGTGTCTTCGTAAGAAGCGTTTCAAGGTCCTGGAGTGGCCTAGCCAGTCTCCAGATCTCAACCCCATAGAACATTTTTGGTACCCAGCAACAGCCCCAAAACATCACTGCTCTAGAGGAGATCTGCATGGAGGAATGGGCCAAAATACCAGCAACAGTGTGTGAAAACCTTGTGAAGACTTACAGAAAACATTTGACCTCTGTAATTGCCAACAGGGTATGTAACAAAGTATTGAGAGAAACTTTTGTTATTGAAAAAATACTTATTTTCCACCATAATTTGCAAATAAATTCATTAAAAATCCTACAATGTGATTTTCTGGATTTTTTTCTTCTCATTTTGTCTGTCATAGTTGAAGTGTACCTATGATGACAATTACAGGCCTCTCTCAATATTTTTAAGTGGGAGAACTTGCACAATTGGTGGCTGACTAAATACTTTTTTGCCCCACTGTACTCGCTCGTACTTCGTCTATTTTATTATCAATTGATTTTACATTGGCTAATAGTACCAATGGTAAAGGTAGATTACCCAAGGGGTATGAATACTTTCTGAAGGTGTGGTACATAGTAGTGAGGACTGGATTACTACTGTATCAATACAGCCCATCTAGACTAAATACAGGCTCCTCTTTGACTATAGAGGTAACACAGGTACTGTACTATAATGGCTTTTCTCTGTATTGTGATGTCATAAAGGTTACAAGGAGTTGTCGTTGTAAGTATTGGCCAGGAACCAGGAAGCGACATTCCATGTAATATCTACATTAATATGCATGGAGTCCCATTTGATTGACACATCATTTTCTTTACAGGTCGATTGGATTGTTTCAGAAGGCCTGAGTTGACAAAAAACTGCATACAGACTTTGGTTTTCAATTAACAGACATTGTGTTGTACAGGCAGAACAGGCAGGCAGGCAGGGGGGGATGAAGAAGAGATGAAAAAATCAGGGATGGAAAGAGAAGAAAACTCACAGTGAAAGGTGTGTATTGAACCGTAATTGGACACAGAATAATGTTTAGCTTCTCTTCTCATTAAGCCGGAACTTTCCACAAATTAGACTCTTATAGAACCACAGTACAACTACTCCTTGGCGCATTCCTTTCTATCTCCAGAGAGACTCATAGAATTTCAAATATCAGCTTTTCAAAGGCAATTTCTTTTCCTGAATTATGGGATGCTTATACTGTATGTGTGCTTTGTGACATTGATAAAGGACAAACACAATGGACAAGTCAAATGCTTTATTTTCTAGATGTTGCAAGTGTGTGGGCGACGGTGTCAGGTGTGTCCTGGTTGCAAAGTCAGGTACAGGAGAGCAGAGATTTGTGAACAGGCGCACACTTTATTTAGGCAAAAATACAAAATGTGCAAAACAGTCACACAAATTATGTTTAACAATTAACATCTTCGTGAAAATAACACGGAAAAAACAGGCCAGTCTGGCGCGTCAACATTACACACATAACACAAACAATTCTACACAAAGACATGATGCGGATCAGAGGAATAAATACATGCAGTGTGATTGGGGAATGAAAACCAGGTGTACAGGGAACAAGACAAAACAAATGGTTACATGAGAAATGGAGCGACGATGGCTAGAAAGCCGGTGACGTCGACCGCCGAACGAACAAGGAGAGGAGTCGACTTCGGCGGAAGTCGTGACAGACAGAGAGAAAACAAAATGGTGCAGTTTGAGGCCATGTGGCGGAGAGTTATGCGGGCGCTGGAGATGGGGGGGAGTGAGCAGGTGGGTCTGGGCAGGTGTGATGGGCAGGTGTGATGTTGTGAATGTTTGTGTGCATGTGTAGGTTGTTGTTTGCATGTAGGTCATGGTAGAAATAGTTTTAGTTGCTAGCACCGTGGTCCTGGAGTTCAACCTGAACATTTACAAATTTGATGATCAAGTTTCATTGGTGGAGTTTGAACACTTGATCGATGTATATATCATAGAAGAGTGTAATTGTCTTTAGGACAGCTGTTTTTAGTCAAGTCTTTTGTGTTTTTAACGTACATTTTTTTTGTTTTATTGTGTGTTTATGGTTTTGTTTAATGTTGTGTTAGTGTATGTGTAACGCTCGTCTGAAGAAGAGGACCAAAGCTCAGCGTGGTACATGTTCATGATCATTTATTCAAACTGACAACTGAAACAAAATAACAAAGTGGAACAAAACGAAACAGTTCTGTCTGATGCAAACACAAAACAGAAAACAACTACCCACAAAACACAGGTGGGAAAAGGCTGCCTAAGTATGATTCTCAATCAGAGACAACGATAGACAGCTGCCTCTGATTGAGAACCAAACCCGGCCCTAGTCACACCCTGGCCTAACCAAAATAGAGAATAAAAGCCTCTCTAAGCTAGGGCGTGACAGTATGTAAGTTGTTTTGTCTGAAACGCTGTTCCCCCTGCTGCTATTGGACCAGGTCTCTCTTGGAAAAGAGATGTTATCTCAATGACAAAAACCTGGATAAATAAAGGTCAAATAAAAAAATGTAATCAAATGTTTTGCATTGTTACATCTTTTAATTATATTATTATTATTATTATTATTATTATTATTATTATTATTATAATTATTATCGTACATCAAAAAAAAATATATATATGCAACAACACCCAACACCCTGCACATCGGACATGAAACACCAACTGAAAAAATAGATTAAAAGGTTTGTGGAATCTTATTTTTGGGTTCCTTTTCATTATAGGATAAACACTGGTGATTTTTTTTTCTCCACCAATCAAAGCAGTGGAGTGTGGTCAAAACCATTAATATTGGGGCGATGGAGGGAGTGAGGTTCTAAATTGCAATCATATCACAGGCAATTTATAACATGGTAATATACTTTTTTTTATATAGACTAGTGCAAAAATACGTTTAACATTTTTTTCTATAGTCTGTAAAAAAAAATATATATCTATATATATATATATATATATATATACAGTGCCTTGCGAAAGTATTCGGCTCCCTTGAACTTTGCGACCTTTTGACACATTTCAGGCTTCAAACATAAAGATATAAAACTGTATTTTTTTGTGAAGAATCAACAACAAGTGGGACACAATCATGAAGTGGAACGACATTTATTGGATATTTCAAACTTTTTTAACAAATCAAAAACTGAAAAATTGGGCGTGCAAAATTATTCAGCCCCTTTACTTTCAGTGCAGCAAACTCTCTCCAGAAGTTCAGTGAGGATCTCTGAATGATCCAATGTTGACCTAAATGACTAATGATGATAAATACAATCCACCTGTGTGTAATCAAGTCTCCGTATAAATGCACCTGCACTGTGATAGTCTCAGAGGTCCGTTAAAAGCGCAGAGAGCATCATGAAAAACAAGGAACACACCAGGCTGGTCCGACATACTGTTGTGAAGAAGTTTAAAGCCGGATTTGGATACAAAAAGATTTCCCAAGCTTTAAACATCCCAAGGAGCACTGTGCAAGCGATAATATTGAAATGGAAGGAGTATCAGACCACTGCAAATCTACCAAGACCTGGCCGTCCCTCTAAACTTTCAGCTCATACAAGGAGAAGACTGATCAGAGATGCAGCCAAGAGGCCCATGATCACTCTGGATGAACTGCAGAGATCTACAGCTGAGGTGGGAGACTCTGTCCATAGGACAACAATCAGTCGTATATTGCACAAATCTGGCCTTTATGGAAGAGTGGCAAGAAGAAAGCCATTTCTTAAAGATATCCATAAAAAGTGTTGTTTAAAGTTTGTCACAAGCCAACTGGGAGACACACCAAACATGTGGAAGAAGGTGCTCTGGTCAGATGAAACCAAAATTGAACTTTTTGGCAACAATGCAAAACGTTATGTTTGGCGTAAAAGCAACACAGCTCATCACCCTGAACACAACATCCCCACTGTCAAACATGGTGGTGGCAGCTTCATGGTTTGGGCCTGCTTTTCTTCAGCAGGGACAGGGAAGATGGTTAAAATTGATGGGAAGATGGATGGAGCCAAATACAGGACCATTCTGGAAGAAAACCTGATGGAGTCTGCAAAAGACCTGAGACTGGGACGGAGATTTGTCTTCCAACAAGACAATGATCCAAAACATAAAGCAAATTCTACAATGGAATGGTTCAAAAATAAACATATCCAGGTGTTAGAATGGCCAAGTCAAAGTCCAGACCTGAATCCAATCGAGAATCTGTGGAAAGAACTGAAAACTGCTGTTCACAAATGCTCTCCATCCAACCTCACTGAGCTCGAGCTGTTTTGCAAGGAGGAATGGGAAAAAATGTCAGTCTCTCGATGTGCAAAACTGATAGAGACATACCCCAAGCGACTTACAGCTGTAATCGCAGCAAAAGGTGGCGCTACAAAGTATTAAGGGGGCTGAATAATTTTGCACGCCCAATTTCTCAGTTTTTGATTTGTTAAAAAAGATTGAAATATCCAATAAATGTCGTTCCACTTCATGATTGTGTCCCACTTGTTGTTGATTCTTCACAAAAAAAATACAGTTTTATATCTTTATGTTTGAAGCCTGAAATGTGGCAAAAGGTCGCAAAGTTCAAGGGGGCCGAATACTTTTGCAAGGCACAGTATGTATATATGTGTATATATATATATATATATTACCGAATGGATTTTGACAATTTGCTGGTAAAAAAGTGGAGGCACTAAAACGTTTGCACCCTCCTATTTTAATTAGCTACATGGCTCAGGCAGACAAGTGTAGGCTACGGCGAAAAGCTGTAGCTAGAGACGGACGAGGAAGCAAGACACCTCACTCTCTGTTTTTTTTTCTGGTTCAATGAAAGTCAATTTAACTCATTAGGCCAGACCCAGCTGCTATTGCATTGTTTCTATGTGAGACTCACCCTGTTAACCTGTTGATTGTAGGGGGCAGTATTTTGATGTTTGGATGAAAAACGTACCCAAATGAAACTGCCTATTTCTCAGGCCCAGAATCTCGAATATACATATAATTGTCAGATTAGGATAGAAAACATTCTAAAGTTTCCAAAACTGTCAAAATATTGTCTGTGAGTATAACAGAACTGGTATTGCAGGCGAAAACCTGAGGAAAATCCAACAAGGAAGTGCCTAGGAGAAACGAATCTCCCTGTTCCATTGCATGCCTTCCCTCCATTTAAAGGGATATCAACCAGATTCCTTTCTCTATGGCTTCCACGTGGTGTGAACAGTCTTTAGACATAGTTTCAGGCTTTTATTCTGAAAAATTAGCTAGAATGATCACATCGCGTCAGTGAATGGCTGGGTGCCAGTAGAGTTTTGCATGCGCAACAGCTTGGAGCAGACATTTTCTCTCTCTCTCCTATTGAAAAAATCTACGGTCCGGTTTAAATATGATCGATTATTTATTGTAAAAACAACCTGAGGATTGATTATAAAAAACGTTTGACATGTTTCTACGAACTTTACGGATACTATTTGGAATTTTCGTCTGGGCGTCATGACCTAAAAGGAGCCTGTGGATTTCTGAACAAAACGTGCCAACCAAATGGAGGTTTTTGGATATAAAAATAATCGAACAAAAGGAACATTTATTGTGTAACCGGGAGTCTCGTGAGAGCAAACATCCGAAGATCATCAAAGGTAAGCGATTCATTTTATTGCTTTTCTGACTTTCGTGACCAATCTACTTTGCTGCTAGCTGTTTGTAATGTTTTGTCTGCTGAGAGAGATGTCCTAACATAAACGCTTGGATAGCTTTTGCTGAAAAGCTTTATCGAAATCTGACACGCCAGGTGGATTAACAACAAGCTAAACTGTGTTTTGCTATATTGCACTTGTGATTTCATGAAAATTTAATATTTTTTGTAATTTAATTTGAATTTGGCGCTCTGCAAATCAGCATGTGTTGACGAAAATGATCCAGCTAACGGGATCGGTGCGCCAAGCAGTTTTAAGTAGACCAGAAATGGCCTGAGTCAACCGTCTTTGCTGTATCCAAAGATGATCTATATTGCTCAGCTCAGTCGCGACTCACACACTTTGCAGGTGTTTCTGACTAATAAACAATGCCGTGGTGTAGATGATGATTTAATCTATTTAAAAAAAGCAGGTCATTGGCACAAATATACACAAAGCGGGCAATTCAGTTTTGTCACTTCGAGCCCAAATACTTTAGCTAAAACGATGACTTATTGATTTACGTCATTGTGTAACATCATTGGTAAGCACGGACCATCGTCTTTCAGCTCGGTGTGGGCGTTTTGTAAAGAGTTCTGTATTTATAAAATATGTTGTTTATGTAAATGCGCTGGTTAGCTGTCCTTTGTTTTCTACCTCCAGGGCCCCCGGGTGGAGCAGCTGTCTAAAGCTCCAGGCTGTACCACAACCGGCTGTGATTGGGAGTTCCATAGGGCGGCGCACAATTGGCCCAGCTTCGTCCGGGTTTGGCCGGTGTAGGCCGTCATTGTAAATAACAATTTGTTTTTTTTAAATGACTTGCCTAGTTAAATAAAGGTTAAATTGTTATTATTATTATTATTATTATTATTTTATTTACAGTATTGTTAGTAAAGTTTTTGGTTAATCTTGTGAACTTGTTCAGCTGAATCTCTGTAAGCACTATCTTAGAAAGCAGTCTAGTGGAAGTAACTTATCTAAGTCATTTTGACATACTCTTCTTAATAATGTGTTATTTATCTGTGTCAAACAAGCAAATCTAATCCTCCTAAGCTTTAATAAATGTTCCTTTATTCCTTTATATCTGCCTCTGTACTGTTTCGCTTTAATGGGCCTAGAACCTGTCTAACGTTTTGATGTTACAGTAAATTGTATATTTTTGCTAAGGTGTTGTCTGATCGGTTGCATTGCTCAGAACCCAACTCAATAGGTGGCCTGTCACGAAACCTGTGTCTTATTGGTTGAGCTGTTTCCCTCATTCAACGGTAACTGGTGTAGTCTGGTTGTTGTGCCATTAGCTAACCCTGGTCGGCAGGTGTTATATACAATAAACCAGTCATGTTCGCAAAAACACTGTAGTAAATACTGCAGTATACTACGGTTATGTCTGCATAAACACTACAGTGAATACTATAGTACACTACGGTCATGTCTGCATAAACACTACAGTGAATACTATAGTATACTATGGTTATGTCTGCATACACACTACAGTGAATACTATAGTATACTATGGTCAGGTCTGCATAAACACTACAGTGAATACTATAGTATACTATGGTCAGGTCTGCATACACACTACAGTGAATACTATCGTATACTATGGTTATGTCTGCATACACACTACAGTGAATACT
The DNA here is from genome assembly GCF_045791955.1 of Oncorhynchus clarkii lewisi. NCBI lineage: Eukaryota > Metazoa > Chordata > Actinopteri > Salmoniformes > Salmonidae > Oncorhynchus > Oncorhynchus clarkii. Next base: position 47,479,377 of record NC_092168.1, on the reverse strand, counting down.
ATAGTATACTATGGTCAGGTCTGCATACACACTACAGTGAATACTATCGTATACTATGGTTATGTCTGCATAAACACTACAGTGAATACTATAGTATACTATGGTCAGGTCTGCATAAATACTACAGTGAATACTATCGTATACTATGGTCAGGTCTGCATAAACACTACAGTGAATACTATGGTATGCTATGGTTATGTCTGCATACACACTACAGTGAATACTATAGTATATAATATTTTAATACTACAGTATCTAGACCATAGTATGCTATAGTATTTTCCATGTAGGTAAATGGGAAAAAAAGTAGACTATCTGGGCCCTGGACAAAAGAAGTGCACTATGTAGTGAATACTGTCTGCATAAGGTGCCATTTGGGATGCACTTCAGGGACTGTTGCACACACACGGACCAGAGCATCTGTCAGAGATTGGGGTGCTGTCTGTTCGTCAGAGATTGGGGTGCTGTCTGTCCGTCAGAGATTGGGGTGCTGTCTGTCCGTCAGAGATTGGGGTGCTGTCTCTCCGTCAGAGATTGGGGTGCTGTCTGTTTGTCAGAGATTGGGGTGCTGTCTGTCCGTCAGAGATTGGGGTGCTGTCTGTCCGTCAGAGATTGGGGTGCTGTCTGTCCGTCAGAGATTGTGTCTGTCCGTCAGAGATTGGGGTGCTGTCTGTTTGTCAGAGATTGTGGTGCAGTCTGTCCGTGAGAGATTGGGGTGCTGTCTGTCCGTGAGAGATTGGGGTGCTGTCTGTCCGTGAGAGATTGGGGTGCTGTCTGTTTGTCAGAGATTGGGGTGCTGTCTGTTTGTCAGAGATTGGGGTGCAGTCTGTCCGTCAGAGATTGGGGTGCTGTCTGTTCGTCAGAGATTGGGGTGCTGTCTGTTCGTCAGAGATTGGGGTGCTGTCTGTCCGTCAGAGATTGGGGTGCTGTCTGTCCGTCAGAGATTGCTCCTATCTTGCCTGTGTTACATGGAAGGATTGTCTAAGAAAGCCTTAATATGAATCCCTAATGGCCCCTACGCCTTAAAGTGCATTTGGTAAGTATTCAAACTCCTTGACTTTTTACACATTTTGTTACATTACAGCCTTATAATAACATTGATTAAATCGTTTTTTGTTCACCCTCATTAATCTACACACAATACCCCTTAATAACATCACAATACCCCTTAATGACATCACAATACCCCTTAATAACATCACAATACCCCTTAATGACATTACAACACCCCTTAATGACAAAGCAAACACAGGTTTTTAGACATATGTATACTGAAATATCACAAGTATTCAGACCCTTTACTCAGTACTTTGTTGAAGCTCCGTTGGCAGCGATTACAGCCTCGTCTTCTTGGGTATGACTCTACAAGCTTGGCACACCTGAATTTGGGGAGTTTCTCCCATTCTTCTCTGCAGATCCTCTCAAGCTCTGTCAGGTTGGACCGGGAGCTCTCTGTAGAGATGTTCGATCGGGTTCAAGTCCGGGCTCTGGCTGGGCCACTCAAGGACATTCGAAGTTACTCCTGCGTTGTCTTAGCTGTGTGATTAGGGTCGTTGTCCTGTTGGAAGGTAAACCTTCACCCCACTCTGAGGTCCTAAGCTCTCTGGAGCAGGTTTTCATCAAGGATCTCTCTGTACTTTGCTCCGTTCATCTTTGCGTTGATCCTGACTAGTCTCCCAGTCTCCCTGCCACTGAAAAACATCCCCACAGCATGATGCTGCCACCACCACGCTTCACCGGAGGGATGGAGACAGTTTTCTTCCAGACGTGACACTTGACATTCAAGCCAAAGAGTTAAATCTTGGCTTCATCAGACCAGAGCATCTTGTTTCTCATGCTCTGAGTCCTTTAGGTGCCTTCTGGCAAACTCCAAGTGGGCTGTCATGTGCCTATTACTGAGGAGTGGCTTCCGTCTGCCCATTCTACCATAAAGGCCTGATTGGTGGAGTGCTGCAGAGATGGCTGTCCTTCTGGAAGGTTCTCCCATATCCACAGAGGAACTCTAGAGCTGCAGATGCTGCCAAAATGATTTGGTACTTTTCCTCAGATCTGTATGGACAATTCCTTCGACCTCATGGCTTGTTTTTTTTCCTTTGACATGTGCTGTCAACTGTGGGACCTTATATGGACAAACTGTTTGCAGAGATTGGAATGCAGGCAACAGGCATGCATACTGATGTAAGTAAGTTATTTATGTTATTTTAATTTTAATACATTTGCAAAAATGTTTAAAAAATAAAGAAATAAAAAAATCTTTGTCATTATGTGGTATTGTGTGTACAATGATGAGGAACTGTTTTTATTTTGTCCATTTTAGAATAAGGCTGTAACGTAACTAAACGTGGGAAAAATCTGAGGGTCTGAATACTTTCTGAATGCACTGAATACTACTTTAACCACTATATAGGGAATAGTGTGCACTGAATACTACTTTAACCACTATATAGGGAATAGTGTGCACTGAATACCACTTTAACCACTATATAGGGAATAGTGTGAACTGTATACTACTTTAACCACTATATAGGGAATAGTGTGCACTGAATACTACTTTAACCACTATATATGGAATAGTGTGCACTGTATACTACTTTAACCACTATATCGGGAATAGTGTGCACTGTATACAACTTTAACCACTATATAGGGAATAGTGTGCACTGTATACTACTTGAACTACTATATAGGGAATAGTGTGCACTGTATACTACTTGAACCACTATATAGGGAATAGTGTGCACTGTATACTACTTTAACCACTATATAGGGAATAGTGTGCACTGTATACTACTTTAACCACTATATAGGGAATAGTGTGCACTGAATACCACTTTAACCACTATATAGGGAATAGTGTGAACTGTATACTACTTTAACCACTATATAGGGAGTAGTGTGCAGTGAATACTACTTTAACCACTATATAGGGAATAGTGTGCACTCTATACTACTTTAACCACTGTATAGGGAATAGTGTGCACTGTATACTACTTTAACCACTATATAGGGAATAGTGTGCACTGTATACTACTTTAACCACTATATAGGGAATAGTGTGCACTGTATACTTCTTTAACCACTATATAGGGAATAGTGTGCACTGTATACTACTTTAACCACTATATAGGGAATAGTGTGCACTGTATACTACTTTAACCACTATATAGGGAATAGTGTGAACTGTATACTACTTTATCCACTATATAGGAAATAGTGTGCACTGTATACTACTTTAACCACTATATAGGGAATCGTGTGCACTGTAAAGTGCACAAGTGTCCTAGTGGTTAGAGTGTAGAGGTGACAGGTAACCTAGTGGTTAGAGTGTAGGGGTGGTAGGTAACCTATTGGTTAGAGTGTAGGGGCGGCAGGTAGCCTAGTGGTTAGAGTGTAGAGGTGGCAGGTAACCTAGTGGTTAGAGTGTAGGGGAGGCAGGTAGTCTAGTGGTTAGAGTGTAGGGGAGGCAGGTAGCCTAGTTGTTAGAGTGTAGGGGAGGCAGGTAACCTAGTGGTTAGAGTGTATGGGTGGCAGGTAGCCTAGTGGTTAGAGTGTAGCGGCGGCAGGTAGCCTAGTGGTTAGAGTGTAGCGGCAGCAAGTAGCCTAGTGGTTAGAGTGTAGGGGCGGTAGGTAGCCTAGTGGTTAGAGTGTAGGGGCGGCAGGTAGAGCCTAGTGGTTAGAGTGTAGGGGTGGTAGGTAGCCTAGTGGTTAGAGTGTAGGGGAGGCAGGTAGCCTAGTGGTTAGAGTGTATTGGTGGCAGGTAGAGCCTAGTGGTTAGAGTGTAGGGGCGGTAGGTAGCCTAGTGGTTAGAGTGTATGGGAGGCAGGTAGCCTAGTGGTTAGAGTGTAGGGGCGGCAGGTAGAGCCTAGTGGTTAGAGTGTAGGGGCGGTAGGTAGCCTAGTGGTTAGAGCGTTGGACTTCTAACTGAAAGGTTGAAAAATCGTATCCCTGAGCTTACAAGGCAAAAATCCGCCATCGTAGAAAATAAGAATTTGTTCTTAACTGACTTGCCTAGTTAAATGAAGGTAAAATTAAAAGAAATATATAATACTAAGTGGGAAAAATATATAGGGAACACTGGGCACTGTATAGCATACAACTTTGGCCACTATATAGGGAACAGTGTGCACTGTATAGTACACAACTTTTGACCACTATATAGGGAACAGTGTTCCATTTAGGTAGAATATGTTTCCTTCCCCATCACTCTGACCAGTAGAATATGTTTCCTTCCCCATCACTCTGACCTGTAGAATATGTTTCCTTCCCCATCACTCTGACCAGTAGAATATGTTTCCTTCCCCATCACTCTGACCAGTAGAATATGTTTCCTCCCCATCACTCTGACCAGTAGAATATGTTTCCCTCCCCATCACTCTGACCAGTAGAATATGTTTCCTTCCCCATCACTCTGACCAGTAGAATATGTTTCCTTCCCCATCACTCTGACCAGTAGAATGTGTTTCCTTCCACCTTCACTCTGACCAGTAGAATATGTTTCCTTCCCCATCACTCTGACCAGTAGAATATGTTTCCTTCCCCATCACTCTGACCAGTAGAATATGTTTCCTTCCCCATCACTCTGACCAGTAGAATATGTTTCCATCCCCATCACTTTGACCAGTTAGAATATGTTTCATTACCCATCACTTTGACCAGTAGAGTATGTTTCCTTCCCCATCACTCTGACCAGTAGGGTATGTTTCCTTCCCCATCACTCTGACCAGTATAATATGTTTCCTTGCCCATCACTCTGACCAGTAGAATATGTTTCTTCCCCATCACTCTGACCAGTAGAATGTTTCCTTCCCCATCACTCTGACCAGTAGAATATGTTTCCTTCCCCATCACTCTGACCAGTAGAATATGTTTCCTTCCCCATCACTCTGACCAGTAGAATATGTTTCCTTCCCCATCACTCTGACCAGTATAATGTGTTTCCTTCCTCATCACTCTGACCAGTAGAATATGTTTCCTTCCCCATCACTCTGACCAGTAGAATATGTTTCCTTCCCCATCACTCTGACCAGTAGAATGTTTCCTTCCCCATCACTCTGACCAGTAGAATATGTTTCCTTCCCCATCACTCTGACCAGTAGAATATGTTTCCTTCTCCATCACTCTGACCAGTAGAATATGTTTCCTTCCCCATCACTCTGACCAGTAGAGTATGTTTCCTTCCCCATCACTCTGACCAGTAGAATATGTTTCCTTCCCCATCACTCTGAACAGTAGAACATGTTTCCTTCCCTATCGTTGTGACCAGTAGAATATGTTTCCTTCCCCATCACTCTGACCAGTAGAATATGTTTCCCTCCCTATCGTTGTGACCAGTAGAATATGTTTCCTTCCCCATCACTCTGAACAGTAGAATATGTTTTCTTCCCCATCACTCTGACCAGTAGAATATGTTTCCCTCCCCATCACTCTGACCAGTAGAATGTTTCCTTCCCCATCACTCTGACCAGTAGAGTATGTTTCCTTCCCCATCACTCTGACCAGTAGAATATGTTTCCCTCCCTATCGTTGTCACCAGTAGAATATGTTTCCTTCCCCATCACTCTGACCTGTAGAATATGTTTCCCTCCCCATCACTCTGACCAGTAGAATATGTTTCCTTCCCCATCACTCTGACCAGTAGAATATGTTTCCTTCCCCATCACTCTGACCAGTAGAATATGTTTCCTTCCTCATCACTCTGACCAGTAGAATATGTTTCCTTCCCCATCACTCTGACCAGTAGAATATGTTTCCTTCCCCATCACTCTGACCAGTAGAATATGTTTCCCTCCCCATCACTCTGACCAGTAGAATATGTTTCCTTCCCCATCACTCTGACCAGTAGAATATGTTTCCTTCCCCATCACTCTGACCTGTAGAATATGTTTCCTTCCCCATCACTCTGACCAGTAGAATATGTTTCCTTCCCCATCACTCTGACCAGTAGAATATGTTTCCTCCCCATCACTCTGACCAGTAGAATATGTTTCCCTCCCCATCACTCTGACCAGTAGAATATGTTTCCCTCCCCATCACTCTGACCAGTAGAATATGTTTCCTTCCCCATCACTCTGACCAGTAGAATATGTTTCCTTCCCCATCACTCTGACCTGTAGAATATGTTTCCTTCCTCATCACTCTGACCAGTAGAATATGTTTCATTCCCCATCACTCTGACCAGTAGAATATGTTTCCCTCCTCATCACTCTGACCAGTAGAATATGTTTCCTTCGCCATCACTCTGACCAGTAGAATATGTTTCCTTCCTCATCACTCTGACCAGTAGAATATGTTTCCTTCGCCATCACTCTGACCAGTAGACTATGTTTCCTTCCCCATCACTCTGACCAGTAGAATATGTTTCCTTCCCCATCACTCTGACCAGTAGAATGTGTTTCCTTCCTCATCACTCTGACCAGTAGAATATGTTTCCTTCCTCATCACTCTGACCAGTAGAATGTGTTTCCTTCCCTATCACTCTGACCAGTAGAATATGTTTCCTTCTCTATCACTCTGACCAGTATAATATGTTTCCTTCCCCATCACTCTGACCAGTAGAATACGTTTCCTTCTCCATCACTCTGACCAGTAGAATATGTTTCCTTCCCCATCACTCTGACCAGTAGAATATGTTTCCTCCCCATCACTCTGACCAGTAGAATATGTTTCCTTCCCCATCACTCTGACCAGTAGAATACGTTTCCTTCTCCATCACTCTGACCAGTAGAATATGTTTCCTTCCCCATCACTCTGACCAGTATAATATGTTTCCTTCCCCATCACTCTGACCAGTAGAATATGTTTCCTTCCCTATCACTCTGACCAGAAGAATATGTTTCCTTCCCCGTCACTCTGACCAGTAGAATGTGTTTCCTTCCTCATCACTCTGACCAGTAGAATATGTTTCCTTCCCCATCACTCTGACCAGTAGAATGTGTTTCCTTCCCCATCACTCTGACCAGTAGAATATGTTTCCTTGCCCATCACTCTGAACAGTAGAATATGTTTCCTTCCCCATCACTCTGACCAGTAGAATGTGTTTCCTTCCCCATCACTCTGACCAGTAGAATATGTTTCCTTCCCCATCACTCTGACCAGTAGAATGTGTTTCCTTCCCCATCACTCTGACCAGTAGAATATGTTTCCTTGCCCATCACTCTGACCAGTAGAATATGTTTCCTTCTCCATCACTCTGACCAGTAATATGTTTCCTTCCCCATCACTCTGACCAGTAGAATATGTTTCCTTCCCCATCACTCTGACCAGTAGAATATGTTTCCTTCCCCATCACTCTGACCAGTAGAATATGTTTCCTTCCCCATCACTCTGACCAGTAGAATGTGTTTCCTTCCTCATCACTCTGACCAGTAGAATATGTTTCCTTCCTCATCACTCTGACCAGTAGAATGTGTTTCCTTCCCTATCACTCTGACCAGTAGAATATGTTTCCTTCTCTATCACTCTGACCAGTATAATATGTTTCCTTCCCCATCACTCTGACCAGTAGAATACGTTTCCTTCTCCATCAATCTGACCAGTAGAATATGTTTCCTTCCCCATCACTCTGACCAGTAGAATATGTTTCCTCCCCATCACTCTGACCAGTAGAATATGTTTCCTTCCCCATCACTCTGACCAGTAGAATACGTTTCCTTCTCCATCACTCTGACCAGTAGAATATGTTTCCTTCCCCATCACTCTGACCAGTAGAATATGTTTCCTTCCCCATCACTCTGACCAGTAGAATATGTTTCCTTCCCTATCACTCTGACCAGAAGAATATGTTTCCTTCCCCATCACTCTGACCAGTAGAATGTGTTTCCTTCCTCATCACTCTGACCAGTAGAATATGTTTCCTTCCCCATCACTCTGACCAGTAGAATGTGTTTCCTTCCCCATCACTCTGACCAGTAGAATATGTTTCCTTGCCCATCACTCTGAACAGTAGAATATGTTTCCTTCCCCATCACTCTGACCAGTAGAATGTGTTTCCTTCCCCATCACTCTGACCAGTAGAATATGTTTCCTTCCCCATCACTCTGACCAGTAGAATGTGTTTCCTTCCCCATCACTCTGACCAGTAGAATATGTTTCCTTGCCCATCACTCTGACCAGTAGAATACGTTTCCTTCTCCATCACTCTGACCAGTAGAATATGTTTCCTTCCCCATCACTCTGACCAGTAGAATATGTTTCCTCCCCATCACTCTGACCAGTAGAATATGTTTCCTTCCCCATCACTCTGACCAGTAGAATACGTTTCCTTCTCCATCACTCTGACCAGTAGAATATGTTTCCTTCCCCATCACTCTGACCAGTATAATATGTTTCCTTCCCCATCACTCTGACCAGTAGAATATGTTTCCTTCCCTATCACTCTGACCAGAAGAATATGTTTCCTTCCCCATCACTCTGACCAGTAGAATGTGTTTCCTTCCTCATCACTCTGACCAGTAGAATATGTTTCCTTCCCCATCACTCTGACCAGTAGAATGTGTTTCCTTCCCCATCACTCTGACCAGTAGAATATGTTTCCTTGCCCATCACTCTGAACAGTAGAATATGTTTCCTTCCCCATCACTCTGACCAGTAGAATGTGTTTCCTTCCCCATCACTCTGACCAGTAGAATATGTTTCCTTCCCCATCACTCTGACCAGTAGAATGTGTTTCCTTCCCCATCACTCTGACCAGTAGAATATGTTTCCTTGCCCATCACTCTGACCAGTAGAATATGTTTCCTTCTCCATCACTCTGACCAGTAATATGTTTCCTTCCCCATCACTCTGACCAGTAGAATATGTTTCCTTCCCCATCACTCTGACCAGTAGAATATGTTTCCTTCCCCATCACTCTGACCAGTAGAATATGTTTCCTTCCCCATCACTCTGACCAGTAGAATGTGTTTCCTTCCTCATCACTCTGACCAGTAGAATATGTTTCCTTCCTCATCACTCTGACCAGTATAATGTGTTTCCTTCCCTATCACTCTGACCAGTAGAATATGTTTCCTTCTCTATCACTCTGACCAGTATAATATGTTTCCTTCCCCATCACTCTGACCAGTAGAATACGTTTCCTTCTCCATCACTCTGACCAGTAGAATATGTTTCCTTCCCCATCACTCTGACCAGTAGAATATGTTTCCTCCCCATCACTCTGACCAGTAGAATATGTTTCCTTCCCCATCACTCTGACCAGTAGAATACGTTTCCTTCTCCATCACTCTGACCAGTAGAATATGTTTCCTTCTCTATCACTCTGACCAGTATAATATGTTTCCTTCCCCATCACTCTGACCAGTAGAATGTGTTTCCTTCTCCATCACTCTGACCAGTAGAATATGTTTCCTTGCCCATCACTCTGACCAGTAGAATATGTTTCCTTCTCCATCACTCTGACCAGTAATATGTTTCCTTCCCCATCACTCTGACCAGTAGAATATGTTTCCTTCCCCATCACTCTGACCAGTAGAATATGTTTCCTTCCCCATCACTCTGACCAGTAGAATATGTTTCCTTCCCCGTCACTCTGACCAGTAGAATGTGTTTCCTTCCTCATCACTCTGACCAGTAGAATATGTTTCCTTCCCCATCACTCTGACCAGTAGAATGTGTTTCCTTCCCCATCACTCTGACCAGTAGAATATGTTTCCTTGCCCATCACTCTGAACAGTAGAATATGTTTCCTTCCCCATCACTCTGACCAGTAGAATGTGTTTCCTTCCCCATCACTCTGACCAGTAGAATATGTTTCCTTCCCCATCACTCTGACCAGTAGAATGTGTTTCCTTCCCCATCACTCTGACCAGTAGAATATGTTTCCTTGCCCATCACTCTGACCAGTAGAATATGTTTCCTTCTCCATCACTCTGACCAGTAATATGTTTCCTTCCCCATCACTCTGACCAGTAGAATATGTTTCCTTCCCCATCACTCTGACCAGTAGAATATGTTTCCTTCCCCATCACTCTGACCAGTAGAATATGTTTCCTTCCCCATCACTCTGACCAGTAGAATGTGTTTCCTTCCTCATCACTCTGACCAGTAGAATATGTTTCCTTCCTCATCACTCTGACCAGTAGAATGTGTTTCCTTCCCTATCACTCTGACCAGTAGAATATGTTTCCTTCTCTATCACTCTGACCAGTATAATATGTTTCCTTCCCCATCACTCTGACCAGTAGAATACGTTTCCTTCTCCATCACTCTGACCAGTAGAATATGTTTCCTTCCCCATCACTCTGACCAGTAGAATATGTTTCCTCCCCATCACTCTGACCAGTAGAATATGTTTCCTTCCCCATCACTCTGACCAGTAGAATACGTTTCCTTCTCCATCACTCTGACCAGTAGAATATGTTTCCTTCCCCATCACTCTGACCAGTAGAATATGTTTCCTTCCCCATCACTCTGACCAGTAGAATATGTTTCCTTCCCTATCACTCTGACCAGAAGAATATGTTTCCTTCCCCATCACTCTGACCAGTAGAATGTGTTTCCTTCCTCATCACTCTGACCAGTAGAATATGTTTCCTTCCCCATCACTCTGACCAGTAGAATGTGTTTCCTTCCCCATCACTCTGACCAGTAGAATATGTTTCCTTGCCCATCACTCTGAACAGTAGAATATGTTTCCTTCCCCATCACTCTGACCAGTAGAATGTGTTTCCTTCCCCATCACTCTGACCAGTAGAATATGTTTCCTTCCCCATCACTCTGACCAGTAGAATGTGTTTCCTTCCCCATCACTCTGACCAGTAGAATATGTTTCCTTGCCCATCACTCTGACCAGTAGAATACGTTTCCTTCTCCATCACTCTGACCAGTAGAATATGTTTCCTTCCCCATCACTCTGACCAGTAGAATATGTTTCCTCCCCATCACTCTGACCAGTAGAATATGTTTCCTTCCCCATCACTCTGACCAGTAGAATACGTTTCCTTCTCCATCACTCTGACCAGTAGAATATGTTTCCTTCCCCATCACTCTGACCAGTATAATATGTTTCCTTCCCCATCACTCTGACCAGTAGAATATGTTTCCTTCCCTATCACTCTGACCAGAAGAATATGTTTCCTTCCCCATCACTCTGACCAGTAGAATGTGTTTCCTTCCTCATCACTCTGACCAGTAGAATATGTTTCCTTCCCCATCACTCTGACCAGTAGAATGTGTTTCCTTCCCCATCACTCTGACCAGTAGAATATGTTTCCTTGCCCATCACTCTGAACAGTAGAATATGTTTCCTTCCCCATCACTCTGACCAGTAGAATGTGTTTCCTTCCCCATCACTCTGACCAGTAGAATATGTTTCCTTCCCCATCACTCTGACCAGTAGAATGTGTTTCCTTCCCCATCACTCTGACCAGTAGAATATGTTTCCTTGCCCATCACTCTGACCAGTAGAATATGTTTCCTTCTCCATCACTCTGACCAGTAATATGTTTCCTTCCCCATCACTCTGACCAGTAGAATATGTTTCCTTCCCCATCACTCTGACCAGTAGAATATGTTTCCTTCCCCATCACTCTGACCAGTAGAATATGTTTCCTTCCCCATCACTCTGACCAGTAGAATGTGTTTCCTTCCTCATCACTCTGACCAGTAGAATATGTTTCCTTCCTCATCACTCTGACCAGTATAATGTGTTTCCTTCCCTATCACTCTGACCAGTAGAATATGTTTCCTTCTCTATCACTCTGACCAGTATAATATGTTTCCTTCCCCATCACTCTGACCAGTAGAATACGTTTCCTTCTCCATCACTCTGACCAGTAGAATATGTTTCCTTCCCCATCACTCTGACCAGTAGAATATGTTTCCTCCCCATCACTCTGACCAGTAGAATATGTTTCCTTCCCCATCACTCTGACCAGTAGAATACGTTTCCTTCTCCATCACTCTGACCAGTAGAATATGTTTCCTTCCCCATCACTCTGACCAGTAGAATATGTTTCCTTCCCCATCACTCTGACCAGTAGAATATGTTTCCTTCCCTATCACTCTGACCAGAAGAATATGTTTCCTTCCCCATCACTCTGACCAGTAGAATGTGTTTCCTTCCTCATCACTCTGACCAGTAGAATATGTTTCCTTCCCCATCACTCTGACCAGTAGAATGTGTTTCCTTCCCCATCACTCTGACCAGTAGAATATGTTTCCTTGCCCATCACTCTGAACAGTAGAATATGTTTCCTTCCCCATCACTCTGACCAGTAGAATGTGTTTCCTTCCCCATCACTCTGACCAGTAGAATATGTTTCCTTCCCCATCACTCTGACCAGTAGAATGTGTTTCCTTCCCCATCACTCTGACCAGTAGAATATGTTTCCTTGCCCATCACTCTGACCAGTAGAATATGTTTCCTTCTCCATCACTCTGACCAGTAATATGTTTCCTTCCACATCACTCTGACCAGTAGAATATGTTTCCTTCCCCATCACTCTGACCAGTAGAATATGTTTCCTTCCCCATCACTCTGACCAGTAGAATATGTTTCCTTCCCCATCACTCTGACCAGTAGAATGTGTTTCCTTCCTCATCACTCTGACCAGTAGAATGTTTCCTTCCCCATCACTCTGACCAGTAGAATATGTTTCCTTCCCCATCACTCTGACCAGTAGAATATGTTTCCTTCCCCATCACTCTGACCAGTAGAATATGTTTCCTTCCCCATCACTCTGACCAGTAGAATATGTTTCCTTCCCCATCACTCTGACCAGTAGAATATGTTTCCTCCCCCATCACTCTGACCAGTAGAATATGTTTCCTTCCTCATCACTCTGACCAGTAGAATATGTTTCCTTCCCCATCACTCTGAACAGTAGAACATGTTTCCTTCCCTATTTTTGTGACCAGTAGAATATGTTTCCTTCCCCATCACTCTGACCAGCAGCAGGTTTCCTTCCCCATCACTCTGACCAGTAGAATATGTTTCCTTCCCCATCACTCTGAACAGTAGAATATGTTTCCCTCCCTATCGTTGTGACCAGTAGAATATGTTTCCTTCCCTATCACTCTGACCAGTAGAATGTTTCCATCCTCATCACTCTGACCAGTAGAATGTTTCCATCCTCATCACTCTGACCAGTAGAATGTGTTTCCCTCCTAATCAATCTGACCAGTAGAGTATGTTTCCTTCCCCATCACTCTGACCAGTAGAATATGTTTCCTTCCCCATCACTCTGACCTGTAGAATATGTTTCCTACCCCATCACTCTGACCAGTAGAATATGTTTCATTCCCCATCACTCTGACCAGTAGAATTTGTTTCCTTCCCCATCACTCTGACCAGTAGAATATGTTTCCTTCCCCATCACTCTGACCAGTAGAATATGTTTCCTTCCCCATCACTCTGACCAGTAGAATATGTTTCCTCCCCATCACTCTGACCAGTAGAATATGTTTCCTTCCCCATCACTCTGACCAGTAGAATACGTTTCCTTCCCCATCACTCTGACCAGTAGAATATGTTTCCCTCCTAATCAATCTGACCAGTAGAGTATGTTTCCTTCCTCATCACTCTGACCAGTAGAATATGTTTCCCTCCCTATCGTTGTGACCAGTAGAATATGTTTCCCTCCCTATCGTTGTGACCAGTAGAATATGTTTCCCTCCCTATCGCTGTGACCAGTAGAATGTGTTTCCATCCCCATCACTCTGACCAGTAGAATATGTTTCCTTCCCCATCACTCTGACCAGTAGAATATGTTTCCTTCCCCATCACTCTGACCAGTAGACTATGTTTCCATCCCCATCACTCTGACCAGTTAGAATATGTTTCATTACCCATCACTTTGACCAGTAGAGTATGTTTTCTTCCCCATCACTCTGACCAGTAGGGTATGTTTCCTTCCCCATCACTCTGACCAGTAGAATATGTTTCCTTGCCCATCACTCTGACCAGTAGAATATGTTTCTTCCCCATCACTCTGACCAGTAGAATGTTTCCTTCCCCATCACTCTGACCAGTAGAATATGTTTCCTTCCCCATCACTCTGACCAGTAGAATATGTTTCCTTCCCCATCACTCTGACCAGTAGAATGTGTTTCCTTCCTCATCACTCTGACCAGTAGAATGTTTCCTTCCCCATCACTCTGACCAGTAGAATATGTTTCCTTCCCCATCACTCTGACCAGTAGAATATGTTTCCTTCCCCATCACTCTGACCAGTAGAATATGTTTCCTTCCCCATCACTCTGACCAGTAGAATATGTTTCCTTCCCCATCACTCTGACCAGTAGAATACGTTTCCTCCCCATCACTCTGACCAGTAGAATATGTTTCCCTCCCCATCACTCTGACCAGTAGAATATGTTTCCTTCCCCATCACTCTGACCAATAGAATATGTTTCCTTCCCCATCACTCTGACCAGTAGAATGTGTTTCCTTCCACCTTCACTCTGACCAGTAGAATATGTTTCCTTCCCCATCACTCTGACCAGTAGAATATGTTTCCTTCCCCATCACTCTGACCAGTAGAATATGTTTCCTTCCCCATCACTCTGACCAGTAGAATATGTTTCCATCCCCATCACTTTGACCAGTTAGAATATGTTTCATTACCCATCACTTTGACCAGTAGAGTATGTTTCCTTCCCCATCACTCTGACCAGTAGGGTATGTTTCCTTCCCCATCACTCTGACCAGTAGAATATGTTTCCTTGCCCATCACTCTGACCAGTAGAATATGTTTCCTTCCCCATCACTCTGACCAGTAGAATATGTTTCCTTCCCTATCACTCTGACCAGAATAATATGTTTCCTTCCCCATCACTCTGACCAGTAGAATGTGTTTCCTTCCTCATCACTCTGACCAGTAGAATATGTTTCCTTCCCCATCACTCTGACCAGTAGAATGTGTTTCCTTCCCCATCAGTCTGACCAGTAGAATATGTTTCCTTGCCCATCACTCTGAACAGTAGAATATGTTTCATTACCCATCACTTTGACCAGTAGAGTATGTTTCCTTCCCCATCACTCTGACCAGTAGAATATGTTTCCTTCCCCATCACTCTGACCAGTAGAATGTGTTTCCTTCCCCATCACTCTGACCAGTAGAATATGTTTCCTTGCCCATCACTCTGACCAGTAGAATATGTTTCCTTCTCCATCACTCTGACCAGTAGAATGTTTCCTTCCCCATCACTCTGACCAGTAGAATATGTTTCCTTCCCCATCACTCTGACCAGTAGAATATGTTTCCTTCCCCATCACTCTGACCAGTAGAATATGTTTCCTTCCCCATCACTCTGACCAGTAGAATGTGTTTACTTCCTCATCACTCTGACCAGTAGAATGTTTCCTTCCCCATCACTCTGACCAGTAGAATATGTTTCCTTCCCCATCACTCTGACCAGTAGAATATGTTTCCTTCCCCATCACTCTGACCAGTAGAATATGTTTCCTTCCCCATCACTCTGACCAGTAGAATATGTTTCCTTCCCCATCACTCTGACCAGTAGAATATGTTTCCTTCCTCATCACTCTGACCAGTAGAATATGTTTCCTTCCCCATCACTCTGAACAGTAGAACATGTTTCCTTCCCTATCGTTGTGACCAGTAGAATATGTTTCCATCCCCATCACTCTGACCAGCAGCAGGTTTCCTTCCCCATCACTCTGACCAGTAGAATATGTTTCCTTCCCCATCACTCTGAACAGTAGAATATGTTTCCCTCCCTATCATTGTGACCAGTAGAATATGTTTCCTTCCCTATCACTCTGACCAGCAGAATGTTTCCATCCTCATCACTATGACCAGTAGAATGTTTCCATCCTCATCACTCTGACCAGTAGAATATGTTTCCCTCCTAATCAATCTGACCAGTAGAGTATGTTTCCTTCCCCATCACTCTGACCAGTAGAATATGTTTCATTCCCCATCACTCTGACCAGTAGAATTTATTTTCCTTCCCCATCACTCTGACCAGTAGAATATGTTTCCTTCCCCATCACTCTGACCAGTAGAATATGTTTCCTTCCCCATCACTCTGACCAGTAGAATATGTTTCCTTCCTCATCACTCTGACCAGTAGAATATGTTTCCTTCCCCATCACTCTGAACAGTAGAACATGTTTCCTTCCCTATCGTTGTGACCAGTAGAATATGTTTCCATCCCCATCACTCTGACCAGCAGCAGGTTTCCTTCCCCATCACTCTGACCAGTAGAATATGTTTCCTTCCCCATCACTCTGACCAGTAGAATATGTTTCCCTCCTCATCACTCTGACCAGTAGACTATGTTTCCTACCCCATCACTCTGACCAGTAGAATATGTTTCCTTCCCCATCACTCTGACCAGTAGAATATGTTTCCTTCCTCATCACTCTGACCAGTAGAATATGTTTCCTTCCCCATCACTCTGACCAGTAGAATATGTTTCCCTCCCTATCGTTGTGACCAGTAGAATATGTTTCCTTCCCCATCACTCTGACCAGTAGAATATGTTTCCTTCCCCATCACTCTGACCAGTAGAATATGTTTCATTCCCCATCACTCTGACCAGTAGAATATGTTTCCTTCCCCATCACTCTGAACAGTAGAATATGTTTCCCTCCCCATCACTCTGACCAGTAGAATATGTTTCCTTCCCCATCACTCTGACCAGTAGAATATGTTTCCTACCCCATCACCCTGACCAGTAGAATGTGTTTCCTTCCTCAGCACTCTGACCAGTAGAATATGTTTCCTTCCCCATCACTCTGACCAGTAGAATATGTTTCCTTCTCTATCACTCTGACCACTATAATATGTTTCCTTCCCCATCACTCTGACCAGTAGAATATGTTTCCTTCTCTATCACTCTGACCAGTAGAATATGTTTCCTTCCCCATCACTCTGACCAGTAGAATATGTTTCCTTCCTCATCACTCTGACCAGTAGAATGTTTCCATCCCCATCACTCTGACCAGTAGACTATGTTTCCATCCCCATCACTCTGACCAGTAGAATATGTTTCCCTCCCCATCACTCTGACCAGTAGAATATGTTTCCTTCCTCATCACTCTGACCAGTAGAATATGTTTCCTTCTCCATCACTCTGACCAGTTAGAATATGTTTCCTTCCCCATCACTCTGACCAGTAGAATATGTTTCCTTCCCCATCACTCTGACCAGTAGAATATGTTTCCTACCCCATCACTCTGACCAGTAGAATATGTTTCCTTCCCCATCACTCTGGCCTGTAGAATATGTTTCCTTCCCCATCACTCTGACCAGTAGAATATGTTTCCTTCCCCATCACTCTGACCAGTATAATATGTTTCCTTCCCCATCACTCTGACCAGTAGAATATGTTTCCTCCCCCATCACTCTGACCAGTAGAATATGTTTCCTTCCTCATCACTCTGACCAGTAGAATATGTTTCCTTCCCCATCACTCTGACCAGCAGCAGGTTTCCTTCCCCATCACTCTGACCAGTAGAATATGTTTCCTTCCCCATCACTCTGAACAGTAGAATATGTTTCCCTCCCTATCGTTGTGACCAGTATAATATGTTTCCTTCCCTATCACTCTGACCAGTAGAATGTTTCCATCCTCATCACTCTGACCAGTAGAATGTTTCCATCCTCATCACTCTGACCAGTAGAATATGTTTCCCTCCTAATCAATCTGACCAGTATAGTATGTTTCCTTCCCCATCACTCTGACCAGTAGAAAATGTTTCCTTCCCCATCACTCTGACCTGTAGAATATGTTTCCTACCCCATCACTCTGACCAGTAGAATATGTTTCATTCCCCATCACTCTGACCAGTAGAATTTGTTTCCTTCCCCATCACTCTGACCAGTAGAATATGTTTCCTTCCCCATCACTCTGACCAGTAGAATATGTTTCCTTCCCCATCACTCTGACCAGTAGAATGTGTTTCCTTCCTCATCACTCTGACCAGTAGAATATGTTTCTTTCCCATCACTCTGACCAGTAGAATATGTTTCTTTCCCATCACTCTGACCAGTAGAATATGTTTCCTTCTCCATCACTCTGACCAGTAGAATGTTTCCATCCTCATCACACTGACCAGTAGAATATGTTTCCTTCCTCATCACTCTGACCAGTAGAATATGTTTCCTTCCCCATCACTCTGACCAGTAGAATATGTTTCCCTCCCTATCGTTGTGACCAGTAGAATATGTTTCCTTCCCCATCACTCTGAACAGTAGAATATGTTTCCTTCCCCATCACTCTGACCAGTAGAATATGTTTCCCTCCTCATCACTCTGACCAGTAGACTATGTTTCCTACCCCATCACTCTGACCAGTAGAATATGTTTCCTTCCCCATCACTCTGACCAGTAGAATATGTTTCCTTCCTCATCACTCTGACCAGTAGAATATGTTTCCTTCCCCATCACTCTGACCAGTAGAATATGTTTCCCTCCCTATCGTTGTGACCAGTAGAATATGTTTCCTTCCCCATCACTCTGACCAGTAGAATATGTTTCCTTCCCCATCACTCTGACCAGTAGAATATGTTTCATTCCCCATCACTCTGACCAGTAGAATATGTTTCCTTCCCCATCACTCTGAACAGTAGAATATGTTTCCCTCCCCATCACTCTGACCAGTAGAATATGTTTCCTTCCCCATCACTCTGACCAGTAGAATATGTTTCCTACCCCATCACCCTGACCAGTAGAATGTGTTTCCTTCCTCAGCACTCTGACCAGTAGAATATGTTTCCTTCCCCATCACTCTGACCAGTAGAATATGTTTCCTTCTCTATCACTCTGACCACTATAATATGTTTCCTTCCCCATCACTCTGACCAGTAGAATATGTTTCCTTCTCTATCACTCTGACCAGTAGAATATGTTTCCTTCCCCATCACTCTGACCAGTAGAATATGTTTCCTTCCTCATCACTCTGACCAGTAGAATGTTTCCATCCCCATCACTCTGACCAGTAGACTATGTTTCCATCCCCATCACTCTGACCAGTAGAATATGTTTCCCTCCCCATCACTCTGACCAGTAGAATATGTTTCCTTCCTCATCACTCTGACCAGTAGAATATGTTTCCTTCTCCATCACTCTGACCAGTTAGAATATGTTTCCTTCCCCATCACTCTGACCAGTAGAATATGTTTCCTTCCCCATCACTCTGACCAGTAGAATATGTTTCCTACCCCATCACTCTGACCAGTAGAATATGTTTCCTTCCCCATCACTCTGGCCTGTAGAATATGTTTCCTTCCCCATCACTCTGACCAGTAGAATATGTTTCCTTCCCCATCACTCTGACCAGTATAATATGTTTCCTTCCCCATCACTCTGACCAGTAGAATATGTTTCCTCCCCCATCACTCTGACCAGTAGAATATGTTTCCTTCCTCATCACTCTGACCAGTAGAATATGTTTCCTTCCCCATCACTCTGACCAGCAGCAGGTTTCCTTCCCCATCACTCTGACCAGTAGAATATGTTTCCTTCCCCATCACTCTGAACAGTAGAATATGTTTCCCTCCCTATCGTTGTGACCAGTATAATATGTTTCCTTCCCTATCACTCTGACCAGTAGAATGTTTCCATCCTCATCACTCTGACCAGTAGAATGTTTCCATCCTCATCACTCTGACCAGTAGAATATGTTTCCCTCCTAATCAATCTGACCAGTATAGTATGTTTCCTTCCCCATCACTCTGACCAGTAGAAAATGTTTCCTTCCCCATCACTCTGACCTGTAGAATATGTTTCCTACCCCATCACTCTGACCAGTAGAATATGTTTCATTCCCCATCACTCTGACCAGTAGAATTTGTTTCCTTCCCCATCACTCTGACCAGTAGAATATGTTTCCTTCCCCATCACTCTGACCAGTAGAATATGTTTCCTTCCCCATCACTCTGACCAGTAGAATGTGTTTCCTTCCTCATCACTCTGACCAGTAGAATATGTTTCTTTCCCATCACTCTGACCAGTAGAATATGTTTCTTTCCCATCACTCTGACCAGTAGAATATGTTTCCTTCTCCATCACTCTGACCAGTAGAATGTTTCCATCCTCATCACACTGACCAGTAGAATATGTTTCCTTCCTCATCACTCTGACCAGTAGAATATGTTTCCTTCCCCATCACTCTGACCAGTAGAATATGTTTCCCTCCCTATCGTTGTGACCAGTAGAATATGTTTCCTTCCCCATCACTCTGAACAGTAGAATATGTTTCCTTCCCCATCACTCTGACCAGTAGAATATGTTTCCCTCCTCATCACTCTGACCAGTAGACTATGTTTCCTACCCCATCACTCTGACCAGTAGAATATGTTTCCTTCCCCATCACTCTGACCAGTAGAATATGTTTCCTTCCTCATCACTCTGACCAGTAGAATATGTTTCCTTCCCCATCACTCTGACCAGTAGAATATGTTTCCCTCCCTATCGTTGTGACCAGTAGAATATGTTTCCTTCCCCATCACTCTGACCAGTAGAATATGTTTCCTTCCCCATCACTCTGACCAGTAGAATATGTTTCATTCCCCATCACTCTGACCAGTAGAATATGTTTCCTTCCCCATCACTCTGAACAGTAGAATATGTTTCCCTCCCCATCACTCTGACCAGTAGAATATGTTTCCTTCCCCATCACTCTGACCAGTAGAATATGTTTCCTACCCCATCACCCTGACCAGTAGAATGTGTTTCCTTCCTCAGCACTCTGACCAGTAGAATATGTTTCCTTCCCCATCACTCTGACCAGTAGAATATGTTTCCTTCTCTATCACTCTGACCACTATAATATGTTTCCTTCCCCATCACTCTGACCAGTAGAATATGTTTCCTTCTCTATCACTCTGACCAGTAGAATATGTTTCCTTCCCCATCACTCTGACCAGTAGAATATGTTTCCTTCCTCATCACTCTGACCAGTAGAATGTTTCCATCCCCATCACTCTGACCAGTAGACTATGTTTCCATCCCCATCACTCTGACCAGTAGAATATGTTTCCCTCCCCATCACTCTGACCAGTAGAATATGTTTCCTTCCTCATCACTCTGACCAGTAGAATATGTTTCCTTCTCCATCACTCTGACCAGTTAGAATATGTTTCCTTCCCCATCACTCTGACCAGTAGAATATGTTTCCTTCCCCATCACTCTGACCAGTAGAATATGTTTCCTACCCCATCACTCTGACCAGTAGAATATGTTTCCTTCCCCATCACTCTGGCCTGTAGAATATGTTTCCTTCCCCATCACTCTGACCAGTAGAATATGTTTCCTTCCCCATCACTCTGACCAGTATAATATGTTTCCTTCCCCATCACTCTGACCAGTAGAATATGTTTCCTTCCCCATCACTCTGACCAGTAGAATATGTTTCCTTCCCCATCACTCTGACCAGTAGAATATGTTTCCTACCCCATCACTCTGACCAGTAGAATATGTTTCCTTCCCCATCACTCTGACCAGTAGAATATGTTTCCTTCCCCATCACTCTGACCAGTATAATATGTTTCCTTCCCCATCACTCTGACCAGTAGAATATGTTTCCTTCCCCATCACTCTGACCAGTAGAATATGTTTCCTTCCCCATCACTCTGACCAGTAGAATATGTTTCCTTCCCCATCACTCTGACCAGTAGAATATGTTTCCTTCCTCATCACTCTGACCAGTAGAATATGTTTCCTTCCCCATCACTCTGACCAGTAGAATATGTTTCCTTCCCCATCACTCTGACCAGTAGAATATGTTTCCTCCCCATCACTCTGACCAGTAGAATATGTTTCCTTCCCCATCACTCTGACCAGTAGAATATGTTTCCTTCCCCATCACTCTGACCAGTAGAATATGTTTCCTTCCCCATCACTCTGACCAGTAGAATATGTTTCCTTCCCCATCACTCTGATCAGTAGAATATGTTTCCTTCCCCATCACTCTGACCAGTAGAATATGTTTCCTTCCCCATCACTCTGACCAGTAGAATATGTTTCCTTCCCCATCACTCTGACCAGTAGAATATGTTTCCTTCCCCATCACTCTGACCAGTAGAATATGTTTCCTTCCCCATCACTCTGACCAGTAGAATATGTTTCCTTCCCCATCACTCTGACCAGTAGAATATGTTTCCCTCCTAATCACTCTGACCAGTAGAATATGTTTCCTTCCCCATCACTCTGACCAGTAGAATATGTTTTCTTCCCCATCACTCTGACCAGTAGAATATGTTTCCCTCCTAATCACTCTGACCAGTAGAATATGTTTCCTTCCCCATCACTCTGACCAGTAGACTATGTTTCCCTCCCTATCGTTGTGACCAGTAGAAAAAGATGCTGAATTTCCACTGCCTGTCAATAGAGGGCACTGCAATCTCCAAACTTCACCATTTTTTACTGTAGATGCAACTTGTGATATGAGTGTGTGTAATTAAAATAAATACATGATTTAACATGATTAAAACTTCTACCAAATTAACACAAGGAGAAACAAAGGATTTTATTTGCACAGTTTCTATGCATATGTTTATTCAACTTATTTTGGAAGTACAGCACAGAATCACATGACAAAAGGAAACCCTTTATCTGTAATTATGTTAGTTAAATCTCAACACGATGGCAGTCCAAGAAAGTTGTTTGCTCTAAAGGTCTTCATTCTAGATCCAAGGTCGTTGTTTGTTGGTTTTCATAAGTGTATTTTCATTTATTTAACCTTTATTTAACGTGGCAAGTCAGTTAAGAACAAATTCTTATTCACAATGACGGCCTACCCCCGGCCAAACCCTAACCCGGACGACGCTCGACCAATTGTGCGCCGCCCTGTGGGACATCCAATCACGGCAGGTTGTGAAACAGCCCGGAATCGAACTAGGGTCTGTAGTGACGCCTCTAGCACTGAGATGCAGTGCCTTAGGCTCAGTACCTGAAAACTTCTCTCCCAGATGAATACAGTATATATAGTAAATATAATATAATATATAATATAGTAAACTGTTACTGATATTAAAAATCTGACGATTTGTTGGTGGTACACTGTTGGTGAGGTTGGTTGAGTGTATGTGGGATTTCATGAGGAGATTGAAAATGCTGTTTTTTTTTTTGCCCAGTAATCTCTCAGTGGCTGATCAGTTTGGAGAACCCTCTGGGGTGTGTGATGTGTCTTGACAGGCTGGGTTCCAAAGCAGCTTGGATCTGTGCTGTGAAGGAAAAGCCTGTTAAGAGTTTAGCCTGCATATCAAATGTTGCAGCATTGCATTGAGGGAGACAGGGAAGGAGTATAATCTCCTGGTGGGGCTCAGGCTGGATGCTCTCTCTATCTGTGCTGAACCTCTCTCTCTCTCTCTCTCCCTCTCCCTCTCTCTGACCCTTTCGATTCCTTCCTCTCTCTCTGACCCTTTCAATTCTCTCTCTCTCTCTCTCTCTCTCTCTCTCTCTCTCTCTCTCTCTCTCTCCATCTCTGTCTCTCTGTCTCTAACCCTTTCGATTCCTTCCTCTCTCTCTGACCCTTTCAATTCTCTCTCTCTCTCTCTCTCTCTCTCTCTCTCTCTGTCTCTCTCTCTCTCTCTCTCTCTCTCTGTCTCTCTGTCTCCTTTCAATTCTCTTTCTCTCTGACCCTTTTGATTCTCTCAATTCAATTAAATTCAATGTGCTTTATTGACATGATTTAACAATGTACACATTGCCAAAGCTTATTTTGGATATTTACAATATAAAATAAAAATGAGAATCAAAATTGTCAACGGGACAACAGTAACAACAATAACCAAGGGTTAAAATAACCATACATTCAACAATAACAACAAGTATACAGTAGAGGACATGTGCAGGTTGATATGCTTGTCAGACACTGTCCCTCATCTTATGGCAGGCAACAATGTAGTGCACTGCCAACCCACAGCTCTCTGCGTCCTCCCCCAACAGGATGGGGGGGGGTAGCCTACTCTCATCAGAGACGTCTTTGAAACCTTGAATAAGGGTTTAAAATTTATGGAATTGACACTCTCTAATTGTTTTATATTTTTGACATTTAGTCAGGAAATGCAGCTCCGTCTCAGGTTCTGCTGTTGTGCAGTGGTTGCACAGCCTTTCCTCTACAGGGAGCCAGGTTTTCCTGTGTCTACCCTTCTCAATGGCAAGGCTGTGCTCACTGAGCCTGTACTTTGTCAAGGTTTTTCTAAGGTTTTGATCAGTAACCATGGTCATATATTTAGCCATGGTGTACTGTCGATTTAGGGCCAGATAGCACTGCATTTTGCTTTGTGTTTGTGTTTGTGTTTCCCAATAAGCAATGCAGTTTTGCTTTGACTGTGTTGTAATTTGGTTTATCCTGATTGATTGGATGTTCTGGTCCTGAGGCTTCAGTGTGTTAGTAGAACAGGTTTGTGAACTCAGCCCCAGGACCAGCTGGATGAGGGGACTGAGGCTTCAGTGTGTTAGTAGAACAGGTTTGTGAACTCAGCCCCAGGACCAGCTGGATGAGGGGACTATTTTCTTTGCTCAGCTCTTGGCATTGCAGGGCTTGGTAATGATATGAGAGGGGGTCACTGTATTTTAGATGTTTCCAAAACTTAATTGCTCTTTTTAAAGTTTTAATTTCATAGTGGATATTGGCCTAATTCTGCCCTGCATGCATTGTTTGTAGTTTTCCTCTGGACATGTAGGAGAACGTACCCTGCATGCAGGGTTTCAATGGGGTGTTTGTCCCATTTGATGAAATCTTGTTTTGCAAGTGGACCCCACACCTCACTGCCGTAAAGTGCAATTGGTTCAATGACATATTCAATTAGTTTTAGTCAAATTGTAATAGGAATTTCAATTTGAGTTAGCTTGTTAATGGTGTAGAATGCCCTTCCTGCTTTCTCTCTCATTAAGGTGTCCAGTTGAGTTTATTTTTTAACCTTAATATGTGTAGTGTGTGCAGTACTCTATATATTTTGTACCAATTGAGAACTTTGGTCTAATTCCCTGAGATCTGGATCTTCTCTGGAAAATCATTATTTTAGTATTTTTGGGGTTTACTGCCAGGGCCCAGATCTGGCAGTACTGCTCTAGCAGGTCCAGGCTCTGCTGTAGGCCATGTGCTGTGGGTGAAAGCAGGCATAGGTCATCTGCGAAGAGTAGGCATTCAACTTCTGAACAGTGGCCAATTCCTTGATGTAAATATTGAAGAGTGCAGGGCTCTGATTACAACCCTGACGAAGGCCCAGCCCCTGGTTAAAGAATTCTGTTATTTTCTTGCCAATTTTAATGCTGCTTGTATTGCCAGTATACATTGATTTAATTTTGTCATATGTATATTTTGGTATTATTTTGGTGGACATGTTTATCTATCAGGGTGTGTAGGGTGTAAATATGATCAGTTGTGCGATGTTTTGGTATAAATCCAATTTGGCTTTTACTCAAGACATTGTGCTTATTAAGGAAGTTTAGAACTCTTACATTTATAATAGTACAGAAAACCTTCCCCAGGGTACTGTTCACACAAATGCCTCTGTAATTGTTAGGGTCAAATTTGTCTCCGTTCTTAAAGATTGGAGTTATGAGTCCTTCATTCCAGTTGTCAGGGAAATAACCTACACTCAGGATCAAATTAAACAGTTTTAATATAACTAATTGAAATTTTGCACTAGTGAGTTTGAGCATCTCATTTAGGATGCCATCAGGTTCGCATGCCTTTTTAAATTTGAGAGCCTGACGTTTCTTATAGAGCTCCTGGTCAGTAATAGTTTAGTTTCTTATAGAGCTCCTGGTCAGTAATAGTGTAGTTTCTTATAGAGCTCCTGGTCAGTAATAGTTTAGTTTCTTATAGAGCTCCTGGTCAGTAATAGTTTAGTTTCTTATAGAGCTCCTGGTCAGTAATAGTTTAGTTTCTTATAGAGCTCCTGGTCAGTAATAGTTTAGTTTCTTATAGAGCTCCTGGTCAGTAATAGTTTAGTGTCTTATAGAGCTCCTGGTCAGTAATAGTTTAGTTTCTTATAGAGCTCCTGGTCAGTAATAGTTTAGTTTCTTATAGAGCTCCTGGTCAGTAATAGTTAAGTTTCTTATAGAGCTCCTGGTCAGTAATAGTTTAGTTTCTTATAGAGCTCCTGGTCAGTAATAGTTTAGTTTCTTATAGAGGTCCTGGTCAGTAATAGTTTAGTTTCTTATAGAGCTCCTGGTCAGTAATAGTTTAGTGTCTTATAGAGCTCCTGGTCAGTAATTGTTTAGTTTCTTATAGAGCTCCTGGTCAGTAATAGTTTAGTTTCTTATAGAGCTCCTGGTCAGTAATAGTTTAGTTTCTTATAGAGCTCCTGGTCAGTAATAGTTTAGTTTCTTATAGAGCTCATGGTCAGTAATAGTGTAGTTTCTTATAGAGCTCCTGGTCAGTAATAGTTTAGTTTCTTATAGAGCTCCTGGTCAGTAATAGTTTAGTTTCTTATAGAGCTCCTGGTCAGTAATAGTTTAGTTTCTTATAGAGCTCCTGGTCAGTAATAATTTAGTTTCTTATAGAGCTCCTGGTCAGTAATAGTTTAGTTTCTTATAGAGCTCCTGGTCAGTAATAGTTTAGTTTCTTCTAGAGCTCCTGGTCAGTAATAGTTTAGTTTCTTCTAGAGCTCCTGGTCAGTAATAGTTTAGTTTCTTATAGAGCTCCTGGTCAGTAATAGTTTAGTTTCTTATAGAGCTCCTGGTCAGTAATAGTGTAGTTTCTTATAGAGCTCCTGGTCAGTAATAGTTTAGTTTCTTATAGAGCTCCTGGTCAGTAATAGTTTAGTTTCTTATAGAGCTCCTGGTCAGTAATAGTTTAGTTTCTTATAGAGCTCCTGGTCAGTAATAGTTTAGTTTCTTATAGAGCTCCTGGTCAGTAATAGTTTAGTGTCTTATAGAGCTCCTGGTCAGTAATAGTTTAGTTTCTTATAGAGCTCCTGGTCAGTAATAGTTTAGTGTTTTATAGAGCTCCTGGTCAGTAATAGTTTA
The DNA here is from genome assembly GCF_045791955.1 of Oncorhynchus clarkii lewisi. Lineage (NCBI taxonomy): Eukaryota > Metazoa > Chordata > Actinopteri > Salmoniformes > Salmonidae > Oncorhynchus > Oncorhynchus clarkii. The sequence goes on along the minus strand of NC_092168.1, from coordinate 47,452,486 downwards.
GTGTCTTATAGAGCTCCTGGTCAGTAATAGTTTAGTTTCTTATAGAGTTCCTGGTCAGTAATAGTTTAGTTTCTTATAGAGCTCCTGGTCAGTAATAGTTTAGTTTCTTATAGAGCTCCTGGTCAGTAATAGTTTAGTTTCTTATAGAGCTCCTGGTCAGTAATAGTTTAGTTTCTTATAGAGCTCCTGGTCAGTAATAGTTTAGTTTCTTATAGAGCTCCTGGTCAGTAATAGTTTAGTTTCTTATAGAGTTCCTGGTCAGTAATAGTTTAGTTTCTTATAGAGCTCCTGGTCAGTAATAGAGCTCCTGGTCAGTAATAGTTTAGTTTCTTATAGAGCTCCTGGTCAGTAATAGTTTAGTTTCTTATAGAGCTCCTGGTCAGTAATAGTGTAGTTTCTTATAGAGCTCCTGGTCAGTAATAGTTTAGTTTCTTATAGAGCTCCTGGTCAGTAATAGTTTAGTTTCTTATAGAGCTCCTGGTCAGTAATAGTTTAGTTTCTTATAGAGCTCCTGGTCAGTAATAGTGTAGTTTCTTATAGAGCTCCTGGTCAGTAATAGTTTAGTTTCTTATAGAGCTCCTGGTCAGTAATAGTTTAGTTTCTTATAGAGCTCCTGGTCAGTAATAGTTTAGTTTCTTATAGAGCTCCTGGTCAGTAATAGTTTAGTTTCTTATAGAGCTCCTGGTCAGTAATAGTTTAGTTTCTTATAGAGCTCCTGGTCAGTAATAGTTTAGTGTCTTATAGAGCTTCTGGTCAGTAATAGTTTAGTGTCTTATAGAGCTCCTGGTCAGTAATAGTTTAGTTTCTTATAGAGCTCCTGGTCAGTAATAGTTTAGTATCTTATAGAGCTCCTGGTCAGTAATAGTTTAGTTTCTTATAGAGATCCTGGTCAGTAATAGTTTAGTTTCTTATAGAGCTCCTGGTCAGTAATAGTTTAGTTTCTTATAGAGCTCCTGGTCAGTAATAGTTTAGTTTCTTATAGAGCTCCTGGTCAGTAATAGTTTAGTATCTTATAGAGCTCCTGGTCAGTAATAGTTTAGTTTCTTATAGAGATCCTGGTCAGTAATAGTTTAGTTTCTTATAGAGCTCCTGGTCAGTAATAGTTGTTTCTTATTGAGCTCCTGGTCAGTAATAGTTTAGTTTCTTATAGAGATCCTGGTCAGTAATAGTTTAGTTTCTTATAGAGTTCCTGGTCAGTAATAGTTTAGTTTCTTATAGAGCTCCTGGTCAGTAATAGTTTAGTTTCTTATAGAGCTCCTGGTCAGTAATAGTTTAGTTTCTTATAGAGCTCCTGGTCAGTAATAGTTTAGTTTCTTATAGAGCTCCTGGTCAGTAATAGTTTAGTTTCTTATAGAGCTCCTGGTCAGTAATAGTTTAGTTTCTTCTAGAGCTCCTGGTCAGTAATAGTTTAGTTTCTTATAGAGCTCCTGGTCAGTAATTGTTTAGTTTCTTATAGAGCTCCTGGTCAGTAATAGTTTAGTTTCTTATAGAGCTCCTGGTCAGTAATTGTGTAGTTTCTTATAGAGCTCCTGGTCAGTAATAGTTTAGTTTCTTATAGAGCTCCTGGTCAGTAATAGTTTAGTTTCTTATAGAGCTCCTGGTCAGTAATAGTTTAGTTTCTTATAGAGGTCCTGGTCAGTAATAGTTTAGTTTCTTATAGACCTCCCTTTCAGTAATTGGGGAGTCCAGTGGATGTTGATTGTCCTTTATAGCTTTTTCTAATCCATTCAACTCCTCATGAATTTGTCGTTGTTCTGCGTTTGTGTCAATTTGAACGGTGTTGTAGAGTGTTTTAAAACGTGTTGTCCGTATGTCACCATTCTGTATCGCTAATTCCTCTTGTTTAGATAAAAAAAAACATTTTCCCAATTTTGCCAGAAGTTGTTTGTGTTTATGGACTCCTTAATTAGTGTCAGCTGCTTGCTGTTGTACTGTGCTTTTTTAAGTTCTGAGTGTACGTTTATAGAGTTTAAAATCTTACAGTAATGAAGGCGTAACTCACCATTATTTGGGTCTCTGTGTTTTTGGTTGGATAGTGTTCTAAGTTTTTTCCTTATAATTTAAATTTTACAATCTGCATCAAACCTGTGATCTTTTTTGTTTTGTTGTTTATCCATTTCAATTGTGCTTTTTTTGCCGTTTGCCTGAATATATAGTTGGTGTTTTGTTCTGCTAGATCGATGCCTTCTTTACTGTGAGTGAATGTGGTATCCAGAAAGTTATCTAAGAGTGTTTGGATATTCTGGTTACAGGTTGCTTTCTGGTATTCTTCTGTGCTGTTTTGGGCCCATCTGTATGAATTGTCTGGTTGTTTCCATGTCTGTTCTTTTGAGGAACAATGTAATTTGGCTGTGACCAGACAGAGGTGTTAGTGGCTTGACAGTGAATGAGCTGAGAGAGAAGGGGTCCATGTCTGTAATCATATAGTCTACTGTACTGTGGCCAAGAGGTAAGCGGTAGGTGAATCTCCCCAAAGAGTCCCCCCCGTAACCTACCATTGACTAAGTACAGACCCAGGCTTCTACAGAGCTGCAACAGATCCCTTCCGTTGTTGTTGACGGTGCTGTCACTGTTGTTTCTATGGGGGAGATGAAGACTGAAACAGTATGGCCTGTAATAAAGCTGTCCCCTCGTGGGCTTGTTAGATCAGGTATTCTTTCTCTTTCTCTCTCTCTCTCTCTCTCTCTCTCTCTCTCTCTCTCTCTCTCTCTCTCTCTCTCTATATATATATATATATATATGTATGTACAGTACCAATCAAAAGTTTTGACACACCTTCTCATTCGAGGGTTTTTCTTAATTTTTCCTCCTTCTTGGTCAAAAAGCCCTTACACAGCCTGAAGGTGTGTTTTGGGACATTGTCCTGTTAAAAACAAATGATAGTCCCACTAAGCAAAACCCAGATGGGATGGCGTATCACCGCAGAATGCTGTGGAAGCCATAATGGTTAAGTGTCCCTTGAATTCTAAATAAAACACAGATTTAAAAGCAACCCCACACCATCACACCTCCTCCTCCATGCTTCACAGTGGGAAGCACACATGCAGAGATCATCCGTTGACCTACTCTGCATCTCACAAAGACAAGGTGGTTGGAACCAAACATCTCAAATTTGGACTCATCAGACCAAAGGACCGATTTCCACTGGTCTAATGTCCATTGCTTGTGTTTCTTGGCCCAAGCAAGTCTCTTCTTCTTATTGGTGTCCTTTAGTAGTGGTTTCTTTGCAGCAATTCGACCATGAAGGCCTGATTCACGCAGCCTCCTCTGAACAGATTATGTTGAGATGTGTCTGTTCCTTGGACTCTGTGAAGCATTTATTTGGACTGCAATTTTAATGGCTGGTAACTCTAATGAACGTACCCTCTGCAGCAGAGGTAACTCTGGGTCTTCCATTCCTGTGGCGGTCCTCATGAGAGACAGTTTCATCAGATTGCTTGATGTTGTTTTTGACTGCACTTGAAGAAACTTTGTTCTTGACATTTTCTGGTTCTGGTTTGACTGACCTTCATGTCGTAAAGTAATGATGGACTGTCGTTTCTCTTTATCTATTTGAGCTGTTCTTGCCATAATATGGACTTGGTCTTTTACCAAACAGGGCTATCTTCTGTAACTTGTCACAGCACAATTGATTGGCTCTAATGCATAAATTAACTTTAACAAGGCAAACTTGTTAGCCAAGCCATGTGAGGACAACTAGGTCTACTGTATGTGTATACGTTGTGTATACGTTGTATATACGTTGTGTATGCATTGTACAGCGTGTACACGTTGCATATATGTTGTATATACGTTGTGTATACGTTTATGAGTGCGTATTGAAAATCCTTACAACTGTGGCTGGGACCTGTCACTTTCTCCCGCTGTGTGTGTTATGCCACTGTGGCTCTCGGCGGCCATGACAGTTCTGACATGACCACCCGCTGCTTATCACAAGCGGTGATCACGCACGCACACACACACGCACATGCACGCACACACACACACACACACACACACACACACACACACACACACACACACACACACTCTCCACGTTTTCTCCACGTTTCCTCCACGTTTCCTTAAACTCCTTCTCAAATTTCAGTGGGGGAGAGGATCCATGGTCATTCTCCTGGGCATCCTCGTCCAATGAGCTTTGAGAGAGAGGTAGAGGAGTTGGAGGAAAAGAGGGACATTTGATTGCTATAAATGTTTTCAGACACAGCCCATGTTTGTTCCGCAGGTCTCTCTACTTCCTCCTCACTCCCGCTGAGGCAGGCTGGGTAACGAGTGTGTCATTTCCTGTCATTCCCTTCCCCCTCGCAACAGACACACACACACACACACATACACACACACACACACACACACACACACACACACACACACACAGTGGCTCCATGTAATCCCTGTGTCGGGTCCAGACGGCAAGGCCTCCCTCCCCACGCCACCACCGTCCCCGCCAAGAAACACAGCCACACTTTCATTGTTTGGTTCCAGCCATGTAATATACTGACAATATCAGTTACATAATGCTACAGGCATATAATGTGCATTGACAATATAGCCGAGCCAACCTGCATGAACGTTGGATATATTGATATGAAACCTGCCGGGCAATCTACTGACTGATATCTGCAGTATTTTTATTTATTTATCCTTGATTTAACTAGGCATAAGAACACATTCTTATTTACAATGACTGGCCTAGGAACAGGGGAACAGTGGGTTAACTGCCTTGTTCAGGGGAACAGTGGTGTAACTGCCTTGTTCAGGGGAACAGTGGGTCAACTGCCTTGTTCAGGGGAACAGTGGGTTAACTGCCTTGTTCAGGGGAACAGTGGGTCAACTGCCTTGTTCAGGGGAACAGTGGGTTAACTGCCTTGTTCAGGGGAACAGTGGTGTAACTGCCTTGTTCAGGGGAACAGTGGTGTAACTGCATTGTTCAGGGGAACAGTGGGTTCACTGCCTTGTTCAGGGGAACAGTGGGTTAACTGCCTTGTTCAGGGGAACAGTGGGTTAACTGCCTTGTTCAGGGGAACAGTGGGTTAACTGCCTTGTTCAGGGGAACAGTGGGTTAACTGCCTTGTTCAGGGGAACAGTGGGTTAACTGCCTTGTTCAGGGGAACAGTGGGTTAATTGCCTTGTTCAGGGGAACAGTGGTGTAACTGCTTTGTTCAGGGGAACAGTGGGTTAACTGCCTTGTTCAGGGGAACAGTGGGTTAACTGCCTTGTTCAGGGGAACAGTGGTGTAATTGCCTTGTTCAGGGGAACAGTGGGTTAACTGCCTTGTTCAGGGGAACAGTGGGTTAACTGCCTTGTTCAGGGGAACAGTGGTGTAATTGCCTTGATCAGGGGAACAGTGGGTTAACTACCTTGTTCAGGGGAACAGTGGGTTAATTGCCTTGTTCAGGGGAACAGTGGGTTAACTGCCTTGTTCAGGGGAACAGTGGGTTAACTGCCTTGTTCAGGGGAACAGTGGGTTAACTGCCTTGTTCAGGGGAACAGTGGGTTAACTGCCTTGTTCAGGGGAACAGTGGGTTAACTTCCTTGTTCAGGGGAACAGTGGGTTAACTGCCTTGTTCAGGGGAACAGTGGTGTAATTGCCTTGTTCAGGGGAAGAACGACATATATTTACCGTGTCAGCTCAGGGGTTCGATCCAGCACCCTTTTGGCCTAGCTCTAACCGCTAGGCTACCTGCCTCCCCCCTCTAACCACTAGGCTACCTGCCTCCCCCCTCTAACCACTAGGCTACCTGCCTCCCCCCTCTAACCACTAGGCTACCTGCCTCCCCCCTCTAACCACTAGGCTACCTGCCTCCCCCCTCTAACCACTAGGCTACCTGCCTCCCCCTCTAACCACTACCTGCCTCCCCCTCTAAGCACTAGGCTACCTGCCTCCCCCTCTAACCACTACCTGCCTCCCCCTCTAACCACTAGGCTACCTGCCTCCCCCTCTAACCACTACCTGCCTCCCCCTCTAACCACTAGGCTACCTGCCTCCCCCTCTAACCACTAGGCTACCTGCCTCCCCCTCAAACCACTAGGCTACCTGCCTCCCCCTCTAACCACTACCTGCCTCCCCCTCTAACCACTAGGCTACCTGCCTCCCCCTCTAACCACAACCTGCCTCCCCCTCTAACCACTAGGCTACCTGCCTCCCCCTCTAACCACTACCTGCCTCCCCCTCTAACCACTAGGCTACCTGCCTCCCCCTCTAACCACTACCTGCCTCCCCCTCTAACCACTAGGCTACCTGCCTCCCCCTCTAACCACTACCTGCCTCCCCCTCTAACCACTAGGCTACCTGCCTCCCCCTCTAACCACTACCTGCCTCCCCCTCTAAGCACTAGGCTACCTGCCTCCCCCTCTAACCACTACCTGCCTCCCCCTCTAAGCACTAGGCTACCTGCCTCCCCCTCTAACCACTAGGCTACCTGCCTCCCCCTCTAACCACTACCTGCCTCCCCCTCTAACCACTAGGCTACCTGCCTCCCCCTCTAACCACTACCTGCCTCCCCCTCTAACCACTAGGCTACCTGCCTCCCCCTCTAACCACTACCTGCCTCCCCCTCTAACCACTAGGCTACCTGCCTCCCCCTCTAACCACTACCTGCCTCCCCCTCTAACCACTAGGCTACCTGCCTCCCCCTCTAACCACTACCTGCCTCCCCCTCTAACCACTAGGCTACCTGCCTCCCCCTCTAACCACTACCTGCCGCCCCCTCTAACCACTAGGCTACCTGCCTCCCCCTCTAACCACTAGGCTACCTGCCTCCCCCTCTAACCACTACCTGCCTCCCCCTCTAACCACTAGGCTACCTGCCTCCCCCCTCTAACCACTAGGCTGCCTGCCTCTCCCCTCTAAACACTAGGCTACCTGCCTCCCCCCTCTAACCACTAGGCTACCTGCCTCCCCCTCTAACCACTACCTGCCTCCCCCTCTAACCACTAGGCTACCTGCCTCCCCCCTCTAACCACTAGGCTACCTGCCTCTCCCCTCTAAACACTAGGCTACCTGCCTCCCCCCTCTAACCACTAGGCTACCTGCCACCCCCCTCTAACCACTAGGCTACCTGCCTCCCCCCTCTAACCACTAGGCTACCTGCCTCCCTCCTCTAACCACTACCTGCCTCCCCCCTCTAACCACTACCTGCCTCCCCCTCTAACCACTACCTGCCTCCCCCCTCTAACCACTACCTCCCTCCTCCCTCTAACCACTACCTCCCTCCTCCCTCTAACCACTCTAACCACTACCTCCCTCCTCCCTCTAACCACTACCTGCCTCCCCAAATGAGGAAGAGAATGGTCTTGTGTTTAACATCTTTGGTTTTCCCAGTTTTGCCTTCTTGGATTTGCATCAACAATAGTTTTGATTTCTTACCGAGGACACGTAGGATATAGATTAAATTATAGACAGCAGTCCAGTGAGTATGGCCCATCATTTTCAATGGCATTCTGTCATCACAGGCCGGGAGAAGAGGTGTGTGTGTGCGGCGATGACACGCTGACTGTGTGGCTGGGTTTGTTGTGAGGTCACACACACACACACACACACACACACACACACACACACACACACACACACACACACACACACAGTTTAGTCTCCCCTTTTCATGGAGTGTTCAGACCTGGACTGACAGGGAACCTGGAGTCTTTGAATGTTGGTTGAATGTTGGTTGAATGTTGGTTGAATGTTGGTTGAATGTTGGTTGAACGTTGGTTGAACGTGGGTTGAACGTTGCGTAGAAGTAAAACAAAGAAATTCTGTTTGATCTTTTACCTTCAGGTGTAATTGGATCAGAACACAACTTAGCCACTACCTCAAATTAAAATGCTTTCTATTGGCCACTAAAGTATCTGAGCACAAACATTCTACGGAATTGCTTTGACTTAGAGGAACGACATGAAGATGGAATACAGCACATCGCAAATATTAAACTACTGTTTTATCACCTCGATAAAAATACTTTAAACCCCTAAATGCAGATGTAAGAAGAGGACTTCTTTAAGTTCTTAAACTGTGATGACTACTGGAGGACGAGACTAGAAGATTAGTGAATAAAATTAAGAGGAGGCTTTTCCATCTGGACTCTTAAGGAGGCTATTCCATCTGGACTCTTAAGAGGGGACTTTTCCATCTGGACCCTTAAGAGGAGGCAATTCCATCTGGACTCTTAAGAGAAGGCTATTCCATCTGGACTTTTAAGAGGAGGCTATTCCATCTGGACTCTTAAGAGAAGGCTTTTCTGTCTGGACTCTTAAGAGGAGGCTATTCCATCTGGACTCTTAAGAGAAGGCTTTTCTGTCTGGACTCTTAAGAGGAGGCTATTCCATCTGGACTCTTAAGAGAAGGCTTTTCTGTCTGGACTCTTAAGAGGAGGCAATTCCATCTGGACTCTTAAAGAAGTGCTTTAGTTAGAGGTTCATTAAACTCATGTCTTCCTGATTTTGATGTTAAATTAAAACTATTACCAAAACAATTCATTAGGAGAATAATAGAATGCATGAATGACTCATCACAACAACAACAACAACAACAAAAAGAGTTAATTAACCAGCTATATCAGATATCGCAGTGGCTATCAACGCAGAAGTCACTCAGATACAGTACGCCCTGAACATAATTAATAACACACTTAAAGGATATATATTTTCTATATGGAAGCAGGGTGATTTCTACATTTCTTATGCCTCGCTTTATGGCGCCTGGCACTCAGCCAACTAAATGTATTATATTCCCTGACTCTCCTATATTCCCTGAGGAGAGAGCAGCACTCTGCAATCCATACCTCTGGCACCAGGAAGAGAGAAGAGCCCAATCCCCTCTAGTACATACAGTAGCTTGCAGTTCCTGTTGTGTTGCATTTTGTTGTGATTTGTCTCTCTAGGTCGTGTTGGACCCTAAGACACCAGGCAGAGGTAAGATGACCCTCTTGATCAATGACTGTCCAGCACATGTTGCTTACAGAAAACCACATTTTAATTGTGATGGCTTCTGCCATAAACTAAATGGTTTGTGTCACACCTCAATGGGGCAGTGTCTGTCAGTGAGAGAGATCCTCCATGTCCCTCGTGTTTCAAATGACACCATATTGTTTATATTCTGAAGTGCACTACCTTGGACCGGGGCCCCTTTACAAACAGAACAGGGTGCTATTCTGAATGCAGTCCCTGACAGTGTGGAACTGTGAAGGATGCACTACCTTGGACCGGGGCCCCTTTACAAACGGAACAGGGTGCTATTCTGAATGCAGTCCCTGACAGTGTGGAACTGTGAAGGCTGCACTACCTTGGACCGGGGCCCCTTTACAAACGGAACAGGGTGCTATTCTGAATGCAGTCCCTGACAGTGTGGAACTGTGAAGGCTGCACTACCTTGGACCGGGGCCCCTTTACAAACGGAACAGGGTGCTATTCTGAATGCAGTCCCTGACAGTGTGGAACTGTGAAGGCTGCACTACCTTGGACCGGGGCCCCTATACAAACGGAACAGGGTGCTATTCTGAATGCAGTCCCTGACAGTGTGGAACTGTGAAGGCTGCACTACCTTGGACCGGGGCCCCTTTACAAACGGAACAGGGTGCTATTCTGAATGCAGTCCCTGACAGTGTGGAACTGTGAAGGCTGCACTACCTTGGACCGGGGCCCCTTTACAAACGGAACAGGGTGCTATTCTGAATGCAGTCCCTGACAGTGTGGAACTGTGAAGGCTGCACTACCTTGGACCGGGGCCCCTTTACAAACGGAACAGGGTGCTATTCTGAATGCAGTCCCTGACAGTGTGGAACTGTGAAGGCTGCACTACCTTGGACCGGGGCCCCTTTACAAACGGAACAGGGTGCTACTCTGAATGCAGTCCCTGACAGTGTGGAACTGTGAAGGCTGCACCACCTTGGACCGGGGCCCCTTTACAAACGGAACAGGGTGCTATTCTGAATGCAGTCCCTGACAGTGTGGAACTGTGAAGGCTTTGCCACAATGTCAGGATAAAACAAAAACGATTGGCCCTGATGAAGTGCTTAGCCGGAACACTTTCATGTCTGGAGCTGTAATCCCTCAGTGGTGACAGGGTTATCCATCACGACCTATCTCTGCTCCCGTCCCTCCGCCGTGACAGATATTATTGTATAAACGCTCCCAGGCCGTCCCTATCTGAAGGGTATATCAAGAACTGTTAGACCGCCTGAGTCCCAAATGGTAGCCTCGTCCCTATATAGTGCACTACTGTTGACCAGAACCCTACGGGAGAGAGAGAGAGAGTGACTGATTGAGTGACTGTGTTTTTGAGCGAGTGACTTAGTGAGTGTTTGACTGAGTGTGGAAATGAGTGAGTGACTGAGTGAGTGAGTGACTGACTGACTTCCAATCCTCCTCTCCTCCTATCCTCCTCTTCTCCTCTCTTCCTCTCCTCCTCTCTCCTATTCTCCTATCCTCCTCTCTTCCTATCCTCCTCTCCTCCTCTCCACCTCTCTTCCTATTCTCTTCTCTCCTATTCTCCTATTTTCCTCCCCTCCTCTCTTCCTATCCTCCTCTCTCCTATCCTCCTCTCATTCTCACCTCCTCTCTTCCTCACCTCCTCTCTTCCTATCCCCCTCTCTTCCTCTCCTCCTATCCTCTCCTCCTCTCTTCCTATCCTCCTCTCTTCCTCTTCTCCTATCCTCCTATCCTCCTATCCTCCTCTCTTCCTATCCTCCTCTCCTCCTCTCCACCTCTCTTCCTATTATCTTCTCTCCTATTCTCCTATTTTCCTCCCCTCCTCTCTTCCTATCCTCCTCTCTCCTATCCTCCTCTCATTCTCACCTCCTCTCTTCCTCACCTCCTCTCTTCCTATCCCCCTCTCTTCCTCTCCTCCTATCCTCTCCTCCTCTCTTCCTATCCTCCTCTCTTCCTCTTCTCCTATCCTCCTATCCTCCTCTCCTCCTCTCTTCCTATCCACCTCTCTTCCTATTCTCCTCTCTCATATCCTCCTCTCTTCCTCCCCTCCTCTCTTCCTATCCTCCTCTCTTCCTATCCTCCTCTCTTCCTCTCCTCCTCTCTTCCGCTCCTCCTCTCTTCCTCCCCTCCTCTCTTCCTATCCCCCTCTCTTCCTCTCCTCCTATCCTCTCCTCCTCTCTTCCTCCCTCTCTCAATTAGCTCGACTAACCGGTGCCCCCGACATTGACTCTGTACCGGTACCCCCTGTATATAGCCTCCACATTGACTCTGTACTTGTACACCCTGTATATAGCCTCCACATTGACTCTGTAACGTAATACCCTGTATATAGTCTCCACATTGACTCTGTACCGGTACCCCCTGTATATAGCCTCCACATTAACTCTGTACCGTAATACCCTGTATATAGCCTCCACATTGACTCTGTAACGTAATACCCTGTATATTGTCTCCACATTGACTCTGTACCGGTACCCCCTGTATATAGCCTCCACACTGACTCTGTACCGTAGTACCCCCTGTATATAGCCTCCACATTAACTCTTTACAAGTAATCCCTGTATATAGCCTCCACATTAACTCTTTACAAGTAACCCCTGTATATAGCCTCCACATTGACTCTGTACCCCCTGTATATAGCCTCCACATTGACTCTGTACCAGTACCCCCTGTATATAGCCTCCACATTGACTCTGTACTGGTACCCCCTGTATATAGCCTCCACATTGACTCTGTACCGTAATACCCTGTATATAGCCTCCACAGTGACTCTGTACCGTAACACCCTGTATATAGCCTCCACAGTGACTCTGTACCGTAACACCCTGTATATAGCCTCCACAGTGACTCTGTACCGTAACACCCTGTATATAGTCTCCACATTGACTCTGTACCTGTACCCCCTGTCTATAGCCTCCACATTGACTCTGTACCGGTACGCCCTGTATATAGCCTCCACATTGACTCAGTACCTGTACCCCCTGTATATAGCCTCCACATTGATTCAGTACCGGTACCCCCTGTATATAGCCTCCACATTGACTCAGTACCTGTACCCCCTGTATATAGCCTCCACATTGACTCAGTACCTGTACCCCCTGTATATCGCCTCCACAGTGACTCATAACCTGTACCCCCTGTATATAGCCTCCACATTGACTCTGTACCTGTACTCCCTGTATATAGCCTACACATTGACTCTGTACCGGTACCCCCTGCATATAGCCTCCACATTGACTCTGTACCGGTACCCCCTGTATATAACCTCCACATTGACTCTGTACCGTAACACCCTGTATATAGCCTTCACATTGACTCTGTACCGTAACACCCTGTATATAGCCTCCACATTGACTCTGTACCGGTACCCCCTGTATATAGCCTCCACATTGACTCTGTACCGTAATACACTGTATATAGCCTCCACATTGACTCTGTACCTGTACTCCCTGTATATAGCCTCCACATTGACTCTGTACCGGTACCCCCTGTATATAGCCTCCACATTGACTCTGTACCGTAATACACTGTATATAGCCTCCACATTGACTCTGTACTTGTACTCCCTGTATATAGCCTCCACATTGACTCTGTACCGTAATAAACTGTATATAGCCTCCACATTGACTCTGTACCTGTACACCCTGTATATAGCCTCCACATTGACTCTGTACCGTAATATACTGTATATAGCCTCCACATTGACTCTGTAACGTAATACACTGTATATAGCCTCACTACTGTTATTTTCACTGTCATTTTACAGTTTTTTATTATTTTATTTTCTTTACCTATCTGTTGTTTATCTAATACCCTATGTTAAACTTAAAAATTGCACTGTTGGTGAGGGCCTGTAAGTAAGTCTTTCACTGTAAGGTCTACTACACCTGTTGTATTCAGCATTTCACTGTAAGGTCTACTATACCTGTTGTATTCAGCATTTCACTGTGAGGTCTACTACACCTGTTGTATTCAGCATTTCACTGTAAGGTCTACTACACCTGTTGCATTCAGCATTTCACTGTAAGGTCTACTACACCTGTTGTATTCAGCATTTCACTGTAAGGTCTACTACACCTGTTGTATTCAGCATTTCACTGTAAGGTCTACTACACCTGTTGTACTCAGCATTTCACTGTCAGGTCTACTACACCTGTTGTATTCAGCATTTCACTGTGAGGTTCTACTACACCTGTTGTATTCAGCATTTCACTGTAAGGTCTACTACACCTGTTGTATTCATAATTTCACTGCAAGGTCTACTACACCTGTTGTATTCAGCATTTCACTGTGAGGTTCTACTACACCTGTTGTATTCAGCATTTCACTGTAAGGTCTACTACACCTGTTGTATTCAGCGTTTCACTGTAAGGTCTACTACACCTGTTGTATTCAGCATTTCACTGGGAGGTCTACACATGTTGTATTCAGCGTTTCACTGTAAGGCCGCATGTGACGTTTTTTTGTACACCGGTTGTATTCGCGGCACGTGACAAACACACTTTGATTTGATTTGATTTCTCCTCTGTTTATTATGTTTCCCTGGGGAAATATTAGAGCTGAGGCAATTGGATGAGTCGCTACGCATATCTGATATCCAACTCTCTCTGTACATAGCAGCGACGATCTAAGAAACCCAACATTCAATGTTTTGGAAACCTCTACCCAGCTTTAGGGTGTGAATAGTTGGATTGACAGCTTGTAGTTTAAGTCTCTGGTTGTGTAACAGGGTAAGACACGCTCACATCACACAGGGATCAGGATTATTCCCTTGGTAGAGAGACAAAGAAGCTGGGAAAGGGTGATGGATTTTTGACATCCACAAAGAGTACTCGTAAAAAACGAAAATGTAAAAGACCATGGAATTTAGTTAACTTTTTGATACTTAATCTCCAAGACAGTGCCTTCAGAAAGTAGTCTTTGAGATATTCCACATTTTTTTGTTACAACAAGAATTCAAAATGGAATAAATATATATATATTTATATTTATTATTTATATATATTTTTTTTTTTACCCATCTACACACACTACCCCATAATGACCTGGTGACAACAGGTTTTTAGAAATGTTGGCAAAAAAAATACAGAATTATCTCATTTACATTTGCATTCATACCCCTGAGTAAATACTTTGTAGAAGCTCCTTTGGCAGCGATTACTGTTGTGTGTCTTTCTGGGTAAGTCTCTAAGTGCTTTCCACACCTGGATTGTACAATATTTGCCCCTTATTCTTTTGAAAATGATTCAAGCTCTGTCAAATTGTTTGTTGATCATTGCTAGACAACCATTTTCAGGTCTTGCCATAGATTTTCAAGCAGATTTAAAACCGTAACATGGCCACTCTGGGTGATTCACTGTCTTCTTTGTAAGCAATGTAGATTTGGCCCTGTGTTTTAGATTAATGTCCTGCTGAAAGGTGAAATCATCTACAAGTGTCTGGTGGAAAGCAACCTGAACCAGATTGTCCTCTAGGATGTTGCCTGTGCTTTGCTCCATTCCGTTTATTTTTTTTATCCTGAAAAATTCCCTTAACAATTACAAGCATCCCCATAACATGATTCAGCCACCGCTATGCTTGAAATTATGGAGAATGGTACTCTGTAATGTTTTGTACTGGATTTGTCCCAAACATAACACTTTGTATTAAGGGGAAAAAAGTGAATTGCTTTGCTACATGTTACTGCCTTGTTGCAAACAGGATGCATTTTCTTTGAATATTTGTAATCTGTACAGGCTTCCTTCATTTCACTGTCTATTAGGTTAGTATTGTGGAGTAACGACAATGTTGTTGATACTGTACGTTCTCCTAACACAGTCATGAACCTCTTAAACTGTCTTAAAGTCACCGCTGGCCTCATGGCGAAATCCCTGAGCAGTTTCCTTCCTCTCCGGCAACTGAGTTCGGAAGCAAACTTGATATTGGTGTGTTGTGCAATGCCATGCAGTCGTGGGTCATCAGGGAGCTTTATGGGCTCCCGAGTGGCGCTGCATTGCAGTGCTAGAGGCATCACTACAGATACTGGTTCGAACCTGGGCTGTATAATAACCGGATGTGATCGGGTGTTCAAGAGTTTTAGTCTTTTTACTGTTGTTTTTATTTCTTTACTTACCTATTGTTCACCTACAGAGCCTGTAAGTAAGCATTTCACTGTGAGGTTTACTACACCTGTTGTATTCAACGCATGTGACAAATAAACTTTGATTTGATTTCCATAGGGCAGCGCACAATTGGCCCAGTGTCGTCCGGGTTAGGGGAGGCTTTTGCCAGGGTAGGCCTTCATTGTAAATAAGAATTTGTTCTGACTTGTCTAGTTAAATAAAATAGGAAGGAAGCCCTGTATTTACAGTATGTAGAGACTGTGTCTATATATACACCATCTAAAGTGTAATTAATAACTTTCACATCCTCAAAGGGCTATTCAATGTCTGCTCTTTTCATTTTTTACCAATAGGTACCCTTATTTGACAGGCATCGGAAAACCTCCCTGGTCTTTGTGGTTGAATCTGTGTTTGAAATTCCCTGCTCGACTCAGGGACCTTACGGATAATTGTATGTGTGGGGTACAGAGAGGAGAGGGTCAATACAAAATGTAGTTAAACACTATTATTGCCAACAGAGTGTGTCTATGCAACCCATTATGTGACTTGTTCAGCTTTATTAACATTATGGGGTATTGTGTGTAGGCCAGTGACACAACAAAAACATCTAAATTTAATCCATTTTAAATTCAGGTTGTAACACAAGAAATAAAGAATAAAAGTCAAGAGGTGTGAAAACATTGTGAAGGGACTGTAGGCATAGTAACACACTCAGTGGTTGACTTGATAATTGAGCTCAAATGATAATAATTTTAGAGCTCTACAGGGCCAAAACGGGGAGGTACTCTCTGAACTTGTCCCATAAGAAGCTTAAATTACAGCTTGTTTAAAGTTTTATTTAGTTGTATGTACGTGACGGGCAGGGTCATGACATCATCCAACAAAATGCTTACTTTCAGGTTTCTTCCCCGACAACGTAAAGGACAAAAAATAAATAATAAAATATAAGAGTACGAACATAAAGTAAATGTCTCAGTAGAATAGAATAAACATTTTAGCATCAGTATAATACAGGAAGGCACAATGTATAGTCCAATATTTACACGTGTTTTTGGTATGTCTGTGTGGGTTTGCTTGTGCATGAGTGAGTGAGTGAGTGTGTCCTAAGGGGTGGAGAATCAGAGCAGGTGGTCAGTCCAGTTCAAGTGTTCAGCAGTCTGATGGTTTGTAGGTAGAAACTGTCTCTGAACCTGTTGGTGTCAGACCTCATGCTCTGATACCGTCTAATGGTTTGTAGATAGAAACTGTCTCTGGACCTGTTGTTATCAGACATGCTCTGATACCGTCTGCCAGACGGTAAGGGAGGGAACAGCTCGTGACTGGGTTGTGGGGTCCTTGATGATGCTGCGGGACTTCCTCAGGCACCGTTTTGAGTAGATGTCCTGGATGGGTGGGAGCACGGTCCCAGTGATGTACTTGGCTTTCTTCACCACCCGCTGGAGGGCCTTGCAGACGTTGGCGAAGCAGGCCGTGATGCAGCTGGTCTGGACTCTCTCGATGGTGCAGCGGTAGTAGGAAGTGGAAACGCTGTTGCGCCCTCTTGATGATGTGATGCTGCAGCGGTAGTAGGAAGTGGAAACGCTATTGCGCCCTCTTGACGAGAGTGGTTGTGTTGTTGGTCCATGTCAAGTCCTCGGTGATGTGGACGCTGAGGAACCTAAAACTGCTGACTCTCTCTACTGCAGTCCTGTTGATGTGGATTGGTTGCATGTTCTCTCCTCTGCCTCCTGAAGTCATCAATTAACTCTTTTGTTTTGCTGATGTTGAGGGAGAGATTGTTGTCATGACACCACCATGCCAGTTCACTTACACCCCACCTGTAGGACGACTCATTGTTGTTGATTATCAGGCCTACAACCGCGGTGTCATCAGCAAACTTTGCCCGTTCAAAGCCAAGCAGTAGTGGTGAACAGAGAGTACAGCAGAGGACTGAGGACACACCCCTGAGGGACCCCTGTGTTAAAAGTCACTGTGAAGGAGGTGTTGTTGCCAATCCTCACAGCCTGTTTTCTGCCTGTATATGAAGTCCAGGATCCAGTTGCGGAGGGTACTTTCCAGACCCAGGGCTCTGAACTTGGTGTCAAGCTTACCAGTAGCGTTGAATGCTGAACTGTAGTCCATGAACAGCATTCTCACATAGGTGTTCCTCTTGCCCAGATGTGTTAGGGTCGTGTGAATAGCGATGGAAATGGCATCATCCGTGGACCGGTTTGAGCGGTAGATACATTGGAGTGGGTGCAGTAGGGTTAGGGTTAGGGTTAGCAGGCCCTCCTCTCTAATGTGTAGAGAGGTATTCTACCATTCAACAACAAGATTCTAGCAGGCCCTCTCTAATGTGTAGAGAAGTATTCTACCATTCAACAACAAGATAGATTCTAGCAGGCCCTCCTCTCTAATGTGTAGAGAAGTATTCTACCATTCAACAAGATAGTAACAACCAAAGACAATGGTATGAGTAGCATGGTTGATATACTGACTAGGACTTTACTCATTACTGCAATCTTCAGTGGTTGAATTACTCCAGACTCATTTATGGCTACTTGGCCATAATTTGTCTCTTCCTTGTTTGTAGCCTGGTTTGGTTGCATAAATGAAGAGAACGTGCATAATCTCAAACGGTATACAGTCCCAGTCAAAAGTTTGGACACACAGCACTCATCCAATGGGTTTTCTTTATTTTTTTACTATTTTCAACATTGTATGAAATAACCCACATGGAATCATGTAGTAACCAAAAAAGTGTTAAACAAATCAATACATATTTTAGATCCTTCAAAGTAGCCATCCTTTGCCTCAATGACAGCGTTGCACACTCTTGACATTCTCTCAACCAGCTTCACCTGGAATGCTTTTCCAACAGTCTTGAAGGAGTTCCCACTTGTTGGCTGCTTTTCAATTTAGTCTGTGGTTCAACTCATTCCAAACCATCTCAATTGGGATGAGGTCGGGTGTTTGTGGAGGTCAGGTCATGTGATGCAGTACTCCGTCACTCTCCTTCCTGGTCAAATAGCCCTTACACAGCCTGGTAGTGTGTTGGGTCATTGTCCTGTTGAAAACAAATGATAGTCCCACTAAGCGCAAACCAGATGGAATGGCGTATCACCGCAGAATGCTGTGGAAGCCATAATGGTTAAGTGTGCCTTGAATTCTAAATAAATCACTGACAGTGTCACCAGAAAAGCACCCCCACACCATCACACCTCCTCCTCCATGCTTCACAGTGGGAACCACCCATGCGGAGATCATCTGTTCACCTACTCTGAGTCTCACAAAGACACGTTGGTTGGAACCACAAATCTCAAATTTGGACTCATCAGACCAAAGGACAGATTTCCACCGGTCTAACGTCCATTACTCGTGTTTCTTGGCCCAAGCAACTATCTTCTTCTTATTGGTGTCCTTTAGTAGTCGTTTCTTTGCAGCAATTAGACCATGAAGGCCTGATTCTCCTCTGAACAGATGATGTTGAGATGTGTCTGTTACTTGAACTATGTGAAGCATTCATTTGGCCTGTTATTCTGATGAACTTATCCTCTGCAGGTCTTCTTGTCTTCCTTTCCTGTGGCGGTCCTCATGAGATTTCTGAAGCTGGTAACTCTAATGAACGTATCCTCTGCAGCAGAGGTAACTCTGGGTCTTCCATTCCTGTGGTGGTCCTCATGAGAGAGAGTTTCATCATAGAGATAGATTTTTTTGCAACTGCACTTGAAGAAACGTTCACATTTCTTGACATTTTCCTAATTGACTGACCTTCATGTCTTAAAGTAATGATGGACTGTTGTTTCTCTTCACTTATTTGAGGTGTTCTTGCCATAATATGGACTTGGTCTTTTACCAAATAAGGCTATCTTCTGTATACCACCCCTACCTTGTCACAACACAACTGATTGGCTCAAATGCACTAAGAAGGAAAGAAATTCCACAAATTAACTTTCAACAAGGCACACCTGTTAATAATTAAAATGCATTCCAGGTGACGACCTCATGAAGCTGGATGAGAGAATGCCAAGACTCTGCAAAGATGTCGTCAAGACAAAGGGTATTTAATTTGAAAAATCTAAAATATGAGAACGTGTGTCTACATTTTTGACCGGTACCGTATGTGTTCCACATGGTGCCCTACTTCCTACATGTCCCATAGGGCTCTGGTCAAAAGCAGTGCACTGCATAGGAAATTGGGTGCCATTTGGGACCCCTTGCTGTGTTTGTGTTTATAGAGATGACCATTACAATAACAGCATAATAACGCCTGTAAACATTCTGAGAATTGCAACTGGACTATAATAAATTATCCAAAGGACGATTTGGCAATTAGGAGAATGGATTGGGCTCCAATAACACCGTTTACATGGCTGCCTCCTCTAATAACACTGTTTACATGGCTGCCTCCTCTAGTAACACTGTTTACATGGCTGCCTCCTCTAGTAACACTGTTTACATGGCAGCCTCCTCTAATAACACTGTTTACATGGCTGCCTCCTCTAGTAACACTGTTTACATGGCTGCCTCCTCTAATAACACTGTTTACATGGCTGCCTCCTCTAGTAACACTGTTTACATGGCTGCCTCCTCTAGTAACACTGTTTACATGGCTGACTCCTCTAGTAACACTGTTTACATGGCTGCCTCTTCTAGTAACACTGTTTACATGGCTGCCTCCTCTAGTAACACTGTTTACATGGCTGCCTCCTCTAGTAACACTGTTTACATGGCTGCCTCCTCTAATAACACTGTTTACATGGCTGGCTGCCTCCAATAGTAACACTGTTTACATGGCTGCCTCCTCTAGTAACACTGTTTACATGGCTGCCTCCTCTAATAACACTGTTTACATGGCTGCCTCCTCTAATAACACTGTTTACATGGCTGCCTCCTCTAGTAACACTGTTTACATGGCTGCCTCCTCTAATAACACTGTTTACATGGCTGCCTCCTCTAATAACACTGTTTACATGGCTGCCTCCTCTAATAACACTGTTTACATGGCTGCCTCCTCTAGTAACACCGTTTACATGGCTGCCTCTTCTAGTAACACTGTTTACATGGCTGCCTCCTCTAATAACACTGTTTACATGGCAGCCTCCTCTAGTAACACCGTTTACATGGCTGCCTCCTCTAGTAACACTGTTTACATGGCTGCCTCCTCTAGTAACACCGTTTACATGGCTGCCTCCTCTAGTAACACTGTTTACATGGCTGCCTCCTCTAATAACACTGTTTACATGGCTGGCTGCCTCCAATAGTAACACTGTTTACATGGCTGCCTCCTCTAGTAACACTGTTTACATGGCTGCCTCCTCTAATAACACTGTTTACATGGCTGCCTCCTCTAATAACACTGTTTACATGGCTGCCTCCTCTAGTAATACTGTTTACATGGCTGGCTGCCTCCAATAGTAACACTGTTTACATGGCTGCCTCCTCTAATAACACTGTTTACATGGCTGCCTCCTCTAGTAACACTGTTTACATGGCTGCCTCCTCTAATGGAGTTTTCATCCAGGAGAATGGTAGTCCGCTCAATCACGGCTGGCTAAATAGAGGTATACCTATCCAACTGTAGTTGTTTGAGATGAGTAGTTTGAGATGAGTGACCACACAGACAAACCAAACTACTGTTTTTTTTTGTTCGATATACACTTAGCGGACAGTTTATTACGTACACCACCCGTATATACGGAAATGGTTTGCTCCTATAGAAAGTAAGTCACCCGTATATACGGAAATGGTTTGCGCCTATAGACAGTGAGTCACCCGTATACACGGAAATGGTTTGCCTCTATAGACAGTGAGTCACGTGGCCTTGGCTTGTTATATATTGAACAAAAATGTATAAAGGCAACAGGTAAAGTATTGGTCCCGTGTTTCATGAGCTGAAATAAAACGTCTACAACATTTTCCACTAAGCAAAAAGCTTATTTCTCTTATATTTTGTCCACATATTTGTTTACGTCCCTGTGTAGGAGCATTTCTCCTTTTCCAAGATTTATTTTTTATTTTTTAAACATTTAACCTTTTAAATGGAACTTGAAACTCTCGAACTGCTCCACTACAGCCCATCGTTGTGAATGGGGGTGTGCTTGGTCCTCCTTTTCCTGTAGTCCACGATCAGCTTATTTTTCTTGCGCACATTGAGGAAGAGGTTGTTGCTCTTGCACCACACTACCAGGTCTCTCACCTCCTCCTTACTGGCTGTCTCACCGTTGTTGGTGATCAGGTCTACAACTGTTGTGTCATCAGAGCCGGTGTAGTAGGATTCAATCTCAGCCCTGTATTGATGCTTTGCCTGTTTGATGGTTTGTCTGAGGACATTGCAGGATTTCTTAGAAGAATCCGTATTAGATGTCCCGCTCCTTGAAAGCAGCAGCTCTAACCTTTAGCTCGGTGTGGATGTTGCCTGTAATCCGTGGCTTCTGGTTGGGGTATGTACGGACGGTCACTGTGGTAATGACTTTGACGATGCGCTGATTGACGAGGTGGTGTACTCCCCAATGCCATTGGATGAATCTCGGAACATATTCCAGTCTGTGCCAGCAAAACATTCCTGTAATGTAGAACCTGAACACTTCTGTATTGAGCGAGTCACTGGTACTTCCTGCTTTAGTTTTTGTTCATAACTATGAAATTACCCATGAAACAGAAACCAGTAGTAGAGAGGAGACAGTTAAAACACATTTCCCACCCAGTTGTGCTACACAAAGGTTAAAATCATAAAGAATAAAACAGTGTTGTTGGACTATCCAGTGTCTCAGCCAGACCATTACATCTAATTAACCAGGTAGCCCAGGTTGAACTTCAATCATATTCAACAATACCTGGCACGACCGCGGCCATATTTCAGCAGGTAGCCTTCCTTCATCTCTCTGCATGCCACAGAGATGTATCCCATTCAGCATCTGAGTGCAGAGAAAAAGCTAATTAACTGTACACTGGGTTCTGAGTCCCAAATGTCACCCTTTTCCCTAAGTAGTGCACTACTTTTGACCAGGGCCCTATAAAGGCACTATGTAGGGTATAGTGTTCCATTTGGGAAGTGTACTGGGCCTCTCAGGTTGGTCAGGAACAGGAACTGCTTCCTGGAACTCTGCCAGTTACAGCCACTGTCCTGTCACCACATTCACTGGCTGACTGGCGCCGAGGATTAAACCTGAGGAAATAATATGGGAGGAGTCTAGCTTTAATATAAGGCAGCATCAGCACAACATTGTCCATGTATGCAGGCCAGGTAGCGGTAAACTACTGACGAATATACAGTATCTGTTCCAAAATACAAAACAAATTAATAACCAAACTTCTTCCCCTTAAATCCCTTAAGAGATCAAATCCCCGAACTGACAAGGTAGAAATCTGTTGTTCTGCCCCCTGAACAAGGCAGTTAACCCACTGTTCCCAGGCCGTCATTGAAAATCAGGAATTTGTTCTTAACTGACTTAACTAGTTAAATAAAAGGTTAAATAAAAACAATAATTAAATATTAATAATAAAGATTGTTATAACGAGAGATAGACGTTTGAAGGGGGAAGATCATTTGAGAGGAGGCGTGAAGGAGGAGAGAGAAACACAATCCAAGAAGATTAACACACGGTTTAGGCTTCCTCATCACAGTGAGGCTTCCTGTGTCTTCTGCTGGGTCACCATCGTTACTTGTCTAAATCAGGTCTTATCAGAGCCTTGCAGATTTCTGGTCTATCAGGGTAAAGTAATTAGTTGTTCTCTCTGGGAAACAGACAGCAGGCAGATAGGCAGGCAAACAGGCAGGCAGGCAGGCAGTCAGACAGACCCAGCAAGGAGATTTACAGAGTGACTGGCCACACAGAGAACGAGGCAACCGCCATCCTACTGTCACAACCACACATTCAGCCAATCCCAATGCACTCCCTATCCCAACCTGTTTCCAGATCTGAAGGGTTTGGATTAGTACAAGCAGTCCTTTACTACAGACAGAGAGACAGATCCAGCTAGGCTCCAGTACAGTGAGACTGGCCGGTCAACCCTGTGACTGAGGCAGAAACCATATGACCGTCAGTCAGACACACTCCGTTTCAGTGCTCCCATTATACTGTTCCACAGCCTCTGCTCTCCTCCATGCGGGATTTCTGGTTCCTGAGAAGACAGCGTTAGCCCGATGAGCAGAAGCCTAGACATTTAGCTTGGGGAGACAAAACAATTATTCGGGTCTCAGACGAGGTTAATCATTGCGGTTCTGATTCATTATTATCAACATGAAGAGTCTCCCTGACTCGTTCCTGTCATTAGCCTACATGAGTCCACCTGACTGCCCAATAAGCAGTATTGATAAGATAAGAATCAACAGAATTACACTCTGTATCAAAATGGTTAGTGGCTTTGATCATATAAATGTGAATGAGATGCCACTTTAGTAAAATAAGCCTTTTCCCTTCTACCTTCCTCTATTCAATTGCTTTCTAATGACTGTGAGTTACGAAGGGAGTAAGGACCCCCCCCCCCCCCCCCCCACCCCCGGGAGAAGAAAGAAAAGCGACGACGATGATGATCATGCTCATTAGTATTAATGTTTAATTATCATCGCTGCCTCGGCACTGTCAAGTTGAGAAGATGGGGCCCGTGACAGTGATATGTAATGTGAGCTTAGTGAATCTCTCTCAGATTGTGATCATCATTAAAAAAATAAAAAATAACCTAATTCAATTAATTAATTACAACAACAACAAAAAATGTATTAACCTGCAAAGTTAATCAATTCATAATCTTTTTTTCTTTTTAATTCTGATTGTTCTGTTAAAATGAGTCAAGCCTGATTAAATGCAACCTTACCGAGACAACGAATCACTTCGTTTATACAACGGGGCACAAAAAAAAATTATGACAGATTACTGCAACTTTTTCCCGGGAATGCAACTGATCCGTTGCCGTGGCATCCTGCAATTACAGCTCATTTATTTCCCAGGATTCCCTTTGCTGCGCGGAATTCAAATTGGTTCGGAGTTTCACTTGGGATTCGCAATCAGAATTTCTATTAACTATTTCAGTAATTTTGCAGAGTCTGCTGTAGCACTGGACATTAGGACACCGCTGATTCTGAACGGAGAGAGAGAGAGAGAGAGGGAGGGAGCTGCGGGAAAAGTGATTCTGAACAGAGAGAGAGAGAGAGAGAGAGAGAGAGAGAGAGATGCGGGAAAAGTGAGAGGAAGCTGCAGAGAGAGAGGTATAGAGAGACAGAGGTATAGAGAGAGATATAGAGAGAGAGAGGCGTATAGAGAGGTAGAGAGAGAGGCAGAGAGAGGGAGCTGCGGAAAAAAGTGATTCTGAACGGAGAGAGAGGGAGCTGCAGAGAGAGAGGTAGAGAGAGAGGTAGAGAGAGAGGCAGAGAGACAGGGAGAGAGACAGGGAGAGGGAGAGAGAGAGAGCTGCGGAAAAAAAGTGATTCTGAACGGAGAGAGAGGGAGCTGAAGAGAGAGAGAGAGAGAGGTAGAGAGAGTGGTATAGAGAGAGAGGTAGAGAGGTAGAGAGGTAGAGAGAGAGGCAGAGAGACAGAGACAGAGAGACAGAGAGAGAGAGAGGTAGAGAGAGGTAGAGAGACAGAGAGAGAGAGTGAGGTAAAGAGAGAGAGAGGGGGGGAGAGAGAGAGAGATGTAAAGAGAGAGAGAGAGAGAGAGAGAGGTAAAGAGAGAGAGAGGTAAAGAGAGAGAGAGAGGTAGAGAGAGAGAGAGGTAAAGAGAGAGAGAGAGAGGTAAAGAGAGAGAGAGAGAGAGGTAGAGAGAGAGAGAGGTAGAGAGAGAGAGGTAGAGAGAGAGAGGTAGAGAGAGAGAGGTAGAGAGAGAGAGAGAGGGGTAGAGAGAGAGAGAGAGAGAGAGGTAAAGAGAGAGAGAGAGACAGAGAGGTAGAGAGAGAGAGAGGTAGAGAGAGAGAGAGACAGAGAGAGAGAGGTAAAGAGAGAGAGAGAGAGAGAGGTAAAGAGAGAGAGAGAGGTAAAGAGAGAGAGAGAGAGGTAGAGAGAGAGAGAGAGAGAGGTAAAGAGAGAGAGAGAGGTAAAGAGAGAGAGAGAGAGGTAAAGAGAGAGAGAGAGAGAGAGAGAGAGAGAGAGAGAGGAGAGAGAGAGAGAGAGAGAGAGACAGACAGAGAGAGAGAGAGGTAGAGAGAGAGAGGTAGAGAGAGAGAGGTAAAGAGAGAGAGAGAGAGAGAGACAGAGAGAGAGAGAGAGAGAGACAGAGAGAGGTAAAGAGAGAGAGAGGTAAAGATAGAGAGAGAGAGAGAGAGGTAAGAGAGAGAGAGAGACATAGAGAGAGAGAGAGAGAGGTAAAGATAGAGATAGAGAGAGAGAGGTAAGAGAGACAGAGGCGAGAAAAAGTGAAGAAAATCAAGGTGCCACAAAATAACAACCGTCCACATATTCGGACTATCAACCAGAGTAATTCCCCGGGTAACGCTCTGCTCGGTCCAGCACAATATTGACTTTACTTAAACCACGGGAATGAACCTGTGAAGCAAAACTTAGCTGTGGCCTGGCGAGTGTAGGGGACGTTCGCTAGGGGACACGCCGGGGAAATTGTTTTTTAGATTACATTTGGGCTAAGGCTCCAGTCAAAGATCCCAGGCTGCTCTCTCAGAGGTGAGTGTGTGGTCAGTTTTCATAAGCCATCAGCTTGTTCAAGCACACAGTACGTCCCAAATGGCACTATATTACCTATATAAATAGGGCGCACTGAAAATAGGTGCTAAAAATAGGGAATAGGGTGCACTAAATAGGGAACAGGGTGTACTAAATAGGGAATAGGGTGCCATTGGCCATAGGGCCCTTGTTAAAAGTAGTGCACTAAATAGGGAATAGGGTGCACTGAATAGGGAAAAGTAGTGCAATAAATAGGTAATAGGGTGCATTAATAGGGAATAGGGTGCACTAAATAGGGAATAGGGTGCACTAAATAGGGAATAGGGTGCCATTGGCCATAGGGCCCTTGTTAAAAGTAGTGCACTAAATAGGGAATAGGGTGCACTGAATAGGGATTAGGGTGCCATAAATAGGTAAAAGTAGTGCACTAAATATGGACTAGGGTGCAGTTTAGGACACAGTAAAACCAGAGAGCGTCAGGAAGGAAGCCTCTGATGTTAGCCACTTCATGTTAGCTGGGCTGTGAAATCTATCTTTTCCAAACCAAGAGCTTTATAATGGGGTCTCCTCAGGCTTAACCATGTGAAAAGGGGAAGATCATGTTATGCTCGAGGTAAATGCACTGCTGCCATAGAAAGCGGAATTGGTGTGCTCAACTCAGAAAACGTATTCAGATAGATTCCCGGGTTCAAAAAGCTGAGAAAAAGGAAAAGCCAGCAGTCACTGGGAATGGTCTTTAATAAGTTTCAATGTGTTTTTATTTTATTTTGTATAATTTACAGAATCCTAATCCTTCCCTTGACACACAAACTATGCAAAGTAGGATCATCTTGCAAATATTAGGTGATGCTCTGCTTTGTTTCATTGCTACCATGTCAGGAAAACATTTTATGAAATACTTTTTTTTAAATGCACTTGAAATTGATGTTGTTTTTCCATCTTTGTCAAACATTGGATTGGTGAATTACTCTGTCAAAGAACTCTGCAATACCTCGTCAATATTTTGTTGTGGGACTAGTGAAACAACTGAGGAGTTCTGTTAGTCTGAACCAACACACAGAGAGGAGTTCTGTTGGTCTGAACCAACACACAGAGAGGAGTTCTGTTAGTCTGAACCAACAAACAGCGAGGAGTTATGTTGGTCTGAACCAGACACACAGAGAGGAGTTCTGTTGGTCTGAACCAGACACACAGAGAGGAGTTCTGTTAGTCTGAACCAGACACACAGAGAGGAGTTCTGTTGGTCTGACCCAGACACACAGAGAGGAGTTCTGTTAGTCTGATGAACCAACACAGAGAGGAGTTCTGTTAGTCTGAACCAACACACAGAGAGGAGTTATGTTAGTCTGAACCAGACACACAGAGGAGTTCTGTGAGTCTGACCCAGACACACAGAGAGGAGTTCTGTTAGTCTGAACCAGACACACAGAGAGGAGTTCTGTGAGTCTGACCCAGACACACAGAGAGGAGTTCTGTTAGTCTGATGAACCAACACACAGCGAGGAGTTCTGTTAGTCTGAACCAACACACAGAGAGGAGTTCTGTTGGTCTGAACCAGACACACAGAGAGGAGTTCTGTTAGTCTGAACCAACACACAGAGAGGAGTTCTGTTGGTCTGAACCAACACACAGAGAGGAGTTCTGTTAGTCTGAACCAGACACACAGATAGGAGTTCTGTTAGTCTGAACCAGACACACAGAGAGGAGTTCTGTTAGTCTGAACCAGAAACACAGATAGGAGTTCTGTTAGTCTGAACCAGACACACAGAGGAGTTCTGTTAGTCTGAACCAGACACACAGATAGGAGTTCTGTTAGTCTGAACCAGACACACAGAGAGGAGTTCTGTTAGTCTGATGAACCAACACACAGAGAGGAGTTCTGTTAGTCTGAACCAACAAACAGCGAGGAGTTATGTTGGTCTGAACCAGACACACAGAGAGGAGTTCTGTTGGTCTGAACCAGACACACAGAGAGGAGTTCTGTTAGTCTGAACCAGACACACAGAGAGGAGTTCTGTTGGTCTGACCCAGACACACAGAGAGGAGTTCTGTTAGTCTGATGAACCAACACAGAGAGGAGTTCTGTTAGTCTGAACCAACACACAGAGAGGAGTTATGTTAGTCTGAACCAGACACACAGAGGAGTTCTGTTAGTCTGATGAACCAACACAGAGAGGAGTTCTGTTAGTCTGAACCAACACACAGAGAGGAGTTATGTTAGTCTGACCCAGACACACAGAGAGGAGTTCTGTTAGTCTGAACCAGACACACAGAGAGGAGTTCTGTGAGTCTGACCCAGACACACAGAGAGGAGTTCTGTTAGTCTGATGAACCAACACACAGCGAGGAGTTCTGTTAGTCTGAACCAACACACAGAGAGGAGTTCTGTTGGTCTGAACCAGACACACAGAGAGGAGTTCTGTTAGTCTGAACCAACACACAGAGAGGAGTTCTGTTAGTCTGAACCAGACACACAGATAGGAGTTCTGTTAGTCTGAACCAGACACACAGAGAGGAGTTCTGTTAGTCTGAACCAGAAACACAGATAGGAGTTCTGTTAGTCTGAACCAGACACACAGAGGAGTTCTGTTAGTCTGAACCAGACACACAGATAGGAGTTCTGTTAGTCTGAACCAGACACACAGAGAGGAGTTCTGTTAGTCTGATGAACCAACACACAGAGAGGAGTTCTGTTAGTCTGAACCAACAAACAGCGAGGAGTTATGTTGGTCTGAACCAGACACACAGAGAGGAGTTCTGTTGGTCTGAACCAGACACACAGAGAGGAGTTCTGTTAGTCTGAACCAGACACACAGAGAGGAGTTCTGTTGGTCTGACCCAGACACACAGAGAGGAGTTCTGTTAGTCTGATGAACCAACACAGAGAGGAGTTCTGTTAGTCTGAACCAACACACAGAGAGGAGTTATGTTAGTCTGAACCAGACACACAGAGGAGTTCTGTGAGTCTGACCCAGACACACAGAGAGGAGTTCTGTTAGTCTGAACCAGACACACAGAGAGGAGTTCTGTGAGTCTGACCCAGACACACAGAGAGGAGTTCTGTTAGTCTGATGAACCAACACACAGCGAGGAGTTCTGTTAGTCTGAACCAACACACAGAGAGGAGTTCTGTTGGTCTGAACCAGACACACAGAGAGGAGTTCTGTTAGTCTGAACCAACACACAGAGAGGAGTTCTGTTGGTCTGAACCAACACACAGAGAGGAGTTCTGTTAGTCTGAACCAGACACACAGATAGGAGTTCTGTTAGTCTGAACCAGACACACAGAGAGGAGTTCTGTTAGTCTGAACCAGAAACACAGATAGGAGTTCTGTTAGTCTGAACCAGACACACAGAGGAGTTCTGTTAGTCTGAACCAGACACACAGATAGGAGTTCTGTTAGTCTGAACCAGACACACAGAGAGGAGTTCTGTTAGTCTGATGAACCAACACACAGAGAGGAGTTCTGTTAGTCTGAACCAACAAACAGCGAGGAGTTATGTTGGTCTGAACCAGACACACAGAGAGGAGTTCTGTTGGTCTGAACCAGACACACAGAGAGGAGTTCTGTTAGTCTGAACCAGACACACAGAGAGGAGTTCTGTTGGTCTGACCCAGACACACAGAGAGGAGTTCTGTTAGTCTGATGAACCAACACAGAGAGGAGTTCTGTTAGTCTGAACCAACACACAGAGAGGAGTTATGTTAGTCTGAACCAGACACACAGAGGAGTTCTGTTAGTCTGATGAACCAACACAGAGAGGAGTTCTGTTAGTCTGAACCAACACACAGAGAGGAGTTATGTTAGTCTGACCCAGACACACAGAGAGGAGTTCTGTTAGTCTGAACCAGACACACAGAGAGGAGTTCTGTGAGTCTGACCCAGACACACAGAGAGGAGTTCTGTTAGTCTGATGAACCAACACACAGCGAGGAGTTCTGTTAGTCTGAACCAACACACAGAGAGGAGTTCTGTTGGTCTGAACCAGACACACAGAGAGGAGTTCTGTTAGTCTGAACCAGACACACAGAGAGGAGTTCTGTTAGTCTGATGAACCAACACACAGAGAGGAGTTCTGTTAGTCTGAACCAACACACAGAGAGGAGTTCTGTTGGTCTGAACCAGACACACAGAGAGGAGTTCTGTTAGTCTGAACCAACACACAGAGAGGAGTTATGTTGGTCTGAACCAGACACACAGAGAGGAGTTCTGTTAGTCTGAACCAACACACAGAGAGGAGTTATGTTGGTCTGAACCAGACGCACAGAGAGGAGTTCTGTTAGTCTGAACCAGACACACAGAGAGGAGTTCTGTTAGTCTGAACCAGACACACAGAGAGGAGTTCTGTTAGTCTGAACCAACACACAGAGAGGAGTTCTGTTAGTCTGAACCAGACACACAGAGGAACCAGACACACAGAGGAGTTCTGTTAGTCTGAACCAGACACACAGAGAGGAGTTATGTTGGTCTGAACCAACACACAGAGAGGAGTTCTGTTAGTCTGAACCAACACATAAAAATACACATGCTTCTTTGACACGAGTGAAGTTTCACATGGATTTTTCACGTCTCAGAAACGTGGTTTCCCAACATTTAACACGTGATATTCTCAGTTTCACATGGATGCGTTTTGTACCTGGCAGGATTAGAACTATTTCCACGTGATTTTACAGTTCTACACGTGAAAGTGAGATTTTTACACGTGGAGTTTTTTTTTTTACATGTGACTCTGCAAATGTGATTTTCACGCTGTTGTTTTACTCTACTCACATTACAAAAGGTGATGTCGATATGTGAAATCTAAATTTACTACGTGTGAAAACTACAAAGATATAGGCGTCCACAACTGGAAGATTAATTCACCTTTCAGCTGGACAATAACCTAAAAGACAAGGGCCAACTCTACACTGGGGTTGCTTACCAAGAGTGGCTGTGTTACAGTTTTGTCATAAATCTTCTTAAAAAAAATCTATGGCAAGACCTGAAAATGGTTGTCTAAGCAATAGATCAACAACCAATTCAATTTGACAGAGCTTGAAGAATTTTGAAAATAATAACGTGCAAATATTGTACAATCCAGATGTGGAAATCTCTTAGAGACTTACCCAGTAAGATTCACAGCTGTAATCACTGCCAAACGTGATTCTAACATGTATTGACTCAGGGGTGTGAACACTTATGTAAATGACATATTTCTGTATTTCATTTTCAGAGCTGTGCTGCTGGGGCTGGTGTGGGCTCGGCTCACACTGGATCATGTATATTGGGGGGGCTGGTGAACCGTCTGGAGGAAGGACTTTGTAGGGGGGGGGGGTCTTTCTAGGTCTGATAAAATGAAGTAAAGTTTGTTATTTTAATGATGTAACTATTGGCCCAGTAAAGGTATTTTCTTTCTCATCAACAGAATGGCTGAGCAGCATAATGAACTAGAACAGTGTTGCTCAGACATGTAAATCCCCTTGCTGCACGACAGCAGCTCTGCCACCGCCGCCGGAGAGGCAAACGACACCCTATTCCCCGTTTAGTGCACTACGTTTGCATGGCCCTGGTCAAAAGTAGTGCACTGCGTAGGGAATAGGGTGCCATGTGGGGCGCAGTCAGAGAGGAGACCAATCATCTCAATATTTCATAAGGTTTTCAGTGCTGTAATACATTCTCACCCAGTGGCAAACAGCTGGCTAAACCCCAGTAGACACCTACAGAGCAGAGCTAGCTGTGGATTATAGGATTCATGGGGACCTTGCTGTGGATTCTAAAACATCATGGGGACCTTGCTGTGGATTATAAACATCATGGGGACCTTGCTGTGGATTCTAAAACATCATGGGGACCTTGCTGTGGATTATAAACATCATGGGGACCTTGCTGTGGATTCTAAAACATCATGGGGACCTTGCTGTGGATTATAGACATCATGGGGACCTTGCTGTGGATTCTAAAACATCATGGGGACCTTGCTGTGAATTATAGACATCATGTGGACCTTGCTGTGGATTCTAAAACATCATGGGGACCTTGCTGTGGATTCTAAAACATCATGGGGACCTTGCTGTGGACTATAGACATCATGGGGACCTTGCTGTGGATTATAAACATCATGGGGACCTTGCTGTGGATTATAAACATCATGGGGACCTTGCTGTGGATTATAGACATCATGGGGACCTTGTTGTGGATTATAGACATCATGGGGACCTTGCTGTGGATTATAAAAATCATGGGGACCTTGCTGTGGATTATAGACATCATGGGGACCTTGCTGTGGATTATAAACATCATGGGGACCTTGCTGTGGACAGGGTTGGGGAGTAACGGATTACATGTAATCCGTTAAATGTAAGGGATTACAAACAAATTGTGGAAAAAATAAACTGTAATGTTATCAACAAAAATGTTGTAATCAGATTACAGATCCTTTAGAAAAACTAGATGGTTACTTCCTGGATTACATTTAAATTCAGAAAGGATGTTTGCGAGAGAAAAAAACATATTTTGACACTTCGATGTTTTCTCAACGACATTCAAATCAGCATTTTAAAAAAGGCACAAGTTTCAAGTTTGTTCCACCTCAGAGAGTCTGACCACTATGATGACACACCAAATGTGTTTGATGGGTCGGGTGTGAAAGAGCAGCAGGCTTTTATAGGCTGCAGTCCAAGATACTGTATGTCTTCCAATGGCGCGATTTCTGTCGGCATCCAAAGATTGTCCAACTTGAATAAACGCTTGGAGGTAAGGATGACAGCAGTGGTGTGGTCTACGGCGATACGGATATCACTTATTATTGATGTCTACATAACTTAGCGTACTGATGTGAGTCACACTGCTGCTCTCTCATTTAGCTCTTTGCACCTTACAGATTGTGGTTGTTGTGGATGGCTGTTCACAAACCTACATTTGAACACAATAATGGTTGAATTCAAGAAGTTTAAGCTGCCTATCAATCATTGTTTTTGAAACCAGTGGACAGCCAGTGAGAACAGCTGAATAGTGAGCATCCCAGCCTATGGAATAAAAATGGGGCTTTTATCGCTCAATCTAATTCATGGTGATATATAAAATCAAAAAATCCACAGGCCTAATGGACACATGATCCAACTCACACACTTTTAAAGGGACAATTTATGTCGTTGTTACATCCATTTTTTGGATTTATAAATGATATACTGTATATTAATGTAAAGATATAATTGAATCGTATTATTATATATAGTAGAACGTGATGGGTTAGAAGAAGCCTGCATAACCAGCCCATAAAGTAAAATTTAACATCCATATATGGCCAGCTATGTGAACTTTAACATTGATTTATCCTGCAATAGATGTCGTTCAATTGGTAAGATACATTTATGTCTTCTTCTAATGCCCTCTTAAGGGGAAAGTAATCTAAAAGTAACTGAATGTAATCAGATTACGTTACTGATTTTGGGGTAATCCAAAAGTTACGGTACTGATTACAATTTTGTGCAAGTAACTAGTAACTGTAACAGATTACATTGAGATTAATTACATTAAGTAATTTAGCCAACCCTGTCTAAGGATTATAGACATGGTGAGGACCTTGCTGCCTCCTACTGAAAGGATGGCACCCATTAGAGAACATGAATGCTGCTACGTGGCTTTGGCATTGAGGATTAATTAATCAATAGCTTTGGCCAAGGACTAATGTGGGACTAATGGGTGATTGACCTGGGAAAACGTCTAGCTAGCAACGTCTAGATCAAAGGCCTCGTATGTACAAACTCGTCTTGCAAAGGCCTCGTTCAAAAGCTGCTGTGTGCAAAAAAACAGCCGTAACACGACTGGTACAAGTCCCTACTTGGGCAAGGGGCCCTTGGTACTTTGTTCTCCCAGAGAGAGAGAGAGAGAGAGAGAGAGAGAGGACACCCTATTGATCCAACCAGCCCTGTCAGACTAAACTAGCTGTAATGCCTCACAACAAGCCGTGTGGTGGTTTACAAAGTCACCACTTTTGGGTGGTCCATGTGAAACTTTAGGATGTATTTCTCCGCAGCAGCATGCTGTGTAGAGTAAATCAATATCCCACCTGGACAGGTTATTACATGGGGAGGGGAAAACCTTCTGCCATCCCAGACATTATTATTATTTCTACCACAAAGAAACAATCATTTCTTTTCGTTCTCCCCACCAGGTTCCAGCAATGAGACTGAGAACGGCTATTTCAGCAGGGTAGTACAAATTCCAATGGAACCTAAGGCACATTCGGATTGTAGGTCTCAGCCACCTATTCATTTAGTGCTGTTGGCCTCTATTTTTTTTAATTCCCAGTATTTTGGGGTGGTGGGAGGAGGGGGAAGGGGGGGGGGGTGTAGGCTGAAATACATGTCAGGTTTCATAGCTACTTGATTTCCTCACGCACAGGGGCCCAGCCTGGCACATTAATGTGGTGGCATGTCAGGTTTCATAGCTACTTGATTTCCTCACGCACAGGGGCCCAGCCTGGCACATCAATGTGGTGGCATGTCAGGTTTCATAGCTACTTGATTTCCTCACGCACAGGGGCCCAGCCCGGCACATCAATGTGGTGCCATGTCATTGCCGGTGTACATTTGATGAACAATCCAATTTGCGCATCTCTGAGAGGGGAATAATTTAATGAATTTCCATAGTTTAGCCTATCTTCAGGATCCTCGTGGTCTTTAACGTTCACATTTGTGACTTGGCTGTTATATATTGATATATATATATATATATATATATATATATATATATATATATATATATATATATATATATATATATATATATATATATATATTGATTCCTTGCAAGCAATTACTCACCGGCTGCAATGCTAGTGATGAAAGGAGAAGCTGGAGACGAACCCTTTAATATTAGATGCAGAACCAACCATGAAGTGTCCTGGAGCCTATTTGTGTTTTAGGAAGATGCTGTGTAACACATTGATACTGTATAACACAGCCCTGTATAGCCATTCAACTTCTAGGAAGAGACCATAGAGAGAACACATTTAACAAGTCTTGTGTTTCATAAAATAAAATAAAAATGTAACCTTCATTTAACTAGGCAAGTCAGATAATTATGAACAAATTCTTATTTTACAACGACGGCCTACCCCGGCCAAACCCAGACGATGCTGGGCCAATTGTGCGCAATCCTATGGGACTCCCAATCACGTCCGGATGTGATATAGCCCGGATTCAAACCAGGGATGTATGTAGAAACGCCTCTTGCAATGACATGCAGTGCCATAGATCGCTCCGTCACTGCGGGTGCCGTTGTTCAAGTCTTGCATGCTGTTTCATCTCCAAAAAACTAGACTGAATTGACTTTTCAAATGGATTTCCAAGTATCAGCAACATTTCAGAACAAAAATACCAGCAAAGGGAGGGAGTGAGTCATACCTTCTGTCCTAGATAGAAATTCATAAAATGCAACAAAAAGAAATCAAATTAAATAAACAATTCGTCCCTATTGTAATCAGATGAGAATGAGGTTACAAGATGGTAAAATATTAACAAGGTTTCATGTCTTACACATTCTCTGCCTAGGTGTCACAAACACTACCCCTCCCTGCTGCCAAACCCATATGTGTGTGTGTGTGTGTGTGTTTGTGTTTGTGTGTGTGTATGTGTATGTGGGTGTGTGTGTGTGTGTGTGTTAGTGACGCACGGGTTGACTCATAACCCGTGGTCCGCGGGGTGGGGGTGGGGGTGGTAGGGGAGGATGGAGGGGCGGGCAGGTTTAAGGTCATGACATTTTGTGCGGATGAAGAGCGGGTTGAATAAAGAGGAAACACAAAATGTTTAATTATTCATATCTATAGGCTACATTGAGTTTTCCTTTCATTATTTGTTATCTGCCGTTAGTGTGTAGCTTAAGCCTAAGCTTTAGGTCCTAACTGTACCGTGCCAAATACACACCAATTGCCAAATGCTTTTGGGAACTTGTGCATAAAAAGTTAATATCAATCCGCTGAGGCCAGCCTGGTCTCATAGACTAGACGTAACAAAGTAAATGTAAATCTGGGACACTCCAATTAGTATGATGTCTTGTGTTTGGTTACATAAGACAGATGGTTCCTTCAGGCAAAAAAAACTAAAGTAGGTTGGTTTGTCGGGGTGGATGGTTAGGCGTGTAACACGAATGTCTAGCAACCCAAAAGTTGCGAGTTGGAATCTCATCACGGACAATTTTAACTAACTAGCACCTTTTCAACTACTTACAACTTTTTATCTACCTTGCAACTACTTAGCATGTTAGCTAAATCTAACCTTCTCCCTTTTTGGCTAACCATTCCCCTAACCCTGAACGTAACATAACTCCTAAACAGAACCCTAACTTGAACCCTTTAAGCCTAACACCTAGCCTAGCTAATGTTAGCCAGCTAGCTGACGTTAGCCACCTAGCTAGAATTCATAACATATCACATATCACAATACATATCATGTATTGTCAATTCATAACATATCACATATCACAATACATATCATGTATTGTCAATTCATAACATATCACATATCACAATACATATCATGTATTGTCAATTCATAACATATCACATCACAATACATATCACGTATTGTCAATTCATAATATATTGTACATTTTCCTTTTAGTAAACGTATCGTACATTTGACCAATTCGTAACATATCATACAAAATGGTTGATGGACATCCACAAAATAATACACACACTACGGACATATCTGTCACACCTGCTCTCACTGTTCACCCCTGGGGCTTGAGGGCACCAGGCTCCCCAGCATTACGCACTCCTGCCACCATTAGTAGGGCACCAAGCTCCCCAGCATTACGCACTCCTGCCACCATCAGTATGGCACCAGGCTCCCCAGCATTACGCACTCCTGCCACCATCAGTAGGGCACCAGGCTCCCCAGCATTACGCACTCCTGCCACCATCAGTAGGGCACCAGGCTCCCCAGCATTACAAACTCCTGCCACCATCAGTAGGGCACCAGGCTCCCCAGCATTACGCACTCCTGACACCATCAGTAGGGCACCAGGCTCCCCAGCATTACGCACTCCTGCCACCATCAGTATGGCACCAGGCTCCCCAGCATTACGCACTCCTGCCACCATCAGTAGGGCACCAGGCTCCCCAGCATTACGCACTCCTGCCACCATCAGTAGGGCACCAGGCTCCCCAGCATTACAAACTCCTGCCACCATCAGTAGGGCACCAGGCTCCCCAGCATTACGCACTCCTGACACCATCAGTAGGGCACCAGGCTCCCCAGCATTACGCACTCCTGCCACCATCAGTAGGGCACCAGGCTCCCCAGCATTACGCACTCCTGCCACCATCAGTAGGGCACCAGGCTCCCCAGCATTACGCACTCCTGCCACCATCAGTAGTGCACCAGGCTCCCCAGCATTACACACTCCTGTCACCATCAGTAGGACACCAGGCTCCCCAGCATTACGCACTCCTGTCACCATCAGTAGGGCACCAGGCTCCCCAGCATTACAAACTCCTGCCACCATCAGTAGGGCACCAGGCTCCCCAGCATTACACACTCCTGCCACCATCAGTACGCACACCAGGCTCCCCAGCATTACGCACTCCTGCCACCATCAGTAGGGCACCA
Organism: Oncorhynchus clarkii lewisi; assembly: GCF_045791955.1. NCBI lineage: Eukaryota > Metazoa > Chordata > Actinopteri > Salmoniformes > Salmonidae > Oncorhynchus > Oncorhynchus clarkii. Next base: position 47,415,276 of record NC_092168.1, on the reverse strand, counting down.
GGCTCCCCAGCATTACGCACTCCTGCCACCATCAGTATGGCACCAGGCTCCCCAGCATTACGCACTCCTGCCACCATCAGTAGGGCACCAGGCTCCCCAGCATTACAAACTCCTGCCACCATCAGTAGGGCACCAGGCTCCCCAGCATTACGCACTCCTGACACCATCAGTAGGGCACCAGGCTCCCCAGCATTACGCACTCCTGCCACCATCAGTAGGGCACCAGGCTCCCCAGCATTACGCACTCCTGCCACCATCAGTAGGGCACCAGGCTCCCAAGCATTACGCACTCCTGCCACCATCAGTAGTGCACCAGGCTCCCCAGCATTACACACTCCTGTCACCATCAGTAGGACACCAGGCTCACCAGCATTACGCACTCCTGTCACCATCAGTAGGGCACCAGGCTCCCCAGCATTACAAACTCCTGCCACCATCAGTAGGGCACCAGGCTCCCCAGCATTACACACTCCTGCCACCATCAGTACGCACACCAGGCTCCCCAGCATTACGCACTCCTGCCACCATCAGTAGGGCACCAGGCTCCCCAGCATTACGCACTCCTGCCACCATCAGTATGGCACCAGGCTCCCCAGCATTACGCACTCCTGCCACCATCAGTAGGGCTCCAGGCTCCCCAGCATTACACACTCCTGCCACCATCAGTAGGGCACCAGGCTCCCCAGCATTACACACTCCTGCCACCATCAGTAGGGCACCAGGCTCCCCAGCATTACGTACTCCTGCCACCATCAGTAGGGCACCAGGCTCCCCAGCATTATGCACTCCTGCCACCATCAGTAGGGCACCAGGCTCCCCAGCATTACGCACTCCTGCCACCATCAGTAGTGCACCAGGCTCCCCAGCATTACACACTCCTGCCACCATCAGTAGGGCACCAGGCTCCCCAGCATTACGCACTCCTGCCACCATCAGTAATGCACCAGGCTTCCCAGCATTACGCACTCCTGCCACCATCAGTAAGGCACCAGGCTCCCCAGCATTACACACTCCTGCCACCATCAGAACGCACACCTGTCTTTCCCCGTCACACTTATCAGCGTATGATTGGACTCACCTGGACTCAATCACCTGTTTCTTACCTCCCCTATATCTGTTCCAGTAGTGTGTAGTGTAAGCCTAGGCTTTAGGTCCTATCTGTGAAACGCTTACCTACAATCCCTTAACTTCTCCGGGCTAGGGGGCCAAGAATGCTTTAAAAAAAATACATAATAGATACTTTTATTTTCTATTTTCTACTTATCTAATAATTGAAACAAATAATTTAACAGCAGCAGTAAAATAACAAGTGAGGCTATATACAGGGGGTAACGGTACAGAGTCAATGTGAGGGGCACAGATATGTGTGTAGGTAGATTTAAAGTGACCATGAATAGATTGTCAACAGAGAGTAGCAGCAGCGTAGAAGAGGGGTCTGGTTAGCCCTTTGATTAGCTGTTCAGGAGTCTTATGGCTTGGGGGTAGAAGCTGTTAAGAAGCCTCTTGGACCTAGACTTGGTGCTCCTTGCGGTAGCAGAGAAAACACTCTATGACTAGGGTGGCTGGAGTCTTTGACAATTTTTAGGACCTTCCTCTGACACCACCTGATATAGAGGTCCTGGATTGCAGGAAGCTTGGCCCCAGTGATGTACTGGGCCGTATGCACTACCCTCTGTAGTGCCTTGCGGTCGGAGGGCGAGCAGTTGCCGTACCAGGCAGTGATGCAACCAGGCTGTCGATAGTGCAGCTGTAGAATATTTTGAGGTTCTGAGAACCCATGCCAACACTTTTCAGTCTCCTGGGGTGGAATAGACTTTGTCATTCCCTCTTCATGACTGTCTTAGTGTGTTTGGACCATGACAGTTTGTTAATGAAGTGGACAACAAAGAACTTGAAGCTCTCAACCTGTTCCACTACAGCCCTGTCGATGAGAATGGGGGCGTGATCGGTCCTCCTTTTCTTGTAGTCCACAATCATCTGCTTTGTCTTGATTACATTGAGGGAGAGGTTGTTGTCCTGGCACCACAATACCAGGTCTCTGACCTTCTCCCTATAGGCTGTCTCATCATTGTTGGTAATCGTGCCTACCACTGTTGTGTCATCTGCAAACTTGATGATGGTGTTGGAGACGTGCCTGGCCATGCAGTCATGAGTGAACAGGGAGTACAGGAGGGGACTGAGCACGCAACCCTGAGGGGCCCTTGTGTTGTGGGTCCGCATGGTGGATCTGTTGCTGCCTACCCTTAACACCTGGGAACGGCCCATCAGGAAGTCCAGGATCCAGTTGCAGAAGGAGGTGTTTATGGAATCCTCCACCAAATGTCACAGTGGGTGCGAGCCCTGGAGGGGCCTACAAGCCACAGTGTGTCACACCCACTGTGGAATTTTGTGGAGGATCGGTGATGATCTGGGGGTGCTTCAGCAAGGCTGGAATCGGGCAGATTTGTCTTTGTGAAGGACGCATGAATAAAGCCACATACAAGGTTGTCCTGAAAGAAAACTTCTTTCTGCTCTGACAACGTTCCCCAACTCCGAGGATTGATTTTTCAGCAGGACAATGCTCCATGCCACACAGCCAGGTCAAACAAGGTGTGGATGGAGGACCACCAGATCAAGACCCTGTCATGTCCAGCCCAATCTCCAGCCCTGAACCCCATTGAAAACCTCTGGAATGTGATCAAGAGGAAGATGGACGCAAAGCCGAGCTGCTTGAACTTTTGCACCATGATAAAGTCACCCGATATCGACGTGAAAGACTGGTGGAGAGCATGCCAAGACGCATGAAAGCTGTGATTGAAAATCAGGCTTATTCAACCAAATATTGATGACTGAAATCTTCCTAACATTAGTATTGTGTTGTTTAAAAATTAATATGGACTTATTTTCTTTTACATCATTTGAGGTCTGACAACACTGGATTTTTTATTTTTTATTTTGACCAATTCTCATTTTCTTCAAATAAACGCTCTAAATGACAATATTTTTACTTGGAATTTGGGATAAATGTTGTCAGTAGTTTATAGAATAAAACAAAAATGTTAATTTTACCCAAACACATTCCTATAAATATTAAAACCAGAGAAACTGATATTTTTTGCGGTGGTCTCTTAATTTTTTCCAGAGCTGTATATACACATACCAATCTAACACAGGTTTCTTTGAGACTTTACAGAAAACAACATGTCACGACTTCGGCCGAAGTTGGGCGGTCGACGTCACCGGCTTTCTAGACACCACCGATCTATGTTTCATTTTCGTTTTGTTTTGTCTTGATCATACACCCCTGGTTTCCATTCCATTAATGATGTTCCTTATTTAACCCTCTGATTCCCCTCTCTGTTTTGTGCGTTATTGTTTGTCATGTGGGTTCTCGTTGTTCGTGCTTGGGATTATTGTATTTGTTCCTTGTTGGAATCTTACTTATTTTGGAGTAAATTTTGGATGATTACTCAAAACTGTATTTTGTGCATTTGTCCATGTTACCAACGTCCTCACAACATGATTTCCATGTTATCTCGCTCACACCATAGGGTGTAGGATTAGTTCCTGCCTTGTGTCAAACTGCAGTAGGACATAGGGTGTAGGATTAGTTCCTGCCTTGTGTCAAAACTGCAGTAGGACATAGGGTGTAGGATTAGTTCCTGCCTTGTGTCAAAACTGCAGTAGGACATAGGGTGTAGGATTAGTTCCTGCCTTGTGTCAAAACTGCAGTAGGACATAGGGTGTAGGATTAGTTCCTGCCTTGTGTCAAAACTGCAGTAGGACATAGGGTGTAGGATTAGTTCCTGCCTTGTGTCAAAACTGCAGTAGGACATAGGGTGTAGGATTAGTTCCTGCCTTGTGTCAAAACTGCAGTAGGACATAGGGTGTAGGATTAGTTCCTGCCTTGTGTCAAAACTGCAGGAGGACATAGGGTGTAGAATTAGTTCCTGCCTTGTGTCAAAACTGCAGGAGGACCTAGTGTGTAGGATTAGTTCCTGCTTTGTGTCAAAACTGCAGTAGGACATAGGGTGTAGGATTAGTTCCTGCCTTGTGTCAAAACTGCAGTAGGACATAGGGTGTAGAATTAGTTCCTGCCTTGTGTCAAAACTGCAGGAGGACATAGGGTGTAGGATTAGTTCCTGCCTTGTGTCAAAACTGCAGTAGGACATAGGGTGTAGGATTAGTTCCTGCCTTGAGTCAAAACTGCAGTAGGACATAGGGTGTAGGATTAGTTCCTGCCTTGTGTCAAAACTGCAGTAGGACATAGGGTGTAGGATTAGTTCCTGCCTTGTGTCAAAACTGCAGTAGGACATAGGGTGTAGGATTAGTTCCTGCCTTGTGTCAAAACTGCAGGAGGACATAGGGTGTAGAATTAGTTCCTGCCTTGTGTCAAAACTGCAGGAGGACATAGTGTGTAGGATTAGTTCCTGCCTTGTGTCAAAACTGCAGTAGGACATAGGGTGTAGGATTAGTTCCTGCCTTGTGTCAAAACTGCAGGAGGACATAGGGTGTAGAATTAGTTCCTGCCTTGTGTCAAAACTGCAGGAGGACATAGTGTGTAGGATTAGTTCCTGCCTTGTGTCAAAACTGCAGTAGGACATAGGGTGTAGGATTAGTTCCTGCCTTGTGTCAAAACTGCAGGAGGACATAGGGTGTAGGATTAGTTCCTGCCTTGTGTCAAAACTGCAGGAGAACATAGGGTGTAGGATTAGTTCCTGCCTTGTGTCAAAACTGCAGGAGGACATAGGGTGTAGGATTAGTTCCTGCCTTGTGTCAAAACTGCAGTAGGACATAGGGTGTAGGATTAGTTCCTGCGTTGTGTCAAAACTGCAGCAGGACATAGGGTGTAGAATTAGTTCCTGCCTTGTGTCAAAACTGCAGGAGGACATAGTGTGTAGGATTAGTTCCTGCATTGTGTCAAAACTGCAGTAGGACATAGGGTGTAGGATTAGTTCCTGCCTTGTGTCAAAACTGCAGTAGGACATAGGGTGTAGGATTAGTTCCTGCCTTGTGTCAAAACTGCAGGAGGACATAGGGTGTAGAATTAGTTCCTGCCTTGTGTCAAAACTGCAGGAGGACATAGTGTGTAGGATTAGTTCCTGCCTTGTGTCAAAACTGCAGGAGGACATAGGGTGTAGAATTAGTTCCTGCCTTGTGTCAAAACTGCAGGAGGACATAGTGTTTAGGATTAGTTCCTGCCTTGTGTCAAAACTGCAGGAGGACATAGGGTGTTACATAGGTAACAAATGATTCAGCTTGGTTTAGTCTGATGTCATACAGTCCCCATGGTAAAATTATTAGGTTGGTGTCTTGCCTTAGGGAAGGAAGGGCATCGGACAGGATTGGTATGTTAGTATGTGTTTTTTGTCATGCAACACGTGTTTAACTGTACCCCCATCTTATTTTTACATCCTCTCTCTTCCTTTTCTCTTCTGGAGGAAACATTCAGTCACAGACTTCAGGTTTGGTCACCAAGCAGCCTTTGAGCGTGACCCGAATATCTGAAAAACACCTGCAGGCTCTTATTTTCCTTCTACAATTTTCCCACATAGCTTTTTACATCAGGCCTTTTGAAGCTCCAATTCATTATGCCTTATAAAAGGCTATGGCAGTTTGATGAACGGGACAGTCTGGCTCGTGTATCTCTTTCCCTGAGATAAAGCAAAATTATGTCATTAATTATTTAACGCAATTCAATACGGCTACTAATCTCAGAGTCTTTTCTATGAAGTTAATTGAGATGGAAATGGAGAGAACAACATATTGCAATAAAAAAAAACACAGTCTTCGTATTCTTCCTTTCTTAGAAAATAGATTTCTGATTCATGAATAATCATGTTACAAAATCGCGTGAATATTGATGTTGCTAATGACCCTTAAATATATGTTTTCAATTTGAGAATAGAATGAGCCAAGAGCGACGAAACTGGGACTCTGTTCCAATTTGCTATACATTTCTCTCCATCTCAGGATATTGACTATTCTATTCAAAATAGGAGTGTCATACATTTAAAACTTATTTAATAAATTTAATCACAGGATTTGCTGTGATTAATTAATCACAATTAATTGCAAATTCTACATTTGCTCAGATTGAGTATAAAATATATACAAAAAGCATTTACAAGAATTTTGACATCTTGATTTTGTCCAAAGAAAGTTGAAGAGCAAAATCAGGGAAATTGATGAAAGAAGCTCATTTAAAATAAAACACAAACTCAGATTTAAGAGCTAAAACATTTATAACATAAATAAATCTAAAATACCTGAAACGCAACAATGTTGTTCTCATTGACTTGCATAAAAAGTGAGCTAACTGGCTAGAGAAAATCTCACTCGTTTTTTTTTTTTACTCGGGTCAAAACAATGAAATTATAAATAAAATTTACCAGAAAACTCAACACAGTTTAGTTAAACATGTTATCTCTAGAATTTTTATTTCAAGCGAAACCACTCTTAACAACCCGGAAAAACAAGATAAAAAATAATAAAATGGAGGCACAGAGAGTCTCTGCTGTTTTCACTGGCCTCCTTCCAACCGTCAAGGACCAACGTACGAAGAAGAGAGGCGCGCCTGCAGCAGGAACTCTCCGAATGCCTCCCCCTAGTGGGAGTACACAAGTCATGCGACACCATGGCGGAATGCAAATAATTGAGTGGATGGTTCAGAAATTAGAAATTCTTATTTTTTAACTCAGTTATAATTATTTATTCTCAGGTAGGCGAAGTAACCTTTTTATAGAATGGCATTACAGAATTTGCAATTCCACACGTGGAAACATTACTAGTACAACACAATAACACCACCTTGAGCAATAACACTATTTTACCCACACATGTGAACTTGCAATTTCTAATATGTACAACTGGAAAATTACATTTTGGGAGAGTTAGATTTGCATATGTGGAAGTATTATTTTTTTTTTTACATGTGAAACTGCATGTTTGATTTTCACACGTTATTGTTTTTCACATTTGAACTTACAATTTCTGCAATTTACATGTGTGGTGAAAACATGTTTTTCTCCTCACATGAGAAAAGGTGATGTTACCATGTGAAAATATAGTTTCACGTGACATTTAAGCTCAACATGTGAAAACATCAATTTCACTTATAAAAACGTGATTTTCACATGTGAAACTTCAAATTTCACGTGTTTTTTGTAAGCGACAAATGTTTTTTTCTCTCTCTTCCAAGTACTTCAGACAGTCTTCTCCCCACCTCTCCCCTCCTCCCCCTCCCTTGGAGAGTCAACCCCTCATGATGGGGTTGACTTTGCAGTCGGGCGGGCACCCTGCCTATAGCCATATTTTTATCCTCAAAATATTAGAAGTCCATTTGGATTCATAATTCATTGGAGGGTAGCAGTAGGAGGTAAGGGGCAGGGTAGGGGTAGAGGGGTGTAGGGGACATATGGTGTGCTCTGCGTGTGGTGAAATATTAAAAAGCCGTGTCAGTGCTGAGGCCACAGTCCCACCAGGTGGGAGGAAGAGATCTTATGGACAACGAGACAGAGAGAGGGAGAGAGAGAGGGAGGGAGGGAGGGAGGGAGGGAGGGAGGGAGGGAGGGAGCTCTGAGCTCTCCCCTGATATCACCTCTCAGTGGACACACCTGACGCCCTCTAAGTCTCTAACTTTACTGACACCCAAAGACATATGAGAAGCTAGAGGATTTTAGCCAAAGCTCTGTACTACATATACCCTCTACTACATATACCCTGTACTACATATACCCTGTAATTAATATACCCTCTACTACATATACCCTCTACTACATATACCCTCTACTACATATACCCTCTACTACATATACCCTGTACTACATATACCCTGTACTACATATACCCTCTACTACATATACCCTCTACTACATATACCCTGTACTACATATACCCTGTACTACATATACCCTCTACTACATAAACCCTGTACTACATATACCCTGTACTACATATACCCTCTACTACATATACCCTCTACTACATATACCCTCTACTACACATACTCTCTACTACATAAACAATCTACTATATATAACCTGTATTATATATACCTTCTGCTACATATACCATGAACTACATATACCTGTACTACATATAAACTCTACTACATACACCCTGAACAGCATATACCCTCTACTACATATACCCTCTACTAGGTATGCCATGTACTATGCATACCCTACACTACACATACATTGCATTACATATACCCTGTACTAAATAAACACTGTAATTAATATATCCTGTACTACATATACCCTCTACTACATATACCCTCTACTACATATACTCTCTACTAGGTATGCCATGAAACAGCACCTCTCTGTCTCAGTATGTGTAGACCATGTATCTGATGCTGTCTGGCCAGTGAAACAGCACCTCTCTGTCTCAGTATGTTTAAACCATGTATCTGATGCTGTCTGGCCAGTGAAACAGCACCTCTCTGTCTCAGTATGTGTAGACCATGTATCTGATGCTGTCTCAGTATGTGTAGACCATGTATCTGATGCTGTCTCAGTATGTGTAGACCATGTATCTGATGCTGTCTGGACAGTGAAACAGCTCCTCTCTCTCTCAGTATGTTTAAACCATGTATCTGATGCTGTGTGGACCAAAAGAGCATGACATATTGTGAAATCACATATAAACAAAATATTTGTTTTGTTTCTGGTCTGCTTGTGTTGATGTCTTGCAGTAGCTAGCTTGCTAAATCAGCCCGTTCCTAAGCCATGGTTGGAGATGTGGATTTGGAGATGGGATTCGGACTGTTTTTTAAAATTAATTCTCTGTACAGGCCAATGATAATGATGGTAAATCTGATCTAACCTTAAATTGATATGTTGTGCCACTGGCCTGAAACATCTGAAGCTCAATATGTAGCCTAGATATAGCCTAGTGCTTTTAGGTTCATGTTAACTTAGCTGGTTCATTGTTGCCAATACGAGGTTAAACTTAGCAAATACTGTAGTTAGGTAGAGTACGACAACAAAAACTTAAAGCATACTCTATGACAGAGCCATAGACCGTTTTGCCAACTAGTCTACAAGTAGGGTGAATAAAACACACACAGACAGAAATCAGTACCATGGACAACCACATGATATTTATCAACATTGATTGGACTAAATTGTTTTATGGTTTCTTTAAGTTAGTGTTCATGTGCTGAGGTAGGAAATCATATGATGGCCTACAGTAAAACGTCCTAAAAGCCCACACAGTAAATGCTTCTCTCAACATGTTAAAGGTAGACCTAATGCTCTTTGACCAAAGGAAATGACCTCATCCTAATGGGATGATGTCTGAGAGGTAGAGTGGTTTGGAGTGAAGGTCACAATGGACTGTTTTAACAGAATGGACTGATAACAGAATGGACTGATAACAGAATGGACTTATAATTTACAGAATGGACTGATAATTAACTAAATGGACTGATAATTAACTAAATGGACTGATAACAGAATGGACTGATAACAGAATGGACTTATAATTTACAGAATGGACTGGTAAAAGAATGGACTGATAACAGAATGGACTGATAACAGAATGGCCTGATAATTTACAGAATGGACTGATAACAGAATGGACTTATAATTTACAGAATGGACTGATAATTAACGAAATGGACTGATAATTAACAGAATGGACTTATAACAGAATGGACTGAACAGAATGGACTGTTAATGTAAAGGTTTTCCTCCTCTTCGTCTGAAGAGGAGAGGCGAGAAGGATCGGAGGACCAATATGCGGCGTGGTAAGTTTCCATGGTTCTTTTAATAAGAAATACTCAACATGAACACAACTGAATACAAAAACAATAAACGTGGAACGAACGAAACCCAAAACAGTACCGTGTGGTGAAAAACACAGACACGGAAACAAACACCCACAAACACACAGTGCAACCCAGGCTACCTAAGTATGATTCTCAATCAGAGACAACTAATGACACCTGCCTCTGATTGAGAACCATACTAGGCCGAAACATAGAAATCCCCAAATCATAGAAAAACAAACATAGACTGCCCACCCCAACTCACACCCTGACCATACTAAATAATGAATACAAAACAAAGGAAATAAAGGTCAGAACGTGACAGTTAATTTACAGAATGGACTGATAATTAACGGAATGGACTGATAACAGATTGGACTGTTAACAGAATGGACTGATAATTAACAGAATGGACTGATAACAGAATGGACTGTTAACGGAATGGACTGATAATTAACAGATTGGACTGATAACATAATGGACAGTTAACAGAATGGACTGTGTCATAAGAATTTTCAATCACAATGATAATAACTAACATTCAATAAACTTTGACCCATCCCCGAGGTTTGTAAGATCATGGGTTTAATAATAATTAGGCAAAGACTCAACTTATGCAAAAGGATAGTACAGTTTATTCACGAGAACGTCCTAAAGTCAAGAATGCAAACGCAGTCTTTATAACACACACAAACAAGTTCAAATCGTAAACTACGCCTTGCTCAGACAGTCAGTGTTTTTCCACTATACAGATACATTGTTTAATCTGCAACATGTTTCATAATTTTCTGCAAGCCTAACAGTTTCTCCCCTCCACGGTCGGAGACAGAATGTCCTGTAAGGAACCCAGTAGTACAACTTGTCTGTCGATAGTGTTAGGGAAGATTCAGAATTTGTTGGTAACATATGTAAGATGTTTTATATTCATCAAATGTGTGTAAGTTAATTCTCATCAGAATGGTATTTTTGTGTTATTCTGTGGTGAGGTTGCAGTTATCTGTTCTATGTCAAAACTAAGTTGCCTGGGCCGCTGAGAGGGGAGAGGTCAAAGTGTCATCATGTGTAAACATATCTTTCACTATCTACCTTTCCCATAGTGGGGAAAGGAAGGTTGCAGTGTCTGGAATCATTCTATGCTCCCTCTTATGTTGTTTCTATCTTAACCTATAGCCTCACCCTCCTCTCCGTGAGTTTGTCCAGGAGTTTGTATTTAGAGTGGGTTGTATCTAAATGACAATTTGATATATGCCTGTTGATATGGAGGATTTGGTTTATAGTTTCATGGGTTTGGGAAAGGAGACAAAGCTGAACGATGAGTTATGTCTATGCTGTCTGACTATGTGTGTCTTTGCTATTAAAGGAACTCAGTTGCATTGTAAGGGGGCTCTCAGAGGATTCACTGGGAGACACTGAATCAATCTGAGAGTCACAGGGTTGTGATAGAGCTCATATAATTAAAGATGGACTTTGATAACTAACTCTGACTTGTGTGTGTGGTTTGCTCCCATGATTTGGTAAATAGAGGAAATTTCCACGACATTTGGCGACGAGGAGGGGATGTGAATCTTCACTCGGTGACCGTTCCTACGATCTAGGTAAATAAGTCGTGCACGAGGGATCCCCTAAACTTGGGATCTCAGGGAGAACCACACTTCGGGAAACGGAGCAGATGGACCAACCTTTGATCTAAGAGGAAGCGAGCCGAGTGGATACCACATCTCGAACTGAGTTTTTTTTAAAGAAAAAGGTGAGCGAACCACACACAGATTTGAAGTCGAGTTTTTTTTTATTATGCCTGTTACGTATACTCTGAGCGTGAATTCCTTTGTAAGGAAGGCACCTTGGCGGCGTAAGCAGGGCCGAGTCAGAGGAGAGTAATCTGGGGGTTTTGTGGACTCAAAAGATACTCTGCGCTGTCCGGTTGCCAGTGACCAAGAGCCCTCCTGACACTGAATTGATCACAGTGGGGATTTGGTGAGGTCTGTCGGGGTGAGGGGCCAGGGGGTCTGTGTGTTCTAGGTGAAACACGGCACTTGGTGAAGCCCTATTGGAAGAAGGACCTCATTCTGTGCGTCTGTGTGATTTGTCTAAGTGACCCTCAGATGTGGTGAATTCCAATTATTTTAAATGTGCTAGCCAGGTATGCCCTAGGTTTACTCTGTGTGAGTCGGACCGTTCTGTGTGAGCGGGGTAGGTTTACTCTGTGTGAGTTGGACCGTTCTGTGTGAGCGGGGTAGGGTTACTCTGTGTGAGTCGGACCGTTCTGTGTGAGCGGGGTAGGGTTTACTCTGTGTGGGCAAACCTTTTGATGTTCTGTGTGGACGTCAGAAAAGTTCTATGTGAAAAATCTGACCAATCCTGTGTGGATGATCCTGAAAGTTCTGTGTGAGTACCTAAGATTTCTTAAATTTTATATGGATTCTGTGAATTATTTGAAATTATGATAAATGGTATGTGTGTATAAAGTAATGCTGAAAATGATTAGATACAATTTAAACCACCCATTCGTAGACGTACGTAGGTTTTGAGTTGATATCTTAAATGGATAATTTGATAAAGATGAAGTTTTTAAGCACTATTAAAATAATCTACAAAATCTGGGAAATTGAGCTCTAGAAACTGATTAGAGTGTGTCCACTTTTGGTTATCTTACCCTAACGATGTAACTATAGAACGCATATTGGAGTATCTCCGTCTGGGGGAAACATTTGAAATTTAACTGCCTTTAAGGTCTGAACATGTTATCATTTTTCTTCCCAGTATGAGAGAAGTTGCGGGATTTATTGAATAAACTGTTTTCCATAAAGTTAAATAGAATTCGAGGGATGCTCGATGTAATTTATAATGTTGTACAAAGCCTAAGGTTGTCCATCAAACGAATTATCCTTGCGTGATTAATGTGATGTAGTAAAGTAATTGAAATATGTTGCATAAGTAAACATAATCTACTTTTACTGTTTCCTAGTCATTAGTGTCGATTTTATTCTTTGATTGCTAATATATTCATTTGGAATTTGAGAATCATAGCTGGAGCAATGTTTGTACATTAAAATCGGGCTATTATACTTCTGGGAATTACCGATAGTGACGTGTTTTGATTTTACTTTGTAAATGCGGTTTATATCCGGAGAATTTTGGTTACTGACAATAGCATTAGTGGTTCAGTGGTAGAAATCTCGCCTGCAACGCGGGAGGCCCGAGTTCCATTCCCAGTCACCGCGCTGGCTGAATTCAGACTTTTTGACTGTAAATAATCTATTTGTACGTTTTGCCTGGAAAGTTATGGTCGCTGGTGTTTGTATAAGAGATACATTTAACGTTTTCAATAGATTGTTTAGGTTAAATTGATAGGATAATTCAATTTAAAATAATAACGAAGCGAATTCTGATGCAAGACGATGTCTGTTCACTAAATTATCTGCTGGAATAATGTATTGAGAATTGGGTCGTATTTAAATTACTGTATCAATAGAGAAGACAGTTACCTAAGTTAAAGACACTCTGAATGATAGCGGGGAGAGAATGGCGATAGGAAAGTGGTTACGGAAATGTTTTTCATTCTTATAGATTGACTGACGCATGTTATAATTTTTGCGCTGTGTGTGTTATTTTTAAAGAAATATGATACATTTCATAAGTGTGGAGAGCAAAGAGAAGAGGAAGTTATAAAGTTGGGGTTTTAATCTTACGATAGAGGTAAGGAAAAACGTTGAAATGAGAGGGGTTATATTTTTGCCCAACTGGGGGAAAAAGAAATAGGAAAGTTGAGTTGAAAGTATGTAAGAGAGTGGGTTGTTATGTTGGCTGCTCATTGTCAGGGAAAGTTGCTGGAGGCAGGTAGATTGTTGTAGAATAACGTACATTTGCGTTATTAGTTTGAATATACAATAACCTTACTCTAATTGTTTTAACCGTTGTTCAGGTACATTTTTGTCTGTATTTCTAGCAGCTGATTCGCTAGGTGGGCATCATAGATTTGTGGCGTTTATATTTACTGTATTAGGCTATGAGAATTGGGAGACTGGATGTCTGAATCATAAAACTTCGTAAAGATAGCTTCTGATTGTTATTGATTTTTTGCTTTGATTGTTTAAGTAACACCAGTAAATTTGAGCAGGAAAGTTCATGTACTCTAAGGTTATGGTATGTTTCCATTATGTGGAACAATGTAAGGTCATTAAAGGTGATTGCTGGATTGAATAGTACGCCAACCTGTTGACAGAAGACTGAATGGGTATGAATGTTGAAAAGCAAGATTGGGCCAAAAACTAGTAAACTAGTATGTTAAGTGGGGGAGTATCATAGATTTTAATTATAGTGTTGTTATAGTAGTTATATAGTGTAGTCAAAACAATTTCATATGTTTTGGTAAATTAGCTAGGTTGAATTTGGTATTTGAGTTCCTTTATTATTTGCTGTTTAAAAGAAAGGTTGGAATCAAGTATGATGCCTTGGCACTTAAAATCAGATACCACCAGGAGCTTTTTACATCAGTACTTGTTTTTTGAGGAACATGCAGACTGTGTTTTATTTTATTGAGATGTAAACATGAGTCTCTGAGCAATTTTGTCATCTGAATCATTATAGTAGTGAGTTCTTGTGTAGTTTGTTATTTGCATGAATTTATCACTGTATCATCTGCATACATTGGAAACTTCAGACCCTGTACAGACTAAAGGAAGATCATTAATGGATGTGCTGAACAGTATTGACCTTTGTGGATATCAGTGGGGGAAAAAAATACGTTTATTTTTATTTTACGATGATGAGACAGCACCGACTTTTGAAGGATTTTAGATTTGTTTAAAAAAATCAGAATTGTTTTTTTTACTAAATTTATATCAACAGATTGAAATTATTAGGGTTGCTGATTAAAAGTTTTTTTTAGGAGTTGATTTAACGTATCATGCATATACATTGATTTGATTAAAACGTATGATTAATGATTTGAGGTACAGTGGAATTATCATTAGGTTTGGTTTATAGTTCACGTTTGAGTTTCTGAATCAATGTAGTGTAAATGAATACTAAGTGTTTTTGTGTTTTTCTTCGGGAAAATTGATATTTCACTGTCTCTCTGGAATGTGTCCAGGGAATGTACTCTTGGGGAGAGTGAGTGAAATTGGGGCCATAAACTACCACATTGAAGGGGCCACTCACCACATTGGGATTGTAATGAGTTTTTATTTTCTGACTTTTCATTACACACGCAAATTCTTTTGATAAAGGAATGTTCTGGGAACATGGAATTATGAAAATGTTTGGAACTAGTTGATTATTGTTTGCAAATTGTTTCATATAGTGCAAAACACTGCTTTTGGAGGGTTTTGTATGACCTATGACCTTCTGATGACTTTCCGTTGTGGCTTGATCACCCGCATTGGAAAGCCATTTGGATAATGAAATTATGGTCATTCGTAATACTGCTTCCAAATAATTTGGTGTAATTGGTAAATATGTTTCTTAATCCATATTTGTAATTTGGACCAGTGTGAAGAGGGCATTGCTTTTAACTAAGGGTATGCTGCTTTAAGTCTATTTTCCTATGACCAAAGGGGTTAAATCATTTTTCTTTGTGGAGTGTTTTTTTTTCTTCTTCAGTTTAGTGATTTTAATTTGATTAGGTTAGCTGACATTTTGTTTTACATTACTCTCATATGGAGAGATGTGTGTAAAACATGGGGGAGGATTCAGTTTTTTGAGGGTTTGAATTGAAGTTATGCAACTTAAGTGATATGTGAATGAGTGTATTGTATTGTTGAGTGTATTGTATTTGTTGTGTTTGTTTTGTTCTATTCCCGAGGGGTATAGGTCTAATTTCTTGATCCTGGGCTCTACGATGGAGTTGACAGTGAGATGGGGAGTATAAACCAATTTGAAAGAATAGTTTCAATAGAATGTTTTGATATTCTCTGTGAAATATGTTTAGATATGTGTGTTAAGAATAATTGGTAAAAGTAATCATTTATCATGTAGTTAATGAACTGAACTAAACTGTTGTTCTGATCTGTTTTTTCGAGGTTATCATGAAGGGTGACATCAGACGGTATCTTAATGCATGGAAGAGATAATTTGGACCGAATGGTGTGTGTACCTCAAAACCCCCTCTAACTGGCTGAAGAAGAGAGACAAAGGCATTGAAGGAGGCTTTCCAAACCACTTCTACCGAGAGAAAAGAACCAAGCCAGAAATTGGTGTACAGTATCAGATCTAAGCTATCAACTGCTTTTCTTTCGTGGTTCTCTCATACTGTGAGAATCCACTTGGAGTGATCATGGAGAAAGATCTGTTCTAACATTTTCTTATGATGCTGGTATGTTGGTTGACGAATGGACAAGACATGAGTGGTAAAGATGAGACATTGAAATTGGGACATTATCAAGGGCCGTCCACTTTGAACTGTAAAGCTATTTGAAGAAAAACGAAGATGCCAGAAGATGCCGTGCCTGAGAGGGGGGGGGTTTAATCTAACTGTGCCATTAAAATAGTTTATACTTTTGTGGTATCAGATTGATTGAAGATGTCTACACCATGTAAATTGTAGTAATTTAGATTAAGAATGCATTGAGATACTGATCTGTATTAAAATCATGATTAAAAAAGTTAATAGTAGAATTATGGGATAATTATACTGAATGTAAATCTGCTAATATTGATGTGTGTTAAATTGAGGTTTTTACTTTGAGTGATAAGACAAATTTGAATCACTGAGGAGTGCTATTCTAAATATTGGTTTGCTAAATAGTTGGGTTGTTACTTATGATTTGTAATATGAATGATTTCAATGACCTATTCTCTATTCCTGAGTATATTTCTGAGCATGAGTACTTAGAGGGATGTCTGTCCTATATGTTGTGAGGAGGCCTGTGTTTAGACACTGGTTCTTATGTAACTTAAAGAGCATAAATATGTTATGTTTTTATTTTCCTCAAATGGATTATTCTGTGTTATTAAACATGTGCAAGGTTGTCTTGTAGAATAAAGGTTGTTGTAATCTTAGTTTCAGAAGGGAGGAAGTTTACATATAAGCTAAGGTATTTGACATTGAGGGGATTTGAATTTTAAAATATTGAGTATGTTACTATTCTGATTCTTCAAAAGGGACTGAGTCCCTTGAGAGGGGAATGTTAGGGAAGATTCAGAATTTGTTGGTAACATATGTAAGATGTTTTATATTCATCAAATGTGTGTAAGTTAATTCTCATCAGAATGGTATTTTTGTGTTATTCTGTGGTGAGGTTGCAGTTATCTGTTCTATGTCAAAACTAAGTTGCCTGGGCCGCTGAGAGGGGAGAGGTCAAAGTGTCATCATGTGTAAACATATCTTTCACTATCTACCTTTCCCATAGTGGGGAAAGGAAGGTTGCAGTGTCTGGAATCATTCTATGCTCCCTCTTATGTTGTTTCTATCTTAACCTATAGCCTCACCCTCCTCTCCGTGAGTTTGTCCAGGAGTTTGTATTTAGAGTGGGTTGTATCTAAATGACAATTTGATATATGCCTGTTGATATGGAGGATTTGGTTTATAGTTTCATGGGTTTGGGAAAGGAGACAAAGCTGAACGATGAGTTATGTCTATGCTGTCTGACTATGTGTGTCTTTGCTATTAAAGGAACTCAGTTGCATTGTAAGGGGGCTCTCAGAGGATTCACTGGGAGACACTGAATCAATCTGAGAGTCACAGGGTTGTGATAGAGCTCATATAATTAAAGATGGACTTTGATAACTAACTCTGACTTGTGTGTGTGGTTTGCTCCCATGATTTGGTAAATAGAGGAAATTTCCACGACAATAGCTCCTCTCATCATTTGTTTTACACTTGCACCCACCCTGCTTATGTACTAAAACGACACACATCAGATTATAGCTTTATGATTCTAATACATTTCATACAATTATATGGTTTCAGGGTGGAATATTTTAATCATTACCATTAAGCATATAATTCCCTTAACAGAATGGACTGTTAACAGAATGGACTGTTAACGGAATGGACTAATAACGGAATGGACTGTTAACAGAATGGACTGTTAACGGAATGGACTGATAATTAACAGAATGGACTGATAACAGAATGGACTGATAATTAACAGAATGGACTGTTAACAGAATGGACTGATAACAGAATGGACTGTTAACGGAATGGACTGATAACGGAATGGACTGTTAACAGAATGGACTGTTAACAGAATGGACTGATAACGGAATGGACTGATAACAGAATGGACTGATAATTAACAGAATGGACTGTTAACAGAATGGACTGATAACGGAATGGACTGCTAATGAGAATCTCCATCAAGGTGTTCTAGAATTTCATCCACTAAAGCTCTTCTGAACGACGACCACCACAACACACACGCTTTCCAATTTCCCACTAATGCTACGATGCAGTGTATTGATATACATGAATTCCTTTGTGTGGGTTTTTATAGGAACTTGTAATGCTTATGGGGATGAATTGCTGCCCTGGGCAGAGGGTAGAGCAGTGGTTCTTAACCTTGTTGGAGGTACTGAACCCCACCAGTTTCATATGCGCATTCACCGAACCCTTCTTAATTGGAAAAATAAAATATTATTTTTTTAAATTCAAAACATATGTATATGTTTTACTGGTGCACAAAATGAACCGTGCATCAACATCACTGTGTTCAAAGAACAAAATCATCAAAACATGATTTTCACACAAAAACATAATAATGAATATTTACTGCAAATCAGTGTGACTTCTGCTATTGCCTTTCAGAGACCAGTTCAGAAATGTGCGGCTTCACCTTGGCAAGTGCCACTCTCATGTCATTTTCGCATCAAAGTCTGTTCCTTTTCTTCGTTTTTATGTCCAGCATCCTCAAAGGATTGCTCGCAAAGATATGGTGTAACAAACGGTATGAAAATCACCAGAGCTTTCTTAGCAATAACAGGGTACGTTACCATTTGTTGACACCAAAATGTTGAAAGCGTTGTTGTTCTGAAGAGTTGCTGTTGAACCTGGCTCTGCTGAATTTCAATGATTTCATCGAGGTATTCATCATTGACATCTGTTGTCTCAACACTAAACGTGAACGGCTGTCTCACCCATGCTGGATATGACTCTCTTGTAGGGAAGTATCCGTCGAGAGACTTTGCAAGCTCATCTAAATGCGTGGCAATTGCTTGCTTCAGTTCCGCGGGTACAGAAATGTCTCCGATTCCAGATACATCTTCGATCTTACTTACACAGTCGTCCAGCAGGGGGAGGTTTGCGAAGTTATCGTTCTCTGTTCGTCGTTTCCATAACGGTAGCTTTTTTTGAAAAGCCTTCAGGTTTTCCTCCGCTTCGATGATGTTGACTCCACCGCCCTGCATCTTTTGATTGAGAGCTGCGGAGATATCAGCCATGTACTCTAAAATGAGAATGAACTCCGAATTTTTTAAGCAATCTGCATGACAATGTTGGTGCTCTTGCAAAAACAGGGCTAATTCCACACGCACGGCAAAAACATGATTCAGCACCTGTCCCCGGGATAACCACCGAACGTTAGAATGGTACAGAAGTACCTCGAATTCAGAGCCCATTTCTTTACACAGCTCACTGAAGATGCGGTGCCTCAGAGCACTAGTTCGCACATAGTTCACGCATTCCACTACAATTTTTAATACTTCTGCCAGTTTTGGAGTCAAGGTTTTTGTTGCCAACGCATGCCTGTGCAGAATACAATGCGTAACAATGATGTGTGGTGCATTGGCTTTCACTAGCGCACCAAAACCAGACTTTCTTCCCAGCATGACTGGAGCTCCGTCCGAACAAACTGCAAAAACCATATCCCACGAAAGATTGTTGTCTTTGAAGAAGTCATCCACAAGTTTCTTCACATCGGCTGCCTTAGTTGTTGTTGTAAGAGGCTTACAAAATAAAAAATCTTCCTTTATCACGTCGTCTTTCACATAGCGCACGAATACAGCAAGCTGGCTTAGATTGGAAACGTGGTCTCGTCAAGATGAAGGCTGAATTTTGCCGGGCTTGAAATCAGATCTACAACTACTTGAGCCAAGATGTCTTTGCTCATGTCCTCTATTCTGTCGCTGATGGTGTCATTTGAAAGAGGAATTTGGGATAACTTAACTTCAGCCTCTTTTCCCAGCATGATATTCGCCCTCTTCAACACAGCTGGTTTTATGAGTGTTTCACCAATGGTGTGTGGTTTGCCCTGCTTTGCGATCAGGTAAGCAACTTCGTACGATGCTGTGAGGATCGGTTTGTTGATGGCTACAAAGCCGAGAACAGGCAGAGTAGCCTTTTCATCGAATCTGGCTCTCTTCACCTTGAATTCAGCGAGCGTTCTTGTATTTTCCATCTCCATGCAGCTTAAGGAAGTGTTCTCTTAGTTTTGCCGGTGCTAGACTAGAATTGCTCAACTTGGCATTGCAAATCATGTAGTTAGGACGCTGACTCCCATCACGTTCCGTTATACATGTGAATCCATATTGTACATATTCGTCCGACCACTTTCTTTTTTTGCTCGACATAGTAAGTATGAAGGAATTAAAATATTAAGAAAGAAATCACAAGACGTACCATCACAAGACGACTACTGAGCGCACCAAATTCCCTGCAGCACAGATAGGCCAAGCGACATAGCGTGATCACCTGCAGCCAATGATGGCCAAGCGGGGCGTGTCATCACGAATCATATGAGTCAGATGTGTGTCTTGGCCTCCGCCGAACCCCTGAGGCTGACTCACCGAACCCCTGGGGTTCGATCGAACCCAGGTTAAGAACCACTGGGGTAGAGGGTAGAGGTTAGGTGGTAGAGGGTAGAGAGTAGAGGGTTAGATGGTAGATCCCTTTCGTGAAAAAAAAACGTGAATTTCACGTGATCACATGTGAAGTGTTCCAAAAACACACGTTTTAATGTGATCACGTGACATTAATGTTATAATGTGACAAAGTGTAAAGCAACACGTGATAACGCGAAACTTCACATGTGAAAATGTAATCACGTCACGTGTTTCCAAAATCATGTGATTTTTCCACATGTGAAATCATGTGGTTGTTTGGTAAAGGACAGGCTGCCAGTAAATGTTGACACCCTATTCCCTACCTAGTACAGATGCCCTAGTCAAAAGCAGTGTACTAAATAGGGAATAGGGTGCCATTTGGTACACTCTATCCATGGTAACCATCAACTTGGGACCCTATTCAATCAGATCTGCTTTAAAGGTTGTTAGAGCAGGTGTGAACTGTGTGTTAGAGCTGTCACATCCACATAGTGTCACGTCCTGACCTTAGTTCCTTTTTTATGTCTCTATTTTGGTTTGGTCAGGGCGTGAGTTGGGGTGGGCATTCTTTGTTTGTCATTCTATGTTTTGTTCCGTGTGTTGTATTTCTATGTGTTTGGCCTGGTATGGTTCCCAATCAGAGGCAGTTGTCAATCGTTGTCTCTGATTGAGAACCATACTTAGGTAGCCTGTTCCCACCTGGTGTTTGTGGGTAGTTGTTTTCTGTTTTGTGTATTGCACCTTGCAGAACTGTTCGTTTGTTGTTTTTGTTCAAGTGTTCGTATTTATTAAACACATTATGAATACTTACCACACCTTGGTCCTCTTCTCCTTCTCCTGACGACACTCGTTATACATAGAGGTTGTTAGAGCAGGTGGAACTGTATTTTAGAGCTGTCACATCCACAAGTGTCTTCTCGCATTATACCTAAAGCGGGCATTGCCCTCGGCTGCATGGAGTCACATTCAGAGAAATCCCATGCAGTCTTGTTTAAACACTCGAATGTGAGATGTAATCTACACCTCGATTAAGCTGTTAGAAATCATCATAATTTTTTATAAATAATTTTCAATTTGAGCGTTATTATTTCTATATTGCCTACTCTTTGTTGTTGTGAACTTCTGAGGGAGTGGGACGGCTGTGGCTTAGTTAATATGATTTTAAAAAACAAGTTGCTCAGCAATTTGCTCCCAATGCAGTTCCACGACTGACACCACATAGACAAAACAAAGATCAAATAAAATCAAATACAATTTTATTTGTCACATACACACGGTTAGCAGATGTTCATGCGAGTGTAGCGAAATGCTTGTGCTTTCTAGTTCCAACTTTTGCAATAATATCTAACAAGTAATCTAACAATTTCACAACAACTACCCTATACACACAAGTGTAAAGGAATGAATAACTCTGTGGTTGTCGGTTATCGCTGGGTTTTAACGCTTGATTTCGATTGAATTAAGGCCTTTAGTGTCACAGCACTCTTTGTTAATTAAGACGGACACAGTCTAAAAACTACTGCAAATTAAATGAATTTAAAGCATAAAATGTTTAGTGCACTGGCCTGCGCCTTTTAGGACACCGTAGCTCTAATGATTTGCCCATACCTTTTTCACACTAGATTAACAATCTCTAGATTATAGTCCGGTATTCAAACCAATACACACTATAGAGCAACTCTCTAAAACATTTTTTAAAAGGTCATTTACGCTTTAGCCGAATGCTCAGCGTTTACCATAAATGCAATCTCTGTGAACGTCAGGTGGGAAAAAGCCATTAAAAGGAGCTTTGTTGGCTGTTTAGTATGCTGCTCTAAAAGGTCTCTTTAGGCTGTTCCCATAGGAAAACCCTTGGTGTGTTGGACTTGATAGACTAGAATGAGCACATTATGGAACAAAGGTTTATTTTCTTTGTAGACTTTTACAAGGCTTTTGATACAGTTGAACATTATTTTATTTTTGAAACTCTTCGATTTTTTTGGGGGGGGTTTGGTCAATATTTGTAATTAAAACACTTCACAGTAACAGTAACAGCTCTGTTAAATTATCCCACGGAACTTCCACAGAGATTCGACATTAGACTGAATTAAACAAGGCTGCCCAATGTCTACTTTCTTATTTTTATTGGTCAAAGAAAGTTGACACTTGCTGACACTTGCTGATAGTTTTTTAGAGGTGTAATGACACCTCAATAAGGATAGTTTTTTAGAGGTGTAATGACACCTCATTAAGGATAGTTTTAGAGGTGTAATGACACCTCAATAAGGATAGTTTTAGAGGTGTAATGACACCTCAATAAGGATAGTTTTAGGGGTTTTGTCAGGCATGCGTAAATGGCTGTACGGGAGTCTGGCGCAGGAGAGCAGATACTGGGTAGCAAATGGAGCCTTTTATTTAGGCGAACTAAACAGACACGGCACAACGAACACGAAATACAATACGGGTTGACATAACCCAGCGCAACCAGTCTAACGTATGCATACATCAAACAATAAACAACCAGTCTAACGTGTGCATACATCAAATAATAAACAACCAGTCTAACGTGTGCATACATCAAACAATAAACAGCCAGTCTAACGTGTGCATACATCAAACAATAAACAACCAGTCTAACGTGTGCATACATCAAACAATAAACAACCAGTCTAACGTGTGCATACATCAAACAATAAACAACCAGTCTAACGTGTGCATACATCAAACAATAAACAACCAGTCTAACGTGTGCATACATCAAACAATAAACAACCAGTCTAACGTGTGCATACATCAAACAATAAACAACCAGTCTAACGTGTGCATACATCAAACAATAAACAACCAGTCTAACGTGTGCATACATCAAACAATAAACAATCCCACACAAAAACATGGGGGGAACAGAGGGTGAAATAAACAAGAAGTGATTGAGGGGATTGAAACCAGGTGTGAGGAAAACAAGACAAAACAAATGAAAAATGAAAAGTGGATTGATGATGGCTAGAAGACCGGCGACGCCGACCGCCACCCGTGGTCTAGAATTCTTACTAAAATGCAACTTTAATGGGAAAAATCCCTGTTAAGCATGCTAACTTTCATAAACAAGTCATTGTAACTTGGAACCTCATGTACAAACACAAATTTTCCTGACACAGGTATATAATCTGAAAAAATAAAGACAAAAATAAAAAATAAAAACGTCTCTGTTTTACTAGAACTGGTTTGACAACAACATTATCTGGGTTAAACAATTATTGAATAATGACGGACGACAGAATTCATGAGAACAACACAATGTTACATTCACTCCTGAGGAGTATCAAATTGTTTTTAGAGCTATCCCTGAAGGTGCTATTCTTCTCTTAGGAGAATATAACAATACTCCAAGTGCAACTGTTGAGGATTTTTTTAGCCTCAATTGACATATTTCAACTGTAAATGTAATAACATGTATATAAGGAAACTATGTCAAGGTGTTACTATTCCCTCTGATAAAATGTACTGGAATACTAGGACAAGTGAACTGGAAACAAACTAACTAAAAATCAATATGCACCATAAAACATTTTGACAAATTGAAAATGTTTCTCGATATGTAATACCCCTGTTTGTTAGGTTTATGTACTCTTATTTGTATATTTCTGTTTTTTGTATTTGTTGTTTTCATAATTTAAAAAAATGAAAAACGTAGATTTAAAAAAAGAAATGGGAAAACCCTCGGAAGAATCCTTGTCGTTTCCAGGTCGAACCCTTTTGGTTCCAAGTGGAACCATTTTGGGTTCCATGTAGAATCCTTTCCACAGAGGGTTCTACATGGAACCCAACGTGGTTCTACCTGGAACCAAAAATGATTTTATCTGGAACCAAAAAGGGTTCTGTTATTAAGGGGAGAGTTGAAGAATGTACTCAACTGAAACAAGAAAGTGTTTCTTCCTCATGTACATTCCTATAACTGATCGCCAGACAGTAGTGCAGAAAATATTAGAAATCTTGGTATGAATGCCAGGATACTAACAGCTATGAAAATATCATTAAACATTTAAGACAACAGTTTCACTTTATCTTCATCAGCCTAAGCTAAAGTCAGGCTGTCAACAATATATTTGGATAAGGTTGTTGTGTCAGTTTAGGTTACTATCTCAACAACATGTTAAATGCTGTGTATGATTAATTTAGCAGACAATGTTATTTTTCACTACTCATGATGGACCATAACAACCCAGATTCACTAAATAGACATCAGTTATTCATGAGGGAATTCAGACCCAAGTTATGCACAAGTAAATGGAACTGAATTGTGTTTTTATGCACTTTTCTCCCTTTTTAACACCAGTACCAGTAGCAGCCAAGCATTGGTTTGGGGTGGAGATCACACCATATTCTGACCTTGATATCTCCACCATCTTTACGACTGAGGAAACCACGAATAAGGCAGAGTGAACCTGTCGTTCTAAATGGAAAAACACACTTTTTGTTTTACTGATAGAAAAAACACCATTCCCCATGCAGTGTAATTTATAAATTGATAAGAGCTACTGATAAGAGCAAGGTAAATGAGCAATCCAATTGGAGAAGAGGTTGTATATACAAATACCAATTTATTTTGGTGTTTTTTTTTTTACTTCTGATTGCTGGAGACGAAAGTAAAACCAGTTATGGAAGCAAACTGATAAGCATATCAACATGACAAGCATTTCCGCCACTTTCCAACAATGAAGTTTAAAATGATAGAGATAATATGAGATTATGATTTATAATGATAAAGATAATGCTGCGACATTATGCATCATGCTAATTGAATGGCGTTTTATTAACCTGCAGTGATACAACTTGGAGGCCAAATGGGTAAGCTACTGCCGCACGGAGTCATGACGATGAGAAGCAATGCGCAATGACAGTTGCGCCAAATTACACACGTTTTTCTACAATGTCTATCATTTAAATATTCAGCACGTATTTAATTGAATCCTTTATTTAACTAAGCAAGTCAGTTAAAAAATAAATTCATATTTACAGTGACGGCCTACCCCCGGCCAAACCCAGACGACGCTGGGCCAATTGTACACCGCCCTATGGGACTTGCGATCACAACCAGTTGTGATACAGCCTGGAATCAAACTCAGGTCTGTAGTGATGCCTCTAGCACTGAGATGCAGTGTCTTAGAACGCTGTGCCACTCGGGAGCCCATCAGCATCGACTGTCAGTAATAACCACAAATATTTAACTGCCAATTTACTGTTACTTCTCTTCATTTCATTTCATTACCTCCCTCCATTTCGTTACAGTGTTAATTTGCTTCCTCTGTTTACACTGTCACACCACTGTGTTGCTGATTTTTTATATATTGTTTTACATTTTATTTAGCTAGGCAAGTCAGTTAAGAACAAATTCTAATTTACAGTGACAGCCTACTGGGGAACAGTGGGTTAACTGCCTTGTTCAGGGGCAGAACAACAAATGTTTTACCTTGTCAGCTCAGGGATTTAATCTTGCAAACTTTCGGTTACTAGTCCAACGCTCTAACCACTAGGCTATCTGCCGCCCACTAGTAATAGTTGATCATATTTAAAGTAAAAAAACATTGACTTGAAGGCGAATGTTTGGATATCTGAAACAGACATAAATATGCAAATGTGACTCGTTACAGGAAACTAGGCGCATGTCACGTATCACTACTTTACAGGAGAGTAGTTTGAGCATTAACAATTTAAAAAAAAAATCTAAATTATTTTTTTTTTCAGAAATGCCTTCTGGAACATGTGAACTTTCATGTGCCTTAATAACAAACGTGTATATCCTCTGTATATACAAATAAAATGGTTAAATTATGAATCTAGTTGGTTTAGCCACAGAAAAAGGGGGAAGCCTTGCCGCTAGCCATGATTGGCTGAGATAATGAGTGGGCTGGACATGAGGATGAGTTCAGATTGGTCTGCCGGATTGGTCAGTATGTGTAGGTAATCCTTTCTAAAAATGGCTTTTTTTTAAAAGATATCACGTAATAGAGTTGCTGAAGTGTTGCTCTACACTTTCTGGAGCACAGAGTTTTGAAATCAGTGGAATTAGAGTGTGATAGCTAAGGAGATGGAGAAAATTCTGGCGTTTGTTGGCAAATATGCAGATGGAGTCAAAAAGAGAACACACAGAAGGCTGTTGTATAAAACACCTGTCTCCTGATTACATCTTCAAACGAAGGGCAACCATGGCATCTGTAACAGAGAGGGAGAAGTGTCGATCCATGTATGGGGTAAGCGAGTCTAGCCAGATACATTTTCAGATATGACATGTTTCTAATTTTGTCAGAAAGTAATTTCATTTCAAGTTAAATTGTAATGTTAGCTAGCTAGCTAAAGTTAGCTGGCTGGCTAGCTAGCTAACGTTACATGTATGATCTGTGTAGTAATATTAATCGTATCTCAGAGCCCTTTGTAATGCTAGTTATAGCCTAATATTCGCTAGCTAACATTGAACCTGGTTGCTTAGTTACCTGCAGGTTCATAAAGGGTATTAATGTTATGAGTTGCGATTGTGGTTCATTGTTTGTCTAAACAAAATACTCCACTTTGCAAGTAACCATTTCAATAGAATGTTCATGATGTCACTGACAACTGTCGATAGACCCAGCTGGTAAATATGCTCTGGTTATATACTCTGATTTCAGAGAACTCTCATCTGAGTGTGCCAGAGCACATAATAACGGAAGAATTTACGAACAGTCAACACCTGTTGGATATGGCCGGTGTCAGTAAATGTTAGTAAAACAGCATAATATATATATTTTCAAAAAAGCACAATTGCAGTTACCAATGCTCTGGATAACATAAAACACCCTAGCCAGCTCTGCTAGGGCGAGTAAAATGGTCAGAGTGAGATGTTCTCTCATTTGTGTCTGGAAGAAGCTAGCAAAGCTAGGCCAACATTAGCCAGTTTGCTTGGGTGCTTGACTGCTGTTGTTAGGTCAGAATGCTCGGATCAACACTACACCTCGGTGAGAGCGTCCAGTGTGTGCTCTGAACCCTCCAAGAGCAAATCTGAGTTTACGAACGCCCAGAGCACACTCTGGCACTCCAGATTAAATTTACGAACACACCCATAGTATAAACCAGCCTTTAGTCTTGAAATCTCTGGTTGTTAAGTACATGGCCTCACGTGTGAATCCTTAAAACTTCTTTGGGAATCCCGTCCACGG
Organism: Oncorhynchus clarkii lewisi; assembly: GCF_045791955.1. Lineage (NCBI taxonomy): Eukaryota > Metazoa > Chordata > Actinopteri > Salmoniformes > Salmonidae > Oncorhynchus > Oncorhynchus clarkii. The sequence goes on along the minus strand of NC_092168.1, from coordinate 47,387,589 downwards.
GATGGTTGAGCTAACGTAGGCTTTTGCGATTAGCATGAGGTTGTAAACAACAAGAATGTTTCCCAGGACATAGACATATCTGATATTGGCAAAAAGCTTAAATTCTTGTTAATCTAATTGCACTGTCCAATTTACAGTAGCTATTACAGTGAACAAATACCATGCTATTGTTTGAGGAGAGTGCACAATTTTGAACATGAAAAGTTATTAATACACAAATTAGGCAAATATGGGCAGTCTTGATGCAAAATGTTGAACAGAAATGCAATGGTTCATTGGATCAGTCTAAACCTTTGCACATACACTGCTGCCACCTAGTGGCCAACATTTAAATCACGCCTGGGCTGGAATAATACAGTATGGCCTTTCTATTGCATTTCAACGATGAAGGTACAAAAAAAATACAAAAGAACTTGATTTTTTCTTTGTATTATCTTTTACCAGATCTATTGTGTTATATTCTCCTACATTCTTTTCACATTTCCACAAACTTCAAAGTGTTTCCTTTCAAATTGTAACGATGTGCACTGAGAGTCGGGAAGCAAGTTCAGGGAGTGAGTGTTTTAATAAAATAAACGGACATAATACAAAACAAGAAACACTAACATCACACAGACATATGACCCAGGAACCGAAGGGAGTGACTTATATTGGGAAGGTATAGGGAAGGTAATCAGGGAAGTGATGGAGTCCAGGTGAGTCTGATGACGCACAGGTGCGTAACGATGGTGACAGGTGTGCGCCATAACGAGCAGCCTGGTGACCCAGAGGCCGGAGAGGGAGCACACGTGACACAAAGGTCCTGAGCTACAGGCAGTTAGATTTGTGTATGTCAATTTTGACTAAAATTGAAAAAAAGGGGCGGATACTTAAGAGGCAAAAGAGGCAAAAGAGATGGGTGGGGCTAAATTTAAGAGGGTGTGAACGATGCTGAATGGGTGTAAACAAAAGAAGGGCTCTCCAGCAGGTACCAAAACATTCAAGGGAAATTTTTCTCAAAAGTGAGTTTACAAGTTTATCAAACTTTCAAAGCAGAATTACTTTCCCATTGTACCTCAAATGTAGTGTATGATATTCCATTTTCTTCAGAGTCTCAGAATATAAAAAACACAATTTCAAATGTTGCTACAAATCTAGCCAGTTGGTCACATATGTCTTCCATTGATCTCCATTATGAACCCATTCAACATTCGAATGTTGTCCCTATTTCAAATTAAAGGTACACACAGCTTAAGATTAATTAACAGAAAAAAACGAACGGAAGAAAAACTCCCTTATCAAATGGGTAGGCCACCCATTGGGGATTTTTTGGGGATTTAATTAAATGCATTCGGTGTACTCAAGGAAGCCACCCCGACAAACTTCATTATGCACGTACATAGGATAAGACTGAGCTGTGCTTAAATCAAAACACTTTAAAAAAGGCATATATTTCCTAAGGTTGAATCGGCCCCTTTATGAATGAAGAAACCTCCTATTCATCTCTGACAATACTGTTTGTCATTCAGCCACACACAGATGGTGGAACTAATATATCTAATTGTCTGTTTCATAGCATCCAAAATGTGGTGGACACATGTTGGTTCTGTACCAAGTAACAAGAGGAAATGGAACTAGACTAGGAACCTAGAATTGGAGGGATGGATAGAGGGATGGAGGGGTGAAAGGATGGATGGATGGAGGAGTAAGTACAATTTCTAGGAATAGCTCAAATGGTGTCGGCCTTTGAAAGTACCTTTGCCTCTGTGCTATCCAGACCAAAAAAAAAAATGCTTAATTTATGTCACAAATGGCACCTTATTCCCTTTATACACTACACTCTATTTGTTTATTAATGCACTACTACTGACCAGGATGCGTAAAGGAGTCCTCTAAAGGGACTAGGGGGCCGTTTGGGATGCATCCATATGCTCCTCTGAGAAGGAGAACCCTAGTTCCAGAACCAAGTTCCAAGTTCCATCAACCATCAATTAAATGGAGTGCAGCAGTCAGAGAGAGGATATTTGAAATGACAATATATTTCCTGTTGTTGGTTTACAAACTGAAAAAAAAAAACGTAGGCGAAAACAAAGCATAATTAAAATTATTACAGTAGGCTCCTCAGAGAGGAGATAGGGGATGAAGCGATGTTGAATTAAGTAGTAATTAAGTGCAAATTAAAACAGCTATTACACACCAAATTCAGGCATAATTTCCTGGCTGTGATTAAACTCACAAGGCAAAGTCCCCTGGGGTAACAGCCCAGCATCTGACTGAGAATCAACACATTTACCAACATTAAAAAGCAGAGAAAGTTCTGTAGAAAAATAAACACACGTGCAAGATGCCTATCTTTGAAATACTACTCTACACGACCAACAGTATGTGGACTCCTGCTCGTTGAACATCTCATTCCAAAATCAAAGGCATTAATATGGTGTTGGTCCCCCCTTTGTTGCCACTCTTCTGGGAAGGCTTTCCACTAGATGTTGGAACATTGCTGCTATAACATCCTCCACTCTTCTGGGAAGGCTTTCTACTAGATGTTGGAACATTGCTGCTATAACATCCTCCACTCTTCTGGGAAGGCTTTCTACTAGATGTTGGAACATTGCTGCTATAACATCCTCCACTCTTCTGGGAAGGCTTTCTACTAGATGTTGGAACATTGCTGCTATAACAGCCTCCACTATTCTGGGAAGGCTTTCTACTAGATGTTGGAACATTGCTGCTATAACAGCCTCCACTATTCTGGGAAGGCTTTCCACTAGTTGGAACATTGCTGCTATAACAGCCTCCACTCTTCTGGGAAGGCTTTCTACTAGATGTTGGAACATTACTGCTATAACAGCCTTCACTCTTATGAGAAGGCTTTCCACTAGTTGGAACATTGCTGCAGGGGACTTGCTTCAATTCAGCCACAAGAGCATTAGTGAGGCCGGGGTACTGATGTTGGCCGATTAGGCATGGATCGCAGTCGGCGTTCCAATTCATTCCGAAGTTGTTCAATGGGGTTGAGTTCAGGGCTCTGTGCAGGCTAGTCAAGTTCTTCCACAAGGATCTCTTGACCAACCATTTATGTATGGACCTCGCTTTGTGCATGGGGGCATTGTCATGCTGAAACAGGAAAGTCCCAGACCATTATTCCTCCTCCTCCAAACATTACATTTGGCAGCATGCAATGGGGCAGGTAACTTTCTCCTGGCATTTGCCAAACCCAGATTCGTCCGTCGAACTGCCAGATGGTGAAGCGTGATTCATCATTCCAGAGAACGTGTTTCCACTGCTCCAGAGTCCAATGGCATCGAGCTTTACACCACTCCAGCCGCATGGTGATCTAATGAAAAGCCATTTCGTGAAGCTTCCAATGAACAGTTATTGTGCTGACAATGTTTCCAGAGGTAGTTTGGAACTAGGTAGTGAGTGTTGCAACATAATGTTTACACGCTACGCACTTCAGCACTCAGCGGTCCCGTTCTGTGAGCTTGTGTGGCCTACCACTTTACGCCTGAGACGTTTTTTTGCTCCTAGCTTCACAATAACAGCACCTACATTTGACCAGGGAAGCTCTAGCAGGGCAGAAATTTGACAAACTGACTTGTTGGAAAGGGGGCATCCTATGACGGTGCCACGTTGAAAGTTACTGAGCTTTTCAGTGAGGCCATTCCACTGCCAATATGTGTCTGTGGAGATTGCATGGCGGTGAGCTCGATTTTATACACCAGTCATCCACTCGTTTGGCCAAAATAGCCGAATCCACTAATTTGAAGGGGTGTCCACATACTTTTGTATATATAGTGTGAATAGATAGTGAAATTGATATTTGTCCACCCCTTGGAGACATCTTTTTGGGGCATAAAACATCCTGTACACTGCACTCTGCTTGGCGCCTTCAGAAGGTTTGCTAACATCAGCTGTTTTTTCAGTGTTAGGGATTACACAATGTCCAACATGGTCCTTAGTGGTTCATTAATTGGTAATTCTGTTGTGATAACCCGAGCTGCCTCGTTGGCTGGGAATAAGATGTAAGAATATAGCACGTGTTAGAGGGGATAGCTTGGTGGTATACAACGGCTCGTAGGCAGCCTCTAGAGAGACGTTGTGATGGACAGAGAACTCAATGTTAAGAAGGTGTCCCATGACATACTGTAGATCGACCAGGGGAATCCAGGTGAGAAATTAGGAAGGAGTTCCTAATGTTCTGCTCAGTGTATAAATGGAAACAGGGTGTCATTTGGAATGCATATCTGGTCTGCTGTGGCTTCCTCTCCTCTCTCAGTGGAGACAATGGTAACCTCAGTCTAGGGACATCTACAGAGGCCCTTATTAATGGTGTTGTCACGGCGAAGGCAAGAGCAGCTTAATCTCTTTCAATTAATAACTCAGGTTGCCGCGGGCGACGGGGCGACGGGCCACACACACTGTCCCAGTGTCCCAGCTCTCTCTCTCTCTGTGTGTGTGTGTGACACAAACACACTCTACACCACAGTCATAGAGTACAGACACACACACACACACACACACACACACACACACACACGCACACACACACACACACACACACACACAGCTTCTCCAGGCCTCTCTCAGTAGCTGAGTGCCTCTCACCTCCATACTGGTAATGAGTCCCCACTCTCCTCAGCATCCTCCGTCGCCCTGGGCGACAGTGGATGCTAGTCCTATCTCTCTGGCTCTACCAGTATCTCATCAAACAGTCAGATACACAACACACACACACATACACACACATACATCAACACACATTCAGTGCATTCTGGAAAGTATTTAGACCCCTTGACTTTACCACATTTTGTTTCATTACAGCCTTATTCTAAAATGAATTAAATAGCTTTTCCCCCCCTCATCAATCTACACACATTACCCCATAATGACAAATCAAAAAACAACTTGATTGGAGTCCAGCTGTGGTAAATTCAATTGATTGGACATGATTTGGAAATGCACACAGCTGTCTATTTAAGGTCCAACAGTTGACAGAGCATGTCAGAGCAAAAACCAAGCCCTGACGTCAAAGAAATTGTCTGTAGAGCTTCGAGGCAGGATTGTGTTAAGAAACAAAACATTTCTGCAGCATTGATTGAAGGTCCCCAAGAAAACAGTGGCCTCCATCATTCTTAAATGGAAGAAGTTCGGAACCACTAAGACACTTCCTAGAGCTGGCCACCCGGCCAAACTGAGCATTCGGGGGAGAAGGGCCAATGTCAGGGAGGTAACCAAGAAGCCAATGGTAACTCTTACAGAGCTCCAGAGTTCATCTGGGGAGATGGGAGAACCTTCCAGAAGGACAACCATCTCTGCAGCACTCCACCAATCAGTCATGTATGTGGCCAGACGGAAGCCACTCCTCAGGAGACTAGTCAGGATGGAGGGAAAGCTGAACGGAGCAAAGTACAGAGAGATACTTAAAGAAAACCTGCTCCAGAATGCTTAGGACCTCAGACTGGGGCAAAGGTTCACCTTCCAACAGGACAACGACCCTTAGCAAACAACAAAGACAACCCAGGAGTGGCTTCGGGACAAGTCTATGAATATCCTTGAGTGGTCCAGCCAGGGCCCGGACTTGAACCTGATCGAACATCTCTGGAGAGACCTGAAAATAGCTGTGCAGCGACGCTCCCCGTCCAACCTGACAGAGCTTGAGAGGATCTGCAGAGAAGAAAAACTCCCCAAATAAACCTGTGCCAAGCTTTTAGCGTCATACCCAAGAAGACTTGAGGCTGCAATCACTGTCAAAGGTGCTTCAACAAATTACAGAGTAAATGGTCTGTTTTTTTTTTATTTTTAGTAAATTTGCAAAAAATGTCTAAACCTGTTTCACTTTGTTATATGAGGTGTCTTGTGTAGAATGATGAGGATTATTATTTTCTTAATATATTTTAGAAGAAGGCTGTAATGTAATAACATTTGGAAAAAAGAGTTTGAATACTTTCCAAATACACAAAACATGTTCACCTATTGCTATAATAAGTTGATAATAGTGAGACATTTTTTGTTGTGTAATTTTCAGTTAGCAACATTACTTGGGGATCAAAATAAAAAAAGACATCTAATTTTATTGGTTCTGTTTATATACAGTTGATTTTGGAAGTTTACATACACCTTAGCCAAATACATTTAAACTCTGTTTTTCAAAATTTCTGACATTTAATCCTAGTTAATTAACAATTCCCTGTTTTAGGTTAGTTAGGATCACCACTTTGTTTTAAGAATGTGAAATGTCAGAATAATATTAGAGAGAATGATTTATTTCATCTTTTATTTATTTCATCACATTCCCAGAGTGTCAGAAGTTTACATACACTCAATTAGTATCTGGTAGCGTTGCCTTTAAATTGTTTAACTTGGGTCAAATTATTTGGGTAGCCTTCCAAAAGCTTCCCATAATAAGTTGGGTGAATTTTGCCCCATTCCTCCTGACAGAGCTGGTGTAACTGAGTCAGGTTTTTAGGCCTCCTTGCTCACACACGCTTTTTCAGTTCTGCCCACACATTTTCTATAGGATGAGTTCAGGGCTTTGTGATGGCCACTCCAATACCTTGACTTTGTTGTTCTTAAGCAATTTTGCCACAACTTTGGAAGTATGCTTGGGGTCGTTGTCCATTTGTGACCAAGCTTTAACTTCCTGACTGATGTCTTGAGATGTTGCTTCAATATATCTACATAATTTTCCTACCTCATGAAGCCATCTATTTTGTAAAGTGCAGCAGAACCCCCACAACATGATGCTGCCACCCCCGTGCTTCATGGTTGGGATGGAGTTCTTCGGCTTGCAAGCCTCCCTTTTTCCTCCAAACATAACGATGGTCATTATGGCAAACAGTTCTATTTTGTTTCATCAGACCAGAGGACATTTCTCCAAAAAGTATGATCTTTGTCCCTATGTGCAGTTGCAAACCTTGCTGAGTGGCCTTTCAGGTTATGTCGATACAGTACCAGTCAAAAGTTTAAACACTCATACTTTTTCAAGGTTTTTTATTATTATTCTACATTGTACTATGTATAAAGCCAAGTTATTACTTCGTACTATGTATAAAGCCAAGTTATTACCTCGTACTGTGTATAAAGCCAAGTTATTACCTTGTACTGTGTATTAAGCCAAGTTATTACCTCGTACTGTGTATTAAGCCAAGTTATTACCTCGTACTGTGTATAAAGCCAAGTTATTACCTCGTACCGTGTATAAAGCCAAGTTATTACCTCGTACTGTGTATAAAGCCAAGTTATTACCTCGTACTGTGTATTAAGCCAAGTTATTACCTTGTACTGTGTATTAAGCCAAGTTATTACCTTGTACTGTGTGTAAAGCAAAGTTATTACCTCGTACTATGTATAAAGCCAAGTTATTACCTCGTACTGTGTATAAAGCCAAGTTATTACCTCGTACTGTGTATAAAGCAAAGTTATTACCTCGTACTATGTATAAAGCCAAGTTATTACCTCGTACTGTGTATAAAGCCAAGTTATTACCTCGTACTGTGTATAACACCAAGTTATTACCTCGTACTGTGTATAAAGCCAAGTTATTACCTCGTACTATGTATAAAGCTAAGTTATTACCTCGTACTGTGTATAAAGCCAAGTTATTACCTCGTACTGTGTATAAAGCCAAGTTATTACCTCGTACTTTGTATAAAGCCAAGTTATTACCTCGTACTATGTATAAAGCCAAGTTATTACCTCGTACTATGTATAAAGCCAAGTCATTAACACATACCGTGTATAAAGCCAAGTTATTACCTTGTACCAAGTATAAAGCCAAGTTATTACCACGTACCGTGTATAAAGCCAAGTTATTACCTTGTACCGTGTATAAAGCCAAGTTATTACCTCGTAACATGTGTAGAGCCAAGTTATTACCTCGTACTGTGTATAAAGCCAAGTTATTACCACGTACCGTGTATAAAGCCAAGTTATTACCTTGTACCGTGTATAAAGCCAAGTTATTACCTCGTACCATGTGTAAAGCCAAGTTATTACCTCGTACTGTGTATAAAGCCAAGTTGTTACCTCGTACCGTGTATAAAGCCAAGTTATTACCTCGTACCGTGTATAAAGCCAAGTTATTACCTCATACTGTGTATAAAGCCAAGTTATTAACTCGTACTGTGTATAAAGCTAAGTTATTACCTCGTACTGTGTATAAAGCCAAGTTATTACCTCATACTGTGTATAAAGCCAAGTTATTACCTTGTACCGTGTATAAAGCCAAGTTATTACCTCGTACCGTGTATAAAGACAAGTTATTACCTCGTACCGTGTATAAAGCCAAGTTATTACCTCGTACCGTGTATAAAGCCAAGTTATTACCTCGTACCGTGTATAAAGCCAAGTTATTACCTCGTACTTTGTATAAAGCCAAGTTATTACCTCGTACCGTGTATAAAGCCAAGTTATTACCTCGTACCGTGTATAAAGCCAAGTTATTACCTCGTACCGTGTATAAAGCCAAGTTATTACCTCGTACTGTGTATAAAGCCAAGTTGTTACCTCGTACCGTGTATAAAGCCAAGTTATTACCTCGTACCGTGTATAAAGCCAAGTTATTACCTCATACTGTGTGTAAAGCCAAGTTATTAACTCGTACTGTGTATAAAGCTAAGTTATTACCTCGTACTGTGTATAAAGCCAAGTTATTACCTCGTACTGTGTATAAAGCCAAGTTATTACCTCGTACCGTGTATAAAGCCAAGTTATTACCTCGTACCGTGTATAAAGCCAAGTTATTACCTCGTACCGTGTATAAAGCCAAGTTATTACCTTGTACCGCGTATAAAGCCAAGTTATTACCTCGTACCGTGTATAAAGCCAATTTATCTTTACTCATCGTTTCGTTATCTTTCTATTATTTTTTTAAATGTTCTGCGTTGTTGGGAAAGGCCCGTAAAGTAAGCATTTCACTGTTAGTCTACACCTGTTGTTAAGGAACCGTATGACAAAATAAATGTTTATTTGAAAGACTGTAGCTTTGTTTCGATGCCATGTCCTTTTTCTTTTATTTGTAATAGTGCTGTATTTGTGAGGTCCAGTGTTAGTGTTGGCAAACCCTCGCAGTACACAGTAGTTACAAAGGAAGTGGTTCAGTGACAGTTCAAAGATGCCATCCTCCTTCTTTCCGTTCTTTAACCCGTTCCCTTCAATTACAACAGTAGTTTATGTTTGAGTTCCAATGATTCCTACTGTGATTGCGAGTTACAGTGAAAACCATGTACCCATAGAGACAGTTTGCAGTGTATGAGGGAGCTGAGATGAGATCAATGGTGTCAGAGCGTATCAGGTAGAACACAAGGGGTTGTCCCGGCTTCACTGAGCAGGAGAAGAATTATGAACTGAACCAATGGACCGGGACTGTAGGAAAAACACAAAGGAAGGACAATAGCAAGTATATTTTTTTTATACACACAGCTCAGAGAGAGTAGGGGCACTGTGGTCAGATTCCACTAAGCATTCAAAACACTGCAAAAAAAAAAAAAAACAATCTGAAATGTCCCCTTGAAATGAATTTGTAAACACATGTAAAAACCCAAACATACTGTTCCACATTCATGAGCAGTGTGTAATCTCACTTAGCATTTAAAAACACAAGTCCCAGATGGAAAACACAAGGGCTAGAGTAGCGGTAGCAGCTGTACCTCCGGTTCAGTACAAATCAAAAGCAACATTGTCGTCAGAGTCTGTATACAGAAAGACTCTCAGGAGTCGGAATGCTGATAAAGGATCAGGTCTACAACACAAATCACATCCATTATGGTGTTAAAAAAAGGGGGAAAACTGACCCCAAATCAGCACCCTGAATACAGGCCCTTTGATCTCACAAAGATTTTAAACACACTGACAATATGAAAACAATCTGCAATGTGCCCTGTCTCAACTAATATCACAGCAAGAGATATAAGTCAATTAGCTGGCCATCAAATATTTAATAATCTGTCTACTGTACACTGAAAAAAAATAAGGTTTTTAAGTGATTCTTCCTCAGGTCTTAAGGTTCCTTAGAGCACTCTCACCCGATAAAGAACCTTTAATTTAAGTCACTTTATCTCTACCTACATGTACATATTACCTCAATTACCTCAACTAACCGGTGCCCCCGCACATTGACTCTGTACCGGTACCCCTTGTATATAGCTTTGTTATTGTTGTTTTACTGCTGCTCTTTAATTATTAATTATTTGTTACTTTTATTTCTCATTTTTTACTTATCTCTTACTCAACATGTATTTTTTTTTAACGGCTTGTAAGTAAGCATTACAAATTTAGCAACAAATAGATATTTGATTGATATTTCCCAGCATGCTCTATTGGAGGTACATAAAAAAAAAAAATGTTTTAATATGAATGTTTTTGCGTGTACATTTGATTGATTAATTAATGTTATTCTATTCAAATACAAATAATTGAACATTGTCTAATCTATTCCAATCTGTTAGTTGGACTTACTTTCCCACTGTTACTGAAATGGTTGATCCAGTTTAGATGTTTAAGGTAGTCTCATATCTTACTCTTCCCAACTCTGACAGTCATTCAGAATGTACTGTAGGTTGCAGGTGAATCAAAATTCCAAATGTTAGATGGATTTCAATAGGAATTACATATTACCTTGCAATCCAGCATAATGTATCTTGCAGGCCAGATGTGGCCTGTAAACTATGTGTTTCAGACCACTGTAGCAGGTCAAAACTAGGCCTTCAAATGAAGGCCTTATGAAAAATGGAATGTCATAAATAACATAATTTTAATAACAACAGGATCTCACTTGGTGAAGGCCACAGGACTGGAAATGAATGAACGCAACAGCCCTGCCTCTGTCACTAGACAACCCAGTCATGGGTGGTACTGGTAACTTAAAATTTAACTTGAACGACACCATGGGAAATATGCAAATAAGGCTTAAAACCGTACAGCAGTTGTAATGTAGTGATTATTATGTCACCATCCAGTCTTTCATACTGTGGGATTCCAGCCTCATGTTTTACAGTAGCCAGAGAGTGGGAAGGACATGCCATGTGAACCAAAGGATCGATGATAACGCTGACACGCTCAGGACATCTGGTAACCAAGAAACTCACCCTTATTCAAAAACGCTCCCACCGTCAACACCTGTTAAACTAGAGGACGACCTGAACACTTTCCCACATGTCTTCTGAACACTTGCCCACATGTCTTCTGAACAGAGAGCCGGTTCAGTTCAAATAAACATAAGCAATCTAAACAGTCTGATGTTACAGCAGGGATATGTAATTCCAGTCCTGGTTTTGAATTTGTGTATTGTTCTTCAAAGAACCATCCCATGTATGGTTCCTCAGAGAGCCTAAATTGGTTCCCCTAGGGTATCGCTCTAAAGAACCTTATTTGGTTCCAAACCTTATTTTTAATAAGAGTGTCAAATCAGTGGATATCAAATATTCACTAAGCAGTTTCCATTGACATTTTATGATGTTACAACATAGCAAATCACAAAAAAACACTCTTAAAGACAATGTACTCAACCATATAAGACATTTCAATCTGACTATCCCCATTAACTTGGCCCACCAGTGAGGCTGTAGTGATTCAAACCTACAGCTCTAGGACAGTGTTATTGTGATATAGTTACATTTGTAAAGAGCATAAATCTTTAGCAATAAAATGCTAACTCTATAAACTAATGCTCACTGTATCTCTATAAACTAATGCTCTCTGTATCTCTATAAACAAATGCTCTCTCTATCTCTATAAACTAATGCTCTCTGTATCTCTGTAAACTAATGCTCTCTCTATCTCTATAAACTAATGCTCTCTGTATCTCTGTAAACTAATGCTCTCTCTATCTCTATAAACTAATGCTCTCTGTATCTATATAAACAAATGCTCTCTCTATCTCTATAAACTAATGCTCTCTCTATCTCTATAAACTAATGCTCTCTGTATCTCTGTAAACTAATGCTCTCTCTATCTCTATAAACTAATGCTCTCTGTATCTCTATAAACAAATGCTCTCTCTATCTATAAACTAATGCTCTCTCTATCTCTATAAACAAATGCTCTCTGTATCTCTGTAAACGAATGCTCTCTGTATCTCTATAAACTAATGCTCTCTGTATCTCTATAAACACATGCTCTCTGTATCTCTATGAACTAATGCTCTCTGTATCCCTATAAACTAATGCTCTCTGTATCTCTGTAAACTAATGCTCTCTGTATCTCTATAAACGAATGCTCTCTGTATCTCTGTAAACTAATGCTCTCTGTATCTCTATAAACAAATTCTCTCTGTATCTCTATAAACTAATGCTCTCTCTATCTCTATATAAACTAATGCTCTCTGTATCTCTATATAAACTAATGCTCTCTGTATCTCTATAAACTAATGCTCTCTGTATCTCTATATAAACTAATGCTCTCTGTATCTCTATATAAACTAATGCTCTCTGTATCTCTATATAAACTAATGCTCTCTGTATCTCTATATAAACTAATGCTCTCTGTATCTCTATATAAACTAATGCTCTCTGTATCTCTATATAAACTAATGCTTTCTGTATCTCTGTAAACTAATGCTCTCTGTATCTCTATAAACTAATGCTCTCTGTATCTCTGTAAACTAATGCTTTCTGTATCTCTATAAACGAATGCTCTCTCTATCTCTATAAACTAATGCTCTCTGTATCTCTGTAAACTAATGCTTTCTGTATCTCTATAAACGAATGCTCTCTCTATCTCTATAAACTAATGCTCTCTGTATCTCTGTAAAGTAATGCTCTCTGTATCTCTATATAAACTAATGCTCTCTGTATCTATATAAACTAATGCTCTCTGTATCTATATAAACTAATGCTCTCTGTATCTCCGTAAAGTAATACTCTCTGTATCTTGAAAACAAAACTTTTGATTAAACGAACATTAGCAGTCATTAACACAGACACAAATAACTTCTCTAATTGTCGAACATTCCATTCTGATGACAAGTCATTATAACTAGAATGTCACAGCTACGTTTGAAACAAACACATCAGAAAAATGGTGAAGCTCTTTTCACATACAGTATATTTATAGATCCATCTAATTGCTTTTTTTCTGCGTTGATTGATTGCACATTTATGTAACAAGTAAAATAAATTATCACGCTATAAGAAATATCTGTATTGCTTTCCTCCTACAGAACGACAGATGGCATCTGCCCTATGCTTGTCCTAATAATTAATATCTCATTAAACCATTATCCCTGATCAATATTTCAGGAGTGAATATTATAGATTTTCTGCTTTCTAGTTTTTGCATTATCTAGTACTATTCAATAATCCAATGAATTACAGCAATATATTAAAGGTGGGTGATTCCAATATATTATGGGAGGAGATTCCAATATATTAAGGGAGGTGATTCCAATATATTAAAGGAGGTGATTGCAATACGTTAAAGGTGGGTGATTCCAATATATTATGGGAGGAGATTCCAATATATTAAGGGAGGTGATTCCAATATATTATGGGAGGAGATTCCAATATATTAAGGGAGGTGATTCCAATACGTTAAAGGGGGTGATTCCAATACGTTAAAGGGGGTGATTCCAATACGTTAAAGGAGGTGATTCCAATACGTTAAAGGGGGGTGATTCCAATACGTTAAAGGGGGGTGATTCCAATACGTTAAAGGGGGTGATTCCAATACGTTAAAGGGGGGTGATTCCAATACGTTAAAGGGGGGTGATTCCAATACGTTAAAGGGGGGTGATTCCAATACGTTAAAGGGGGTGATTCCAATACGTTAAAGGGGGGTGATTCCAATACGTTAAAGGGGGGTGATTCCAATATATTAAAGGGGGTGATTCCAATACGTTAAAGGGGGGTGATTCCAATACGTTAAAGGGGGGTGATTCCAATACGTTAAAGGGGGTGATTCCAATACGTTAAAGGGGGGTGATTCCAATACGTTAAAGGGGGTGATTCCAATACGTTAAAGGGGGTGATTCCAATACGTTAAAGGGGGGTGATTCCAATACGTTAAAGGGGGTGATTCCAATACGTTAAAGGGGGTGATTCCAATATGTTAAAGCGGTGTGATTCCGTCACTCAATTTCTTGAAATGAAAGAAATAAAACACAATTTTCTACAATGTGCAATAATTACCATAAACATTCTAAATGATTCCCTCCAACACCTCTAGTCTCAGTAAACCGTTGTGGAGAGAAAATAAGCTTACATTTAGCACTATTCAACAAAACACGATAACATATGTAATTGTTAATATTTAATGTAAAGTTCTAAAAAACACTGTTTTGCTTGTAAGAAAAGTTTACTTTCAAACAGGCACTCTGAGGTTGACTAAGGTCGACATATGGTAATATATTTGACAGGTCCGGGTGCTTTGTTAGTCACAAGGACACATTTTTCTGCCCAAAGAAAGATTTCACACACACACACACACACACACACAGGCAAACACACACAGGCAAACACACACACACACACACACACACACACACACACACACACACACACACACACACACACACACACACACACACAGTCAGTCCTTTGTATGTTGGTGTAAGACTAGCTTTCTTTGATCAAATGCAACAGCAGAAATCAGAACTATTCTGGATGAGGGGCGAAGAGAACCTTGAATGGATTTTGAGCTTGTTGCCAATGTATTGCTAACGCTTGGATGTTATGACAAGATTAGCTATACATCTGAAATGGGCATGTTATTTTTCTATTCTGTTTCTTACGATTCTGTACGTATGTATGGGATGCTTATTTCGTTTTTTTGTTACAGAAGATACAGTGTCTTATAAGTCCATTATTTATAATAATAAAATAAAACAATCAAATCACATACACACCCTCCTGCTTCCAGATGACAGGCCCACTTTGCCCTCTGCGCCCATCGCACAGCCTCCTGGGGACCTCAGCCGAGGCAGGTAGAGCAGAAATGATGTTGGTGATGTGAGCTGTCGTTTGGGTTATTCGCCACCTGTAGTGCACAGGTGCAGCTAGCAACACTTTCTGTCTCACTGCACAGCAGAGACATAGCCCCAACAGGTCTGGAGGAAGAGGAGGAGGTGGATGAAGACAAGAGGGAGGAGGAGGAGGAGAATGACAAGGAGGATGAAAATAAGAGGGAGGAGGAGGAGAAGACTGACAAGGAGGATGGATATTAGAGGGAGGAGGAGAGGGATGACGACAAGAGGGAGGAGGGGGATGAGAGGGACGAGGAAGAGGAGGAGGAGAGGGAGGAGGAAGAAAACAAGAGGGAGGAGTAGGAGGAGGAAAATGACTGGAGAACCACATAAGTTAATTAATGTATTTATAAGATGTGAAACATTGAGACTATGCTATATAGTCTAAAGTATTAAATAGTTGATAGTCTACACTATTAAATTGTCTACAGTACAAATACAGTATATATATGTTTTATTTTTACTTAACCTTCATTTAACTAGGCAAGCCAGTTAACTCTTATTTACAATGACGGCCTACCCTGGGAAAAACCCGGAAGACGCTGGGCCAATTGTGCGCCACCCTATTGGACTCCCAATCAACGACAGTTGTGATACAGCCTGGAATCGAACCAGGGTCTGTAGTGACGCCTCTAGCACTGAGATACAGTGCCTTAGACCGCTATACCACTCGGTATTAAATAGCCAACATTATTAAATAGTCTACCGTTTTAAATATTCTACAGTTTAAAATAGTATACAGTATTAAATAGTCTATAGTATTAAATAGTCTACAGTACAATATACAGTATAAAATAGTCTACAATACAATATACAGTATTAAATAGTCTACAGTATAAAATAGTCTACAGTATTAAATAGTCTACAGTACAGTATACAGTATTAAATAGTCTACACTATTAAAACGTCTACAGTACAATATACAGTATTAAGTAGTGTACAGTATATAGTATATATATAGTATATAGTATAATATATAGTATTAAATAGTCTACTGTATCCAGATAAATGTCACTAGAAAACAGGTTAAAACAAACACAAATGCAGCTATTTTGCTGTTATTCTGGTTGCACTGTTTGACTTGACTGTAAGTTAGCCGTAGTTGGCAATGGAACATTTAGTACGAACGACCCATAGATACAGAACATTTAGAACGAACGACCCATAGATACAGAACATTTAGAACGAACGACCCATAGATACAGAACATTTAGAACGAACGACCCATAGATACAGAAC
The DNA here is from genome assembly GCF_045791955.1 of Oncorhynchus clarkii lewisi. NCBI lineage: Eukaryota > Metazoa > Chordata > Actinopteri > Salmoniformes > Salmonidae > Oncorhynchus > Oncorhynchus clarkii. The sequence goes on along the minus strand of NC_092168.1, from coordinate 47,371,412 downwards.
ATTTAGAACGAACGACCCATAGATACAGAACATTTAGAACGAACAACCCATAGTTACAGAACAAAAAGACTGAACGACCCATAGATACAGAACAAAAAGAATGAACGACCCAAAGATACAGAACATTTAGAACGAACAACACATAGTTACAGAACAAAAATAATGAACGACCCATAGATACAGAACATTTGGAATGAACGACCCATAGTTACAGAACAAAACGAATGAACGACCCATAGATACAGAACATTTAGAATGAACAACCCATAGTTACAGAACAAAAAGAATGAAAGACCCATAGATACAGAACAAAAAGACTGAAAGACCCATAGATACAGAACAAAAAAGAATGAACAACCCATAGATACAGAACAAAAAGAATGAACAACCCATAGATACAGAACAAAAAGACTGAAAGACCCATAGATACAGAACAAAAATAATGAAAGACCCATAGATACAGAACAAAAAGAATGAACGACCCATAGATACAGAACAAAAAGAATGAAAGACCCATAGATACAGAACAAAAGGACTGAACAACCCATAGATACAGAACAAAAAGACTGAACGACCCATAGATACAAAACAAAAAGAATGAAACACCCATAGATACAGAACAAAAAGACTGAAAGACTGGGTTGCATCTCTGGCAACCGAACCGATAGAACGTATATGACCAGTCGGCTTGGGTAGCAACCCTAGATTTGTGTCGAGACTATATCGTGTGGAAGGATGAAATAGTATAAATAAATTCATCAAAATTAAGTTTTTAATGAAAATATGTAAATGATTATTTGAATATGTTGGTAACCCGTTGTATAAAAGTGATAATGCCCTAGAAGCCAGTGGTTGGAGGATATATCGACCCATCAACACCTGTGTCAAATTATTCTCCATAAACCATCTTCTCTGGAATTATCACTCAAATAGTCTACAGTACAGTATTCGGTATTAAATAGTACAGTATACAGTACTAAATAGTGTAGAGTATACAGTACTAAATAGTGTACAGTATACAGTACTAAATACTAAATAGTACTAAATAGTACAGTACAGTACAGTACAGTACAGTACTACAATTGTATACAGTAGAGTATACAGTATGTAATAGTCTACAGTACATAGTCTACAGTACTACATAGTATACAGTACAGTATACAGTATCATATAATCAACAGTACAGTATATAGAATTATATAGCCTACAGTACAGTAAACATTATTATACAGTCTACAGTACAATATACAATATTAAATACTCTACATTACAGTATGCAGTACGCAGTATTCAATAGTTTACTGTACAGTATACAGTACTACATAGTATACAGTACAGTATACAGTATCATATAATCAACAGTACAGTATATAGAATTATATAGCCTACAGTACAGTAAACATTATTATACAGTCTACAGTACAATATACAATATTAAATACTCTACATTACAGTATGCAGTACGCAGTATTCAATAGTTTACTGTACAGTATACAGTTTTAAATAGTGTGCAGTACAGCATATAGTATACAGTATTTAACAATCTACAGTACTGTATATAGTATCAATTAGTCTACAGTATATTATACAGTATAAAATAGTCTAGAGTACAGTATACAGTATTCAATATTCAAAAATATTAAATATAGTATACAGTATTTAATCATCTACAGTACAGTATATTGTATCAATTAGTCTACAGTACAGTATACAGTATTAAGTAGTCTACAGTACAGTATAGAGTATATAATAATGTACAGTACAGTATAGACTAATATTTTGTTTACAGTACAGTATACAGTAGTGCATAGTCTACAGTACAGTAAACAGTATACAGTATTTATTAGTCTGCAATACAGTTTATAGTATAAAATATTATACAGTACAGTTTACAATATTAAATAGTCTACAGTACCGTATACAGTATCAGTGGTGTAATGTACTTAAGAAAAACATATTTAAAGTACTACCTAAGTAATTTTGGGGGATATCTGTACTTTACTTTACTATTTATATTTTTGACAACTTTTACTTTCACTTCACTACATTACTAAATACAATTCTGCACTTTTTACTCCATATATTTTCCCTGACACCCAAAAGTACTCATTACATTTGGAATGCTTAGCAGGACAGAACTTCCCCTTTCAACAGAACATCCCTGTTCATCCCTACTGCCTCTCATCTGGCAGACTAACTAAACACATATGCCATGTTTTTAAATTATGTCTGAGTGTTGGAGTGTGACACTGGCTAAACATGAATAAAAAAATAAGAACATTGTGCCGTCTGGTTTCCTTAAAATAAGGATTTTTAAAATGATTTGTACTTATATTTTTACTTTTGAAACTTAAGTATATTTAAAACCAAATACTTTTAGAGTTGTAGTTTCCTGGGTAACTTTTAATTGAGACATTTTCTATTAAGCCATCTATCTTTACATTTACTCAAGCATGACAATTGAGTAATTGATACACCATTGTACAGTATATATGTCTACAATACAGTATAAAGTATTTAGTAGTCTACATTACAGTATACACTATTATATCCTCTACAGTACAGTATATAGAATTACATAGTCTACTGTACTGTATTACATAGTTTACAGTACAATATACAGTATTACATAATCTACAGTACAGTATTATATAGTCTACAATACACAGTATTATATCCTCTACAGTACAGTATACAGAATTACATAGTCTACAATACAATACACAGTATTGTATAGTCTACAGTACAGTATACAGTAAACAGGATTTAACAGTACTATACAGTATACAGTATACAGTATTACATAATCTACAGTACAGTATTATATAGTCTACAATAGACAGTATTATATCCTCTACAGTACAGTATACAGAATTACATAGTCTACAATACAATACACAGCATTATATAGACAGTATAGTACAGTATACAGTATTACATAGTCTACAGTACAATACACACTATTATGTAGTCTACAGTACAGTATACAGTACACAAGGTTTAACAGTCTCCCGTACAGTATACAGTATACAGTATTAAATTGTCTATAGTATAGTATACAGTATTACATGGTCTGCAGTACAGTTTACGGTATACAATATTACATAGTCTACAGTACAGTATACGGTATTATATAGTCTACAGTATAGTATACAGTATTATATAGTCTACATTACAGTATACAGTATTATATAGTCTACAGTACAGTATACAGAATTATATAGTCTACAGTACAATATACAGTATTATATAGTCTACAGGACAATATACAGTATTATATAGTCTACAGTATAATATACAGTATTATACAGTCTACAGTACAATATACAGTATTATATAGTCTACAGTACAATGTAAAGTAAGATATTGTCTACAGTACAATATACAGTATTATATAGTCTACAGTACAATGTAAAGTAAGATATTGTCTACAGTACAATATACAGTATTATATAGTCTACAGTACAATGTAAAGTAAGATATTGTCTACAGTACAATATACAGTATTATATAGTCTACAGTACAATGTAAAGTAAGATATTGTCTACAGCACAGTATACATTATTTAATAGTCTACAGTACAATATACAGTTTTATATACAGTATTAAATAGTGTAAAGTATATTTTACAGTATTAAATAGTATACAATATTATATAGAATACCACTCCATTAATGCCATAAATAACCATCTCCAGTGCCAGCCCATACCCAACATGCAGGCTGTGAAAATTGCAAGTTTCTATGTTTTGTAGTAAAAAAGGAAGTGTCTCTATGTGCGCCAAGAGTCGGGAAGCAAGTTCAGGGAGTGTGTGTGTTTTAATAAATAAATTAAACAAACACGTAACACAAACAATGCACAGACATGACCCAGGAACCAAAGGGAGTGACTTATATAGGGAAGGTAATCAGGGAGGTGATTGAGTCCAGGTGAGTCTGATGACACGAAGGTGACAGGTGTGCGCCATAACGAGCAGCCTGGCGACCTAGAGGCCGAAGAGGGAGCACACGTGACAGGAAGATGACATCATGACATCATCAGTGTGCATCACGTGATTTTAACCAATTATGAGTAGACATAGCCTACTAATTGCCTATTAATGGTCTACTAATTGTATGCTAATTGGCGACTAATTGGCTACTAATTGGTTGATGATGTCATTATAAGCACTTAGCTACCTCTATGTTTTTTTTTTTTTTACTACAGAACATAGAAATGTTCACATCTTTTGATGTTGGGGGTAACGCTTGAGATGAAGAATACGAAGTAGAAACATGTTTGAAGTTTCCCTTTAATTGTAACAATAACAAAGTGGTTATCCCGCCTGTGATTTGATTTAAAAAAGCTGAGGGAGAAATATAACCACTCTCAAATTCAAAGCGAGAGCTATGTAGGCAAGGACTTACAGGACCATCCACGCTATCAATATTATATTAACTATATTAACTATATTATATATAGTTTTAACCATGTTCTGAGTGGTTGTTGACATTTCATTTGTTTGCAAAAATTGAAAAATAACAAGCTTATAGTTTGCATTCTGATGGAGTACAGAAATTGGTCTAAGGTCATGAGGCATTTTGTAAGTTATATTCTTCAATAATCAATGGGAATTACAGTGTATTTGGAAAGAATTTAGACCCCTTGACTTTTCCCACATTTTGTTACGTCACATTAAATGTATTAAATCATTTTTTCCCTTCAACAATCTACCCACAATACCCATATTTACAAACATAATATATATATTTATGCAAGTGTATAACAAATAAGAAACAGAAATACTCTACTTACATACTTATTCAGACCCTTTGTTGTAAGACTCGACATTTAGCTCAGGTGCATTCTGTTTCTGTTTAACATCCTTGAGATGTTTCTACAACTTGATCGAAGTCCACCTGTGGTAAATTCAATTGAATGAACATGAGTTGGAAAGGCACACACCTGTTTATATAAGGTCCCACGGTTGACAGTGCATGACAGAGCAAATACCAAGTCATGAGGTCAAAGCAATTGTCTGTAGAGCTCTATTGAGTCAAGGCACAGATCTGGGGAAGGGTACCAAAACATATCTACAGCATTGAAGGTCCCCAAGAACATAGTGGCCTTCAACATTCTTAAATAGAGAAGTTTGGATCTACCAAGACCCTTCCTAGAGCTGGCCGCCCAACCAAACTGAGCAATCGGGGGCGAAGGGCCTTGGTTAGGGAGGTGACCAAGAACCCAATGGTCACTCAGACAGAACACCAGGGTTCCTCTGAGGAGATGGGAGAACCTTCCAGAAGAACAACTTTGCAGCACTCCACCAATCAGGCCTTTATGGTAGAGTTGCCAGATGGAAGACGCTCCTCAGTAAAAGGCAAATGACAGCCCTCTTGGAGTTCACCAAAAGGCACCTAAGGGACTCTGACCATGAGAAACAAGATAATCTGGTCTGAATGCCAAGCTGGAAGAAACCTGGCACCATCCCTATGGTGAAGCGTGGTGGTGGCAGCATCATGCTGTGGGGATGTTTTTCTGGGGCAGGGACTGGGAGACTAGTCAAGATCAAGGGAAAGATGAACGGAGCAAAGTACAGAGAGATCCTTGATGAAAACCTACTCTAGAGCGCTCAGGACATTAGTCTCGGGTGAAGGTTCACCATCCAACAGGACAACGACCCTAAGCACACAGCCAAGACAACGCAGGAGTGACTTCGGGACAAGTCTCGAAATGTCATTTAGTGGCCCAGCCAGAGACTTGAACATGGAATGGAGCCCGATCAAACATCTCTGGAGAGACCTGAAAATAGCTTTGCTGTGACGATCCCCATCCTTCCTGACAGAACTTGAGAGGATCTGCAGAGAAGAATGGGAGAAACTCCCAAATACAGGACTGCCAAGCTTATAGAGTTACACCCCAGAACATTTGAGGCTGTAATCACAGCCAAAGATGCTTCAACAAAGTACTGACTAAAGGGTCTGAATACTTATGCAAATATTATATTTTATTGTTTTATTTTTTATGAATTTGTAAAAATGTCTTTATGAGGCAAAGTGTCAAAGGGGTCTGAACACTTTCCGAAAGGACTGTATATCAATATGTACAGTCGTGACCAAAAGTTTTGAGAATGACAACAATATTAATTTCCACAAAGTTTGCTGCTTCAGTGTCTTTAGATATTTTTTTACCAGATGTTACTATGGAATACTGAAGTATAATTACAAGCATTTCAAAAGTGTCAAAGGCTTTTATTGACAATTACATGAAGTTGATGCAAAGAGTCAACATTTGCAGTGTTGACCCTTCTTTTTCAAGACCTCTGCAATCCGCCCTGGCATGCTGTCAATTAACTTCTGGGCCACATCTTGACTGATGGCAGCCAATTATTGCATAATCAATGCTTGGAGATTGTCAGAATTTGTTGGTTTTGTTTGTCCATCCGCCTCTTGAGGATTGACCACAAGTTCTCAATGGGATTAAGGTCTGGGTAGTTTCCTGGCCATGGACCCAAAATATTGATGTTTTGTCCCCGAGCCACTTAGTTATTACTTTAGCCTTGTGGCAAGGTGCTCCATCATGCTGGAAAAGGCATTGTTCGTCACCAAACTGTTCCTGGATGGTTGGGAGAAGTTGCTCTCTGAGGATGTGTTGGTAACATTCTTTATTCCGGCTGTATTCTAAGGCAAATTGTGAGTGAGCCCACTCCCTTGGCTGAGAAGCAACCCCACACATGAATGGTCTCAGGATGCTTTACTGTTGGCACGACACAGGACTGATGGTAGCGCTCACCTTGTCTTCTCCGGACAAGCTTTTTTTCTGGATTCCCCAAACAATCAGAAAAGGGATTCATCAGAGAAAATGACTTTACCCCAGTCCTCAGCAGTCCAATCCCTGTACCGTTTGCAGAACATCAGTCTGTCCCTGATGTTTTTCCTGGAGAGATGTGGCTTATTTGCTGCCCTTCTTGACAACAGGCCATCCTCCAAAAGTCTTCGCCTCACTGTGCATGCAGATGCACTCACACCTACCTGCTGCCATTCCTGAGCAAGCTCTGTACTGGTGGTGCCCCGATCCCGCAGCTGAATCAACTTTAGGAGACGGTCCTGGCACTTGCTGGACTTTCTTGGGCGCCTTGAATCCTTCTTCCTTGAAGCTCTTGATGATCCGATAAATGGTTGATTTAGGTGCAATCTTACTGGCAGCAATATACTTGCCTGTGAAGCCCTTTTTGTGCAAAGCAATGATGACGGCACGTGTTTCCTTGCAGGTAACCATGGCTAACGGAGGAAGAAGAATGATTCCAAGCACCACCCTCCTTTTGAAGCTTCCAGTATGTTATTCGAACTCAATCAGTATGACAGAGTGATCTCCAGCCTTTTCCTCGTTAACACTCACACCTGTGTTAACGAGAGAATCACTGACATGATGTCAACTAGACCTTTGATGGCAGGGCTGAAATGCAGTTGAAATATTTTTGGGGGATTCAGTTGATTTGCATGGCAAAGAGGGACTTTGTAGTTAATTGAAATTCATCTGATCACTCTTCATAACATTCTGGAGTATATGCAAATTGCCATCGTACAAACTGAGGCAGCAGACTTTGTGAAAATTAATATTTGTGTCATTCTCAAAACTTTTTGCAACAACTGTATAAGCTTTCTGCAAGGTTCTTAGGGATAGGCCCCTTTTTTCTCCCCTTCCTGTCTGAATGACGTGCCCAAAGTAAACTGCCTGTGGCTCTGGCCCTGAAGCCAGAAAATGCATATAATTGGTACCATTGGTAAGACAACACTTTGAAGATTGTAGAAATGTGAAAATAATGTAGGAGAATATAACACAATAGATATGGTAGAAGAAAATCCATAGAAAAAACAACCAGAATTGTTTGTTGTTGAGAGAGATCATCCTCTTAGGATTGTAAGAGAAAGGTTATTTTGAAAATTAGCTTCCTGGATGCAATTCCTATGGCTTCCACAGGGTGTCAGCAGTCTATGTTCAATGTGTCAGGCTTGTAACTTCATAAACAAATAAGACATATCAGTTTTAGTAGAGGGATACAGTCTTGGAAATTCGTATTTGCCGCTCCATGAAGACATTACGCACCTGCTAAAATCAGTTTCCTATTGAACATACTTCTTTCTTAAATAAATATAATAGTTTGATTGCATTTTAGGGTATCTGAGGTGTAAATAGAAACGTATTTAGATTTTGACAAAGTTTAGGGGTAGATTTTCGGATTCCTTTCTCTGCCTGTTGAACGAGTGGATTACTCAAATCGATGGCGCCAACTAAACAGACTTATTGGGATATAAAGAAGGATTTTATCTAACAAAATGATACTACATGTTATAGCTCAGACCCTTTGGATGACAAATCAGAGGAAGATTTTCAAAAAGTAAGTGAATATTTAATTGTTATTTGTGAATGTATGAAATCTGTGCCGGTGGAAAAATAGGTTGATGTGGGGCGTCGTCCTCAAACAATCACATGGCATGTTTTCGCTGTAATATCTACTGTATATCGGACAGTGCATTTAGATTAACACAAATTTAAGCTTTCAGACGATTTCAGACACTTTTATATGTACATAAATATAAAAAATTCATAATTTTTATGATTATTTATTTGAATTGCGCACCCTCCAGCTTCAGTTGAAGTTAGCAGGAATCCTATTCCTAAGAAGTTTTAAGCAATGCTCTCAATTTGTGGGCAACAAAATCAATACTAAGATTTATGACATAGAACAGGACAAGAAGGCACTTTAACATATTTTTTAGGTAGGCAAGTCATTTAAGAACAAATTCTTATTTACAATGATGGCCTACCGCGGCCAAACCCGGACGACACTGGGCCAATTGTGCGCCGCCCTGTGGGACTCCCAATCACGGCCAGATGTGACGCAGCCTGGATTCAAACCAGTGACTGCAGTGATGCCTCTTGCACTGAGATGCAGTGCCTTGGACCGCTGCGTCACTCGGGAGCCCTTAAAATAATCTAGCATTTTTACTGTATGTAAAACATAGCTACATTAAATATCTCATTCATTCACAGCTCACAGTACTTGCTTTCTATTTAATTAAAAATAAAACAACTTATATAATTGATTCTATGTACATTGCAAAGAGAAAGCCTCTTGTCACTGTTGTTGCTCTGATTCCTTTCTGAAAATTCTTCTTTGGACGTTCAAGCATGATCTTAAAGTAAGTTCCACTTAATTTGATTATCCTTGATGTCTATGGAATTACTGTGACATGGTTAAATAATCCTCCACTGATCCAGTCTACTTAGATCCAGTCTGGTGAAACGTGAGGATGTGAAGCTCACCTAGAGCCTAAATACTTTAGATATATTTCCCCAATTAGAGCATAGAATTTAAAGGGCGAAATCTGCAGTTCAAACAAAAGCCAAGTGTCCACCCTGCCACTGATTTGGTAAACAGCTATACAGTGTTTGTTTACAATTACCTTGTTTACACAACTGTGGAGTCATTTGAACCTTATATTTTGGGTTCTGATGGGGTACAACAGGTGAACTAAACTCATGAGGCATTTATATGTTACATTCTTCAGCAGTCTGAGTATGCAGTATTTAAAAAAACCTTTTTGTTAATGTAACCTTTATTTAACTAGTCAGTTTAGAACAAATTCTTATTTACAATGACTGCCTACCGAGGAACAGTGGGTTAAATGGGCAGATTTTCACCTCGTCAACTCGCGGATTCAATCCATCAACCTTTTGGTTACTGGCCCAACGCTCTAACCACTAGGCTACCTGCCACCACAACACAGTTATAGATAGACCAAGGAAGTGTTGTCTCTGGTCTTTAAGTGTGACAAGCACATCTGCTGTAACTGTGCTGCTAAAATGCTTGTTTTTTGTTACTTTAGTTATAATTCAACAGAATAGTGAGATACTCTGTTTTAGTGTGCAGCCCTTCGTCCTTATGGTAGACCAAGGACCATGAATATTGCAAGACCCCAAATAGTAAAAAAAAAAAAAAGAAAGTCCCCCCAAAAGTCATTGTTAACACTTTCGAAAGTTCTGTTGACGATCTCAAGTCATACGTTAAAAAATTCCTTTTGAATAAAGCAAGTCCTTCCCATTTACTTTGATCTCAATATGGGTTTGAATTCAATCTCGCTAATGTAGAAAGAAAAAACATCTTTAATTCTGACATAATTCTAGAGATGATAGGGGAATTCAGCTTAATTTGTCCATATATTAGTTTAGATAGGGGGTAAGATGAAATACCATACCTCTGAGTCAAAGAAACCTTATCTCTTTTTAATTAAGGGTTTGGGTGGCTGTTTGACATTTTATTCCAAAGCACAAAGTTTTCAGTACAGCTTTATGACATGAAAGCAAAGCTAAGTTTGAAGCATCAAAATCTTCAGAGGGTTTAAAAAAATAAAAAAAAACTTGAGACAGAAGCCTTGGGCGGAAGCCATTTTAGGGCTGAGGTAGGCACCAGGCAGCCTTAGACAGAGCGTGGAGGAGGAGGTTTATTGACAATGACTTGACATGACATAGTAAAGGACTCAGTAGGATGCATTCATCCATCTAGACTCTCTATTTAATGATGTACCGTTGGTGCCTGATGTTTTGATTTCATGACAGAATCCAAAATGGCACCCTATTCCCTACATGACTCTAATAATCAACTAATCACGATTTTCAGTTTAGTTTAATGAGGTGTGTTAACTATAAGGCTGGGGTAAAAGTGCGACACCAATCAGGCCCTATAGTTGGTGCTAGCCCGGGATCCAGGGTGTTGACCATGATGGGGTTGGTGCTAGCTGGGATCCAGGGTGTTGACCATGATGGGGTTGGTGCAAGCTGGGATCCAGGGTGTTGACCATGATGGGGTTGGTGCTAGCTGGGATCCAGGGTGTTGACCATGATGGGGTTGGTGCTAGTTGGGATACTGTCACAGTAAGGAGTTGTAGATATCTAGCTGGGGTAAGATAGCTGGCTAGACGAACTAGACTAATGCACCAATCTTAATCAATTTTAACTGACGTGGACTAATTGAGTGACTAACAGTGAAAAATAACTGCTGATGCTTGAGGTCCAGACCTGAGGTCCAGACCTCTGTCATTTGAAATATATACAGTACCAGTCAAAGGTTTGGACACACCTCATTCAAGGGTTTTTCTTTACTTGTACTATTTTCTACATTGCTGAATAATAGTGAAGGCATCAAAACTATGAAATAACACATATGGAATCATGCAAAAAAACAAAAAAGGTGTTAAACAAAAAAACAGATTTTAGATTTTAGATTCTTCAAAGTAGCCACCTTGATGACAGCTTTGCACATTCTTGGCATTCTATCAACCAGCTTGACCTGGAATGCTTTTCCAACAGTCGTTCCCACATATGAAGTAGTTCCCACATATGCTGAGCACTTGTTGGCTGCTTTTCCTTCACTCTGCCGGTCCAACTCATCCCAAACCATCTCAATTGGTTTGAGGTCAGGTGATTGTAGAGGCTTTTTGAACAATGCCACCACCACATCTACCTTGTATACCACCCCTACCAAATAGGGCTATCTTCTGTATACCACCCCTACCAATTAGGGCTATCTTCTGTATACCACCCCTATCAATTAGGCATATATTCTGTATACCACCCCTACCAAATAGGGATATATTCTGTATACCACCCATACCAATTAGGGCTATCTTCTGTATACCACCCCTATCAATTAGGGAAATATTCTGTATACCACCCCTACCAAATAGGGCTATCTTCTGTATATCACCCCTATCAATTAGGGATATATTCTGTATACCACCCCTACCAAATAGGGCTATCTTCTGTATACCACCCCTATCAATTAGGGATATCTTCTGTATACCACCCCTATCAATTAGGGATATATTCTGTATACCACCCCTACCAAATAGGGCTATCTTCTGTATACCACCCCTATCAATTAGGGATATCTTCTGTATACCACCCCTATCAATTAGGGATATATTCTGTATACCACCCCTACCAAATAGTGTTATCTTCTGTACACCACCTCTATCAATTAGGGATATATTCTGTAAACCACCCCTTCCAATTGGGGCTATCTTCTGTACACCACCCCTACCTTGTCACAACAGAACTGATCGGATCAAACACATGAACAAGGAAATAAAGTCCACAAATAAAATTTTAACAAGGCACACCTGTTCATTGAAATGCATTCTGGTACTGTATATACAGTACAAGAACGCAAGAAAACTCAAAGCTGTAATCACTGCCAAAAGGTGCTTCAACAAAGTACTGAGCAAAGGGTCTGAATACTTATATAAATGTGATGTTTCATTTTAGATTTTATAAATTAGTACATAAAAAAAAATAGTTTTTGCTTTGTCATTATGGGGTATTGTGTGTAGATTGATGAGGGGGAAAAAAACAATTTAATTCATTAGGGAATAAGGTTGTAACCTATCAAAATGTGGAAAAAGTCAAGGGGTCTGAACACTTTCCGAAGGCAATGTATACACTCTACACACACGTACACAAGGATTGTGTGATGTAGATATGTGGTTGTAGAGTAGTGGCCTGAGGAACACACTTAACACTTGTCATCTGTTGTGAAATGTACTGTCATGTTTTATAAAACTGCCTTCATTTTGCTGGACCCTGGGAACTAATGGGGATTCATAATAAACCCCAGGAAGAGTAGCTGCTGTCTTGTCAGGAACTAATGGGGATTCATAATAAACCCCAGGAAGAGTAGCTGCTACCTTGTCAAGAACTAATGGGGATTCATAATAAACCCCGGGATGAGTAACTGCTGTCTTGGAAAGGAACTAATGGGGATCCATAATAAACCCCGGGAAGAGTAGCTGCTGTCTTGGCAGGAACTAATGGGGATCCATAATAAACCCCAGGAAGAGTAGCTGCTGTCTTGGCAGGAACTAATGAGGATCCATAATAAACCCCAGGAAGAGTAGCTGCTGTCTTGTCAGGAACTAATGGGGATTCATAATAAACCCCAGGAAGAGTAGCTGCTGTCTTGGCAGGAACTAATGGGGATCCATAATAAACCCCAGGAAGAGTAGCTGCTGTCTTGGCAGGAACTAATGGGGATTCATAATAAACCCTGGGAAGAGTAGCTGTTGTCTTGGCAGGAACTAATGGGGATCCATAATAAACACTGGGATGAGGAGCTGCTGTCTTGGCAGGAACTAATGGGGATTCATAATAAACCCCGGGAAGAGTAGCTGCTGTCTTGGCAGGAACTAATGGGGATCCATAATAAACACCGGGATGAGTAGCTGCTGTCTTGGCAGGAACTAATGGGGATCCATAATAAACGCCGGGATGAGTAGCTGCTGTCTTGGCAGGAACTAATGGGGATACATCATAAACACTGGGATGAGTAGCTGCTGTCTTGTCAGGAACTAATGGGGATCCATAATAAACCCCAGGAAGAGTAGCTGCTGCCTTGTCAGGAACTAATTGGGATCCATAATAAACGCTAGGAAGAGTAGCTGCTGCCTTGGCAGGAACTTGATATTTTTTGCTCATTGTCAAAATGCTAATTATTCTTTAGGAGCAGCCCCAGGAATGATTCTTAACTTCATGTGTTGAACTCACCACAGGTCTGTCAAGGCAATAATACAATGGCCATGTCCATTAGCTTATAAGTAAATGTTACATTTATAACCCTTTTGCCTGTAGCAGTGTGTAAAGGGATTTTCCGGTTGTCTGCTTTTCTTTTAGTCGTTGAGGAGAGGAGGAAAGAAATGACTGAACAGAGTGAAAATTAAAAGATAGAAAAACCAACCATAGCAAAATATTATTTTCTGGCTATCTCTTCTGCACTGTAGACCCCAGAGACACAGAACACAGAACAAATTATCTTCCGGTTATCTCTTCTGCTCTGTAGACCCCAGAGACACAGAACAGATTCTCTTCTGGCTATCTATTCTGCTCTGTAGACCTCAGAAACACAGAACAGATTCTCTTCTGGTTATCTCTTCTGCTCTGTAGACCCCTGAGACACAGAACACAGAACAGATTCTCTTCTGCCTATCTCTTCTGCTCTATAGACCCCAGAGACACAGATCACGGAACAGATTCTCTTCTGCTCTGTAGACCCCAGAGACACAGAACAGATTCTCTTCTGGCTATCTTTCTCCTCTGTAGTCCCCAGAGACACATAAAACAAAACAGATTCTCTTCTGCTCTGTAGAATATCATATCCGTCGCCAAACCCACTAGCTCCAGGTTATCTATAAGTCTTTGCTAGGTAAAGCTCTGCCTTATCTCATCTCACTGGTCACCATAGCAGCACCCACTCGTAGCATGTGCTCCAGCAGGTATATCTCACTGGCCATCCCCAAAGCCAACACCTCTTTTGTCCATCTTTCCTTCCAGTTCTCTGCTGCCAATGACTGGAACGAATTGCAAAAATCACTGAAGTTGGAGTCTCATATCCCCCTCACTAAATTTAAGCATCAGCTGTCAGAGCAGCTTACCGATCGCTGCAGCTGTACACAGCCCATCTGTAAACAGCCCATCCAACCAACTACCTACCTCATCCCCACATTTGTTTTAGTTTTTCTGCTCTTTTGCACACCAGTATTTCTACTTGCACATCATCATCTGCTCATCTATCACTCCAGTGTAAATTGCTAAATTGTAATTACTTTGCCACTGTGGCCTATTTATTGCCTTACCTCCTTACTTCATTTGCACCCATTGTATACAGATTTTTCTATTGTGTTATTGACTGTACGATTGTTTATCCCGTGTGTAACTCTGTTTGTGTCGTACTGCTTTGCTTTATCTTGGCCAGGTCGGAGATGTAAATGTGAACTTGTTCTCAACTGGCCTACCTGGTTAAATAAAGGGTTAGGGTTATATATATAAATACCTGGATAAATAAAGGTGAAATAAAAAATCTATGGCTAATCACTCTTCAACATTCTAAACAGTGATCAATTCAAATCAAATCAAATTGTATTTGTCACAAGTGCCGAACACAACAGGTGTAGATCTTACTGTGAAATGCTAACTGACAAGCCCTAACCAACAACGCTGTTAATAAATACATGCAATAAAATACATACAAAAAATTTGAATAACAAATAAAAGTAAAAAATAATTAAAGAGCAAAATAACAATGTAGAGGCTATATACAGGGGGTATTACGGTACAGAGTCAATGTGGAGACTATATACAGGGTGTATTGGTACAGAGTCAATGTGGAGGCTATATACAGGGGGTACCAGTACAGAGTCAATGTGGAGGCTATGTACAGGGGGTACCAGTACAGAGTCAATGTGGAGGCTATATACAGGGGGTACCAGTACAGAGTCAATGTGGAGGCTATATACAGGGGGTACCAGTACAGAGTCAATGTGGAGGCTATGTACAGGGGGTACCAGTACAGAGTCAATGTGGAGGCTATATACAGGGGGTACCAGTACAGAGTCAATGTGGAGGCTATATACAGGGGGTACCGGTACAGAGTCAATGTGGAGGCTATATACAGGGTATTACGGTACAGAGTCAATGTGTAGGCTATATACAGGGGGTACCGGTACAGAGTCAATGTGGAGGCTATATACAGGGGGTACTGGTACAGAGTCAATGTGGAGGCTATATACAGGGGGTACCGGTACAGAGTCAATGTGGAGGCTATATACAGGGGGTACTGGTACAGAGTCAAGGTGGAGGCTATATACAGGGGGTACCGGTACAGAGTCAATGTGGAGGCTATATACAGGGTATTACGGTACAGAGTCAATGTGGAGGCTATATACAGGGGGTACCGGTACAGAGTCAATGTGGAGGCTATATACAGGGTATTACGGTACAGAGTCAATGTGGAGGCTATATACAGGGGGTATTGGTACAGAGTCAATGTGGATGCTATATACAGGGGGTACTGGTACAGAGTCAATGTGGAGGCTATATACAGGGGGTATTGGTACAGAGTCAATGTGGAGGCTATATACAGGGGGTATTGGTACAGAGTCAATGTGGAGGCTATATACAGGGGGTACTGGTACAGAGTCAATGTGGAGGCTATATACAGGGGGTATTGGTACAGAGTCAATGTGGAGGCTATATACAGGGGGTATTGGTACAGAGTCAATGTGGAGGCTATATACAGGGGGTACCGGTACAGAATCAATGTGGAGGCTATATACAGGGGGTATTGGTACAGAGTCAATGTGGAGGCTATATACAGGGGGTATTGGTACAGAGTCAATGTGGAGGCTATATACAGGGGGTATTGGTACAGAGTCAATGTGGAGGCTATATACAGGGGGTACCGGTACAGAATCAATGTGGAGGCTATATACAGGGGGTATTGGTACAGAGTCAATGTGGAGGCTATATACAGGGGGTACTGGTACAGAGTCAATGTGGAGGCTATATACAGGGGGTATTGGTACAGAGTCAATGTGGAGGCTATATACAGGGGGTATTGGTACAGAGTCAATGTGGATGCTATATACAGGGGGTATTGGTACAGAGTCAATGTGGAGGCTATATACAGGGGGTATTGGTACAGAGTCAATGTGGATGCTATATACAGGGGGTATTGGTACAGAGTCAATGTGGAGGCTATATACAGGGGGTACTGGTACAGAGTCAATGTGGAGGCTATATACAGGGGGTACTGGTACAGAGTCAATGTGGAGGCTATATACAGGGGGTATTGGTACAGAGTCAATGTGGATGCTATATACAGGGGGTATTGGTACAGAGTCAATGTGGAGGCTATATACAGGGGGTACTGGTACAGAGTCAATGTGGAGGCTATATACAGGGGGTATTGGTACAGAGTCAATGTGGATGCTATATACAGGGGGTATTGGTACAGAGTCAATGTGGAGGCTATATACAGGGGGTATTGGTACAGAGTCAATGTGGAGGCTATATACAGGGGGTATTGGTACAGAGTCAATGTGGATGCTATATGCAGGGGGTATTGGTACAGAGTCAATGTGGAGGCTATATACAGGGGGTACTGGTACAGAGTCAATGTGGAGGCTATATACAGGGGGTACTGGTACAGAGTCAATGTGGAGGCTATATACAGGGGGTATTGGTACAGAGTCAATGTGGAGGCTATATACAGGGGGTATTGGTACAGAGTCAATGTGGAGGCTATATACAGGGGGTACCGGTACAGAGTCAATGTGGAGACTATATACAGGGTGTACCGGTACAGAGTCAATGTGGAGACTATATACAGGGGGTATTGGTACAGAGTCAATGTGGAGGCTATATACAGGGGGGTACTGGTACAGAGTCAATGTGGAGGCTATATACAGGGGGTACTGGTACAGAGTCAATGTGGAGGCTATATACAGGGGGTATTGGTACAGAGTCAATGTGGAGGCTATATACAGGGGGGTACTGGTACAGAGTCAATGTGGAGGCTATATACAGGGGGTACTGGTACAGAGTCAATGTGGAGGCTATATACAGGGGGTATTGGTACAGAGTCAATGTGGAGGCTATATACAGGGGGTATTGGTACAGAGTCAATGTGGAGGCTATATACAGGGGGTACCGGTACAGAGTCAATGTGGAGACTATATACAGGGTGTACCGGTACAGAGTCAATGTGGAGACTATATACAGGGGGTATTGGTACAGAGTCAATGTGGAGGCTATATACAGGGGGTACCGGTACAGAGTCAATGTGGAGACTATATACAGGGTGTACCGGTACAGAGTCAATGTGGAGACTATATACAGGGGGTATTGGTACAGAGTCAATGTGGAGGCTATATACAGGG
This sequence comes from Oncorhynchus clarkii lewisi, assembly GCF_045791955.1. Taxonomy (NCBI): domain Eukaryota; kingdom Metazoa; phylum Chordata; class Actinopteri; order Salmoniformes; family Salmonidae; genus Oncorhynchus; species Oncorhynchus clarkii. The sequence continues at coordinate 47,353,662 of NC_092168.1, read as the reverse complement.
GGGTACTGGTACAGAGTCAATGTGGAGGCTATATACAGGGGGTACTGGTACAGAGTCAATGTGGAGGCTATATACAGGGGGTATTGGTACAGAGTCAATGTGGAGGCTATATACAGGGGGGTACTGGTACAGAGTCAATGTGGAGGCTATATACAGGGGGTACTGGTACAGAGTCAATGTGGAGGCTATATACAGGGGGTATTGGTACAGAGTCAATGTGGAGGCTATATACAGGGGGTATTGGTACAGAGTCAATGTGGAGGCTATATACAGGGGGTATTGGTACAGAGTCAATGTAGAGGCTATATACAGGGGGTATTGGTACAGAGTCAATGTGGAGGCTATATACAGGGGGTATTGGTACAGAGTCAATGTAGAGGCTATATACAGGGGGTATTGGTACAGAGTCAATGTAGAGGCTATATACAGGGGGTATTGGTACAGAGTCAATGTAGAGGCTATATACAGGGGGTATTGGTACAGAGTCAATGTAGAGGCTATATACAGGGGGTATTGGTACAGAGTCAATGTGGAGGCTATATACAGGGGGTACCGGTACAGAGTCAATGTGGAGGCTATATACAGGGGGTACCGGTACAGAGTCAATGTGAAGGCTATATACAGGGGGTACCAGTATAGAGTCAATGTGGAGGCTATATACAGGGGGTACCAGTACAGAGTCAATGTGGAGGCTATATACAGGGTATTACGGTACAGAGTCAATGTGAAGGCTATATACAGGGGGTACCAGTACAGAGTCAATGTGGAGGCTATATACAGGGGGTACCAGTACAGAGTCAATGTGGAGGCTATATACAGGGGGTATTGATACTGAGTCAATGTGGAGGCTATATACAGGGGGTACCGGTACAGAGTCAAGGTGGAGGCTATATACAGGGGGTACCGGTACAGAGTCAATGTGGAGACTATATACAGGGGGTACCGGTACAGAGTCAATGTGGAGGCTATATACAGGGTATTATGGTACAGAGTCAATGTGGAGACTATATACAGGGGGTACCGGTACAGAGTCAATGTGGAGACTATATACAGGGTATTACGGTACAGAGTCAATGTGGAGGCTATATACAGGGGGTACCGGTACAGAGTCAATGTGGAGACTATATACAGGGGGTACCGGTACAGAGTCAATGTGGAGGCTATATACAGGGGGTACCGGTACAGAGTCAATGTGGAGACTATATACAGGGGGTACCGGTACAGAGTCAATGTGGAGACTATATACAGGGGGTACCGGTACAGAGTCAATGTGGAGGCTATATACAGGGGGTACCGGTACAGAGTCAATGTGGAGGCTATATACAGGGGGTACCGGTACAGAGTCAATGTGGAGGCTATATACAGGGGGTACCGGTACAGAGTCAATGTGGAGGCTATATACAGGGGGTACCGGTACAGAGTCAATGTGGAGGCTATATGCAGGGGGTACCGGTACAGAGTCAATGTGGAGGCTATATACAGGGGGTACCGGTACAGAGTCAATGTGGAGGCTATATACAGGGGGTACCGGTACAGAGTCAATGTGGAGGCTATATACAGGGTATTACGGTACAGAGTCAATGTGGAGGCTATATACAGGGTATTACGGTACAGAGTCAATGTGGAGGCTATATACAGGGGGTACCGGTACTGAGTCAATGTGGAGACAATATACAGGGGGTATTGGTACAGAGTCAATGTGGAGGCTATATACAGGGGGTACCGGTACAGAGTCAATGTGGAGGCTATATACAGGGGGTACCGGTACAGAGTCAATGTGGAGACAATATACAGGGGGTACCGGTACAGAGTCAATGTGGAGGCTATATACAGGGGGTACCGGTACAGAGTCAATGTGGAGGCTATATACAGGGGGTACCGGTACAGAGTCAATGTGGAGGCTATATACAGGGGGTACCGGTACAGAGTCAATGTGGAGGCTATATACAGGGGGTACCGGTACAGAGTCAATGTGGAGGCTATATACAGGGGGTACCGGTACAGAGTCAATGTGGAGGCTATATACAGGGGGTACCGGTACAGAGTCAATGTGGAGGCTATATACAGGGGGTACCGGTACAGAGTCAATGTGGAGGCTATATACAGGGGGTACCGGTACAGAGTCAATGTGGAGGCTATATACAGGGGGTACCGGTACAGAGTCAATGTGGAGGCTATATACAGGGGGTATTGGTACAGAGTCAATGTGGAGGCTATATACAGGGGGTACTGGTACAGAGTCAATGTGGAGGCTATATACAGGGGGTACCGGTACAGAGTCAATGTGGAGGCTATATACAGGGTATTACGGTACAGAGTCAATGTGGAGGCTATATACAGGGGGTACCGGTACAGAGTCAATGTGGAGGCTATATACAGGGGGTACCGGTACAGAGTCAATGTGGAGGCTATATACAGGGGGTACCGGTACAGAGTCAATGTGGAGGCTATATACAGGGGGTATTGGTACAGAGTCAATGTGGAGGCTATATACAGGGGGTACTGGTACAGAGTCAATGTGGAGGCTATATACAGGGGGTACCGGTACAGAGTCAATGTGGAGGCTATATACAGGGGGTATTGGTACAGAGTCAATGTGGAGGCTATATACAGGGGGTACTGGTACAGAGTCAATGTGGAGGCTATATACAGGGGGTACCGGTACAGAGTCAATGTGGAGGCTATATACAGGGGGTATTGGTAAAGAGTCAATGTGGAGGCTATATACAGGGGGTATTGATACTGAGTCAATGTGGAGGCTATATGCAGGGTATTACGGTACAGAGTCAATGTGGAGGCTATATACAGGGGGTACCGGTACAGAGTCAATGTGGAGGCTATATACAGGGGGTACCGGTACAGAGTCAATGTGGAGGCTATATACAGGGGGTACCGGTACAGAGTCAATGTGGAGGCTATATACAGGGGGTATTGGTACAGAGTCAATGTGGAGGCTATATACAGGGGGTACTGGTACAGAGTCAATGTGGAGGCTATATACAGGGGGTACTGGTACAGAGTCAATGTGGAGGCTATATACAGGGGGTACCGGTACAGAGTCAATGTGGAGGCTATATACAGGGGGTACCGGTACAGAGTCAATGTGGAGGCTATATACAGGGGGTACCGGTACAGAGTCAATGTGGAGGCTATATACAGGGGGTATTGGTACAGAGTCAATGTGGAGGCTATATACAGGGGGTACCGGTACAGAGTCAATGTGGAGGCTATATACAGGGTATTACGGTACAGAGTCAATGTGGAGGCTATATACAGGGGGTACCGGTACAGAGTCAATGTGGAGGCTATATACAGGGTATTACGGTACAGAGTCAATGTGGAGGCTATATACAGGGGGTACAGGTACAGAGTCAATGTGGAGGCTATATACAGGGGGTACCGGTACAGAGTCAATGTGGAGGCTATATACAGGGGGTACCGGTACAGAGTCAATGTGAAGGCTATATACAGGGGGTACCGGTACAGAGTCTATGTGGAGGCTATATACAGGGGGTACCGGTACAGAGTCAATGTGGAGGCTATATACAGGGGATACCGGTACAGAGTCAATGTGGAGGCTATATACAGGGTATTACGGTACAGAGTCTATGTGGAGGCTATATACAGGGGGTACAGGTACAGAGTCAATGTGGAGGCTATATACAGGATATTACGGTACAGAGTCTATGTGGAGGCTATATACAGGGGGTACCGGTACAGAGTCAATGTGGAGGCTATATACAGGGTATTACGGTACAGAGTCTATGTGGAGGCTATATACAGGGGGTACCGGTACAGAGTCAATGTGGAGGCTATATACAGGGGGTACCGGTACAGAGTCTATGTGGAGGCTATATACAGGGGGTACCGGTACAGAGTCAATGTGGAGGCTATATACAGGGTGTTACGGTACAGAGTCAATGTGGAGGCTATAGACAGGGGGTATTGGTACAGAGTCAATGTGGAGGCTATATACAGGGGGTACCGGTACAGAGTCAATGTGGAGGCTATATACAGGGGGTACCGGTACAGAGTCAATGTGGAGGCTATATACAGGGTATTACGGTACAGAGTCAATGTGGAGGCTATATACAGGGGGTACCGGTACAGAGTCAATGTGGAGGCTATATACAGGGGGTACCGGTACAGAGTCAATGTGGAGGCTATATACAGGGGGTACCGGTACAGAGTCAATGTGGAGGCTATATACAGGGTATTACGGTACAGAGTCAATGTGGAGGCTATATACAGGGGGTACCGGTACAGAGTCAATGTGGAGGCTATATACAGGGTATTACGGTACAGAGTCAATGTGGAGGCTATATACAGGGTGTTACGGTACAGAGTCAATGTGAAGGCTATATACAGGGGGTACCGGTACAGAGTCAATGTGGAGGCTATATACAGGGGGTATTGGTACAGAGTCAATGTGGAGGCTATATACAGGGGGTATTGATACTGAGTCAATGTGGAGGCTATATACAGGGGGTATTGATACTGAGTCAATGTGGAGGCTATATACAGGGGGTATTGGTACAGAGTCAATGTGGAGGCTATATACAGGGGGTATTGGTACAGAGTCAGTGTGGAGGCTATATACAGGGGGTATTGGTACAGAGTCAGTGTGGAGGCTATATACAGGGGGTATTGGTACAGAGTCAGTGTGGAGGCTATATACAGGGGGTATTACGGTACAGAGTCAATGTGGAGGCTATATACAGGGGGTACCGGTACAGAGTCAATGTGGAGGCTATATACAGGGGGTATTGGTACAGAGTCAATGTGGAGGCTATATACAGGGGGTACTGGTACAGAGTCAATGTGGAGGCTATATACAGGGGGTACTGGTACAGAGTCAATGTGGAGGCTATATACAGGGGGTATTGGTACAGAGTCAATGTGGAGGCTATATACAGGGGGTACCGGTACAGAGTCAATGTGGAGGCTATATACAGGGGGTACTGGTACAGAGTCAATGTGGAGGCTATATACAGGGGGTACTGGTACAGAGTCAATGTGGAGGCTATATACAGGGGGTACTGGTACAGAGTCAATGTGGAGGCTATATACAGGGGGTATTGGTACAGAGTCAATGTGGAGGCTATATACAGGGGGTACCGGTACAGAGTCAATGTGGAGGCTATATACAGGGGGTACTGGTACAGAGTCAATGTGGAGGCTATATACAGGGGGTATTGGTACAGAGTCAATGTGGAGGCTATATACAGGGGGTACTGGTACAGAGTCAATGTGGAGGCTATATACAGGGGGTACTGGTACAGAGTCAATGTGGAGGCTATATACAGGGGGTATTGGTACAGAGTCAATGTGGAGGCTATATACAGGGGGTACTGGTACAGAGTCAATGTGGAGGCTATATACAGGGGGTACTGGTACAGATTCAATGTGGAGGCTATATACAGGGTATTACGGTACAGAGTCAATGTGGAGGCTATATACAGGGGGTATTGATACTGAGTCAATGTGGAGGCTATATACAGGGGGTATTGGTACAGAGTCAATGTGGAGGCTATATACAGGGGGTACTGGTACAGAGTCAATGTGGAGGCTATATACAGGGGGTATTGGTACAGAGTCAATGTGGAGGCTATATACAGGGGGTATTGGTACAGAGTCAATGTGGAGGCTATATACAGGGGGTACTGGTACAGAGTCAATGTGGAGGCTATATACAGGGGGTACTGGTACAGATTCAATGTGGAGGCTATATACAGGGTATTACGGTACAGAGTCAATGTGGAGGCTATATACAGGGGGTATTACGGTACAGAGTCAATGTGGAGGCTATATACAGGGTATTACGGTACAGAGTCAATGTGGAGGCTATATACAGGGGGTACCGGTACAGAGTCAATGTGGAGGCTATATACAGGGGGTATTGGTACAGAGTCAATGTGGAGGCTATATACAGGGTATTACGGTACAGAGTCAATGTGGAGGCTATATACAGGGGGTACTGGTACAGAGTCAATGTGGAGGCTATATACAGGGGGTACCGGTACAGAGTCAATGTGGAGGCTATATACAGGGGGTATTGGTACAGAGTCAATGGGGAGGCTATATACAGGGGGTACTGGTACAGAGTCAATGTGGAGGCTATATACAGGGGGTACTGGTACAGAGTCAATGTGGAGGCTATATACAGGGGGTATTGGTACAGAGTCAATGTGGAGGCTATATACAGGGGGTATTGGTACAGAGTCAATGTGGAGGCTATATACAGGGGGTACTGGTACAGAGTCAATGTGGAGGCTATATACAGGGGGTACCGGTACAGAGTCAATGTGGAGGCTATATACAGGGGGTACCGGTACAGAGTCAATGTGGAGGCTATATACAGGGTATTACGGTACAGAGTCAATGTGGAGGCTATATACAGGGGGTACTGGTACAGAGTCAATGTGGAGGCTATATACAGGGGGTACCGGTACAGAGTCAATGTGGAGGCTATATACAGGGGGTATTGGTACAGAGTCAATGGGGAGGCTATATACAGGGGGTACTGGTACAGAGTCAATGTGGAGGCTATATACAGGGGGTACTGGTACAGAGTCAATGTGGAGGCTATATACAGGGGGTATTGATACTGAGTCAATGTGGAGGCTATATACAGGGGGTATTGATACTGAGTCAATGTGGAGGCTATATACAGGGGGTATTGGTACAGAGTCAATGTGGAGGCTATATACAGGGGGTATTGGTACAGAGTCAGTGTGGAGGCTATATACAGGGGGTATTGGTACAGAGTCAGTGTGGAGGCTATATACAGGGGGTATTGGTACAGAGTCAGTGTGGAGGCTATATACAGGGGGTATTACGGTACAGAGTCAATGTGGAGGCTATATACAGGGGGTACCGGTACAGAGTCAATGTGGAGGCTATATACAGGGGGTATTGGTACAGAGTCAATGTGGAGGCTATATACAGGGGGTACTGGTACAGAGTCAATGTGGAGGCTATATACAGGGGGTACTGGTACAGAGTCAATGTGGAGGCTATATACAGGGGGTATTGGTACAGAGTCAATGTGGAGGCTATATACAGGGGGTACCGGTACAGAGTCAATGTGGAGGCTATATACAGGGGGTACTGGTACAGAGTCAATGTGGAGGCTATATACAGGGGGTATTGGTACAGAGTCAATGTGGAGGCTATATACAGGGGGTACTGGTACAGAGTCAATGTGGAGGCTATATACAGGGGGTACTGGTACAGAGTCAATGTGGAGGCTATATACAGGGGGTATTGGTACAGAGTCAATGTGGAGGCTATATACAGGGGGTACTGGTACAGAGTCAATGTGGAGGCTATATACAGGGGGTACTGGTACAGATTCAATGTGGAGGCTATATACAGGGTATTACGGTACAGAGTCAATGTGGAGGCTATATACAGGGGGTATTGATACTGAGTCAATGTGGAGGCTATATACAGGGGGTATTGGTACAGAGTCAATGTGGAGGCTATATACAGGGGGTACTGGTACAGAGTCAATGTGGAGGCTATATACAGGGGGTATTGGTACAGAGTCAATGTGGAGGCTATATACAGGGGGTATTGGTACAGAGTCAATGTGGAGGCTATATACAGGGGGTATTGGTACAGAGTCAATGTGGAGGCTATATACAGGGGGTATTGGTACAGAGTCAATGTGGAGGCTATATACAGGGGGTACTGGTACAGAGTCAATGTGGAGGCTATATACAGGGGGTACTGGTACAGATTCAATGTGGAGGCTATATACAGGGTATTACGGTACAGAGTCAATGTGGAGGCTATATACAGGGGGTATTACGGTACAGAGTCAATGTGGAGGCTATATACAGGGTATTACGGTACAGAGTCAATGTGGAGGCTATATACAGGGGGTACCGGTACAGAGTCAATGTGGAGGCTATATACAGGGGGTATTGGTACAGAGTCAATGTGGAGGCTATATACAGGGTATTACGGTACAGAGTCAATGTGGAGGCTATATACAGGGGGTACAGGTACAGAGTCAATGTGGAGGCTATATACAGGGGGTACCGGTACAGAGTCAATGTGGAGGCTATATACAGGGGGTATTGGTACAGAGTCAATGGGGAGGCTATATACAGGGGGTACTGGTACAGAGTCAATGTGGAGGCTATATACAGGGGGTACTGGTACAGAGTCAATGTGGAGGCTATATACAGGGGGTATTGGTACAGAGTCAATGTGGAGGCTATATACAGGGGGTATTGGTACAGAGTCAATGTGGAGGCTATATACAGGGGGTACCGGTACAGAGTCAATGTGGAGGCTATATACAGGGGGTACCGGTACAGAGTCAATGTGGAGGCTATGTACAGGGGGTACCGGTACAGAGTCAATGTGGAGGCTATATACAGGGGGTACCGGTACAGAGTCAATGTGGAGGCTATATACAGGGGGTACCGGTACAGAGTCAATGTGGAGGCTATATACAGGGGGTACCGGTACAGAGTCAATGTGGAGGCTATATACAGGGGGTATTGGTACAGAGTCAATGTGGAGGCTATATACAGGGGGTATTGGTACAGAGTCAATGTGGAGGCTATAGACAGGGGGTATTGGTACAGAGTCAATGTGGAGGCTATATACAGGGGGTACCGGTACTGAGTCAATGTGGAGACTATATACAGGGGGTATTGGTACAGAGTCAATGTGGAGGCTATATACAGGGGGTACCAGTACAGAGTCAATGTGGAGGCTATATACAGGGGATACCAGTACAGATCAATGTGGAGGCTATATACAGGGGGTATTACGGTACAGAGTCAATGTGGAGGCTATATACAGGGGGTATTGGTACAGAGTCAATGTGGAGGCTATATACAGGGGGTACCGGTACAGAGTCAATGTGGAGGCTATATACAGGGGGTATTGGTACAGAGTCAATGTAGAGGCTATATACAGGGGGTATTGGTACAGAGTCAATGTGGAGGCTATATACAGGGGGTATTGGTACAGAGTCAATGTGGAGGCTATAGACAGGGGGTATTGGTACAGAGTCAATGTGGAGACTATATACAGGGGGTACCGGTACAGAGTCAATGTGGAGGCTATATACAGGGGGTATTACGGTACAGAGTCAATGTGGAGGCTATATACAGGGGGTATTGGTACAGAGTCAATGTGGAGGCTATATACAGGGGGTATTGGTACAGAGTCAATGTGGAGGCTATAGACAGGGGGTATTGGTACAGAGTCAATGTGGAGGCTATAGACAGGGGGTACCGGTACAGAGTCAATGTGGAGGCTATATACAGGGGGTATTACGGTACAGAGTCAATGTGGAGGCTATATACAGGGGGTATTGGTACAGAGTCAATGTGGAGGCTATATACAGGGGGTATTACGGTACAGAGTCAATGTGGAGGCTATATACAGGGGGTACCGGTACAGAGTCAATGTGGAGGCTATATTCAGGGGGTACCGGTACAGAGTCAATGTGGAGGCTATATACAGGGGGTATTGGTACAGAGTCAATGTGGAGGCTATATACAGGGGGTATTGGTACAGAGTCAATGTGGAGGCTATATACAGGGGGTATTGGTACAGAGTCAATGTGGAGGCTATATACAGGGGGTACCGGTACAGAGTCAATGTGGAGGCTATATACAGGGGGTACCGGTACTGAGTCAATGTGGAGGCTATATACAGGGGGTATTACGGTACAGAGTCAATTTGGAGGCTATATACAGGGGGTATTGGTACAGAGTCAATGTGGAGGCTATATACAGGGGGTATTACGGTACAGAGTCAATGTGGAGGCTATATACAGGGGGTACCGGTACAGAGTCAATGTGGAGGCTATATACAGGGGGTACCGGTACAGAGTCAATGTGGAGGCTATATACAGGGGGTATTGGTACAGAGTCAATGTGGAGGCTATATACAGGGGGTATTGGTACAGAGTCAATGTGGAGGCTATATACAGGGGGTATTGGTACAGAGTCAATGTGGAGGCTATATACAGGGGGTACCGGTACAGAGTCAATGTGGAGGCTATATACAGGGGGTACCGGTACTGAGTCAATGTGGAGGCTATATACAGGGGGTACTGGTACAGAGTCAATGTGGAGGCTGTATACAGGGGGTACCGGTACAGAGTCAATGTGGAGGCTATATACAGGGGGTACCGGTACTGAGTCAATGTGGAGGCTATATACAGGGGGTACTGGTACAGAGTCAATGTGGAGGCTGTATACAGGGGGTACTGGTACAGAGTCAATGTGGAGGCTGTATACAGGGGGTACTGGTACAGAGTCAATGTGGAGGCTATATACAGGGGGTACTGGTACAGAGTCAATGTGGAGGCTATATACAGGGGGTACTGGTACAGAGTCAATGTGGAGGCTATATACAGGGGGTACCGGTACAGAGTCAATGTGGAGGCTATATACAGGGGGTACCGGTACAGAGTCAATGTGGAGGCTATATACAGGGGGTACTGGTACAGAGTCAATGTGGAGGCTATATACAGGGGGTACTGGTACAGAGTCAATGTGGAGGCTATATACAGGGGGTATTGGTACAGAGTCAATGTGGAGGCTATATACAGGGGGTATTGGTACAGAGTCAATGTGGAGGCTATATACAGGGGGTATTGGTACAGAGTCAATGTGGAGGCTATATACAGGGGGTACCGGTACTGAGTCAATGTGGAGGCTATATACAGGGGGTATTGGTACAGAGTCAATGTGGAGGCTATATACAGGGGGTACCGGTACAGAGTCAATGTGGAGGCTATAGACAGGGGGTATTGGTACAGAGTCAATGTGGAGGCTATATACAGGGGGTATTACGGTACAGAGTCAATGTGGAGGCTATATACAGGGGGTATTGGTACAGAGTCAATGTGGAGGCTATATACAGGGGGTATTACGGTACAGAGTCAATGTGGAGGCTATATACAGGGGGTACCGGTACAGAGTCAATGTGGAGGCTATATACAGGGGGTACCGGTACAGAGTCAATGTGGAGGCTATATACAGGGGGTATTGGTACAGAGTCAATGTGGAGGCTATATACAGGGGGTATTGGTACAGAGTCAATGTGGAGGCTATATACAGGGGGTATTGGTACAGAGTCAATGTGGAGGCTATATACAGGGGGTACCGGTACAGAGTCAATGTGGAGGCTATATACAGGGGGTACCGGTACTGAGTCAATGTGGAGGCTATATACAGGGGGTACTGGTACAGAGTCAATGTGGAGGCTGTATACAGGGGGTACCGGTACAGAGTCAATGTGGAGGCTATATACAGGGGGTACCGGTACTGAGTCAATGTGGAGGCTATATACAGGGGGTACTGGTACAGAGTCAATGTGGAGGCTGTATACAGGGGGTACTGGTACAGAGTCAATGTGGAGGCTGTATACAGGGGGTACTGGTACAGAGTCAATGTGGAGGCTATATACAGGGGGTACTGGTACAGAGTCAATGTGGAGGCTATATACAGGGGGTACTGGTACAGAGTCAATGTGGAGGCTATATACAGGGGGTACCGGTACAGAGTCAATGTGGAGGCTATATACAGGGGGTACCGGTACAGAGTCAATGTGGAGGCTATATACAGGGGGTACTGGTACAGAGTCAATGTGGAGGCTATATACAGGGGGTACTGGTACAGAGTCAATGTGGAGGCTATATACAGGGGGTATTGGTACAGAGTCAATGTGGAGGCTATATACAGGGGGTATTGGTATAGAGTCAATGTGGAGGCTATACACAGGGGGTATTGGTACAGAGTCAATGTGGAGGCTATATACAGGGGGTATTGGTACAGAGTCAATGTGGAGGCTATATACAGGGGGTATTGGTACAGAGTCAATGTGGAGGCTATATACAGGGGGTATTGGTACAGAGTCAATGTGGAGGCTATATACAGGGGGTATTGGTACAGAGTCAATGTGGAGGCTATATACAGGGGGTATTGGTACAGAGTCAATGTGGAGGCTATATACAGGGGGTATTGGTACAGAGTCACTGTGGAGGCTATATACAGGGGGTATTGGTACAGAGTCAATGTGGAGGCTATATACAGGGGGTATTGGTACAGAGTCAATGTGGAGGCTATATACAGGGGGTATTGATACTGAGTCAATGTGGAGGCTATTTACAGGGGGTATTGATACTGAGTCAATGTGGAGGCTATATACAGGGGGTATTGGTACAGAGTCAATGTGGAGGCTATATACAGGGGGTACTGGTACAGAGTCAATGTGGAGGCTATATACAGGGGGTATTGATACTGAGTCAATGTGGAGGCTATATACAGGGGGTATTGATACTGAGTCAATGTGGAGGCTATATACAGGGGGTATTGGTACAGAGTCAATGTGGAGGCTATATACAGGGGGTATTGGTACAGAGTCAATGTGGAGGCTATATACAGGGGGTATTGGTACAGAGTCAATGTGGAGGCTATATACAGGGGGTATTGGTACAGAGTCAATGTGGAGGCTATATACAGGGGGTATTGGTACAGAGTCAATGTGGAGGCTATATACAGGGGGTATTGGTACAGAGTCAATGTGGAGGCTATATACAGGGGGTATTGGTACAGAGTCAATGTGGAGGCTATATACAGGGGGTATTGGTACAGAGTCAATGTGGAGGCTATATACAGGGGGTATTGGTACAGAGTCAATGTGGAGGCTATATACAGGGGGTATTGGTACAGAGTCAATGTGGAGGCTATATACAGGGGGTATTGGTACAGAGTCAATGTGGAGGCTATATACAGGGGGTACCGGTACAGAGTCAATGTGGAGGCTATATACAGGGGGTACCGGTACTGAGTCAATGTGGAGGCTATATACAGGGGGTACTGGTACAGAGTCAATGTGGAGGCTGTATACAGGGGGTACCGGTACAGAGTCAATGTGGAGGCTATATACAGGGGGTACCGGTACTGAGTCAATGTGGAGGCTATATACAGGGGGTATTGGTACAGAGTCAATGTGGAGGCTATATACAGGGGGTACCGGTACAGAGTCAATGTGGAGGCTATATACAGGGGGTATTGGTACAGAGTCAATGTGGAGGCTATATACAGGGGGTACTGGTACAGAGTCAATGTGGAGGCTATATACAGGGGGTATTGATACTGAGTCAATGTGGAGGCTATATACAGGGGGTATTGATACTGAGTCAATGTGGAGGCTATATACAGGGGGTATTGGTACAGAGTCAATGTGGAGGATATATACAGGGGGTACCGGTACAGAGTCAATGTGGAGGCTATATACAGGGGGTACTGGTACAGAGTCAATGTGGAGGCTGTATACAGGGGGTACTGGTACAGAGTCAATGTGGAGGCTGTATACAGGGGGTACTGGTACAGAGTCAATGTGGAGGCTATATACAGGGGGTACTGGTACAGAGTCAATGTGGAGGCTATATACAGGGGGTACTGGTACAGAGTCAATGTGGAGGCTATATACAGGGGGTACCGGTACAGAGTCAATGTGGAGGCTATATACAGGGGGTACCGGTACAGAGTCAATGTGGAGGCTATATACAGGGGGTACTGGTACAGAGTCAATGTGGAGGCTATATACAGGGGGTACTGGTACAGAGTCAATGTGGAGGCTATATACAGGGGGTATTGGTACAGAGTCAATGTGGAGGCTATATACAGGGGGTATTGGTACAGAGTCAATGTGGAGGCTATATACAGGGGGTACTGGTACAGAGTCAATGTGGAGGCTATATACAGGGGGTACTGGTACAGAGTCAATGTGGAGGCTATATACAGGGGGTATTGGTACAGAGTCAATGTGGAGGCTATACACAGGGGGTATTGGTACAGAGTCAATGTGGAGGCTATATACAGGGGGTATTGGTACAGAGTCAATGTGGAGGCTATATACAGGGGGTATTGGTACAGAGTCAATGTGGAGGCTATATACAGGGGGTATTGGTACAGAGTCAATGTGGAGGCTATATACAGGGGGTATTGGTACAGAGTCAATGTGGAGGCTATATACAGGGGGTATTGGTACAGAGTCAATGTGGAGGCTATATACAGGGGGTATTGATACTGAGTCAATGTGGAGGCTATATACAGGGGGTATTGATACTGAGTCAATGTGGAGGCTATATACAGGGGGTATTGGTACAGAGTCAATGTGGAGGCTATATACAGGGGGTACTGGTACAGAGTCAATGTGGAGGCTATATACAGGGGGTATTGATACTGAGTCAATGTGGAGGCTATATACAGGGGGTATTGATACTGAGTCAATGTGGAGGCTATATACAGGGGGTATTGGTACAGAGTCAATGTGGAGGCTATATACAGGGGGTATTGGTACAGAGTCAATGTGGAGGCTATATACAGGGGGTATTGGTACAGAGTCAATGTGGAGGCTATATACAGGGGGTATTGGTACAGAGTCAATGTGGAGGCTATATACAGGGGGTATTGGTACAGAGTCAATGTGGAGGCTATATACAGGGGGTATTGGTACAGAGTCAATGTGGAGGCTATATACAGGGGGTATTGGTACAGAGTCAATGTGGAGGCTATATACAGAGGGTATTGGTACAGAGTCAATGTGGAGGCTATATACAGGGGGTATTGGTACAGAGTCAATGTGGAGGCTATATACAGGGGGTATTGGTACAGAGTCAATGTGGAGGCTATATACAGGGGGTATTGGTACAGAGTCAATGTGGAGGCTATATACAGGGGGTACCGGTACAGAGTCAATGTGGAGGCTATATACAGGGGGTACCGGTACTGAGTCAATGTGGAGGCTATATACAGGGGGTACTGGTACAGAGTCAATGTGGAGGCTGTATACAGGGGGTACCGGTACAGAGTCAATGTGGAGGCTATATACAGGGGGTACCGGTACTGAGTCAATGTGGAGGCTATATACAGGGGGTATTGGTACAGAGTCAATGTGGAGGCTATATACAGGGGGTACCGGTACTGAGTCAATGTGGAGGCTATATACAGGGGGTATTGGTACAGAGTCAATGTGGAGGCTATATACAGGGGGTACTGGTACAGAGTCAATGTGGAGGCTATATACAGGGGGTATTGATACTGAGTCAATGTGGAGGCTATATACAGGGGGTATTGATACTGAGTCAATGTGGAGGCTATATACAGGGGGTATTGGTACAGAGTCAATGTGGAGGATATATACAGGGGGTACCGGTACAGAGTCAATGTGGAGGCTATATACAGGGGGTACTGGTACAGAGTCAATGTGGAGGCTATAGACAGGGGGTATTGGTACAGAGTCAATGTGGAGGCTATATACAGGGGGTATTGGTACAGAGTCAATGTGGAGGCTATATACAGGGGGTATTGGTACAGAGTCAATGTGGAGGCTATATACAGGGGGTATTGGTACAGAGTCAATGTGGAGGCTATATACAGGGGGTATTGGTACAGAGTCAATGTGGAGGCTATATACAGGGGGTATTGGTACAGAGTCAATGTGGAGACTATATACAGGGGGTATTGGTACAGAGTCAATGTGGAGGCTATATACAGTATTGGTACAGAGTCAATGTGGAGGCTATATACAGAGGGTATTGGTACAGAGTCAATGTGGATGCTATATACAGGGGGTATTGGTACAGAGTCAATGTGGAGGCTATATACAGGGGGTATTGGTACAGAGTCAATGTAGAGGCTATATACAGGGGGTATTGGTACAGAGTCAATGTGGAGGCTATATACAGGGGGTACCAGTACAGAGTCAATGTGGAGGCTATATACAGGGGGTATTGGTACAAAGTCAATATGGAGGCTATATACAGCTATATACAGTATACAGTATACAGTAATACAGTATTGGTACAGAGTCAATGTGGAGGCTATATACAGGGGGTACTGGTACAGAGTCAATGTGGAGGCTATATACAGGGGGTATTGATACTGAGTCAATGTGGAGGCTATATACAGGGGGTATTGGTACAGAGTCAATGTGGAGGATATATACAGGGGGTACCGGTACAGAGTCAATGTGGAGGCTATATACAGGGGGTACTGGTACAGAGTCAATGTGGAGGCTATAGACAGGGGGTATTGGTACAGAGTCAATGTGGAGGCTATATACAGGGGGTATTGGTACAGAGTCAATGTGGAGGCTATATACAGGGGGTATTGGTACAGAGTCAATGTGGAGGCTATATACAGGGGGTATTGGTACAGAGTCAATGTGGAGGCTATATACAGGGGGTATTGGTACAGAGTCAATGTAGAGGCTATATACAGGGGGTATTGGTACAGAGTCAATGTGGAGGCTATATACAGGGGGTATTGGTACAGAGTCAATGTGGAGGCTATATACAGGGGGTATTGGTACAGAGTCAATGTGGAGGCTATATACAGGGGGTATTGGTACAGAGTCAACGTGGAGGCTATATACAGGGGGTATTGGTACAGAGTCAATGTGGAGACTATATACAGGGGGTATTGGTACAGAGTCAATGTGGAGGCTATATACAGTATTGGTACAGAGTCAATGTGGAGGCTATATACAGAGGGTATTGGTACAGAGTCAATGTGGATGCTATATACAGGGGGTATTGGTACAGAGTCAATGTGGAGGCTATATACAGGGGGTATTGGTACAGAGTCAATGTAGAGGCTATATACAGGGGGTATTGGTACAGAGTCAATGTGGAGGCTATATACAGGGGGTACCGGTACAGAGTCAATGTGGAGGCTATATACAGGGGGTTTTGGTACAAAGTCAATATGGAGGCTATATACAGCTATATACAGTATACAGTATACAGTAATACAGTATTGGTACAGAGTCAATGTGGAGGCTATATACAGGGGGTACTGGTACAGAGTCAATGTGGAGGCTATATACAGGGGGTATTGATACTGAGTCAAAGTGGAGGCTATATACAGGGGGTATTGGTACAGAGTCAATGTGGAGGATATATACAGGGGGTACCGGTACAGAGTCAATGTGGAGGCTATATACAGGGGGTACTGGTACAGAGTCAATGTGGAGGCTATAGACAGGGGGTATTGGTACAGAGTCAATGTGGAGGCTATATACAGGGGGTATTGGTACAGAGTCAATGTGGAGGCTATATACAGGGGGTATTGGTACAGAGTCAATGTAGAGGCTATATACAGGGGGTATTGGTACAGAGTCAATGTGGAGGCTATATAAAGGGGGTACCAGTACAGAGTCAATGTGGAGGCTATATACAGGGGGTATTGGTACAAAGTCAATGTGGAGGCTATATACAGGGGGTATTGGTACAGAGTCAATGTGGAGGCTATATACAGGGGGTATTGGTACAGAGTCAATGTGGAGGCTATATACAGGGGGTATTGGTACAGAGTCAATGTGGAGGCTATATACAGGGGGTATTGGTACAGAGTCAATGTGGAGGCTATATACAGGGGGTATTGGTACAGAGTCAATGTGGAGGCTATATACAGGGGGTATTGGTACAGAGTCAATGTGGAGGCTGTATACAGGGGGTATTGGTACAGAGTCAATGTGGAGGCTATATACAGGGGGTATTGGTACAGAGTCAATGTTTAGGCTATATACAGGGGGTATTGGTACAGAGTCAATGTGGAGGCTGTATACAGGGGGTATTGGTACAGAGTCAATGTGGAGGCTATATACAGGGGGTATTGGTACAGAGTCAATGTGGAGGCTATATACAGGGGGTATTGGTACAGAGTCAATGTGGAGGCTATATACAGGGGGTATTGGTACAGAGTCAATGTGCGGGGGCACCGGTTAGTCGAGGTAATTGAGGTAATATGTACATGTAGGTAGAGTTATTAAAGTGACTATGCATAGATAATAACAGAGGGGGGGGGGGGGGGGGGGGGGCAATGCAAATAGTCTGGGTAGCCATTTGATTAGATGCTCAGGAGTCTTATGGCTTGGGGGTAGAAGCTGTTTAGAAGCCTCTTGGACCTAGACTTGGCGCTCCGGTACCGCTTGCCGTGCGGTAGCAGAGAGAACAGTCTATGACTAGGGTGGCTGGAGTCTTTGATAATTTTAGGGCCTTCCTCTGACAGCCTGGTATAGAGGTCATGGATGGCTACCCTCTGTAGTGCCTTGCGGTCGGAAGTCAAGCATTTGCCACCCATCAGGATGGCAACCCATCAGGATGCTCTCGACGGTGCAGCTGTAGAACCTTTTGAGGATCTGAGGACCCATGCCAAAACTTTTCAGTGTCCTAAGGAGGAATAGGTTTTGTCATGACTTCTTCACGACTGTCTTGGTGTACTTGGACCAGGTTAGGTTGTTGATGATGTGGACACCAAGAAACTCTAAGCTCTCAACCTGCTCCACTACAGCCCTGTCGATGAGAATGGGGGCTTGCTCGGTTCTCCTTTTCCCGTAGTCCACAATCATCTCCTTTGTCTTGATCACGTTGAGGGAGAGGTTGTTGTCTTGGCACCACAAGGCCAGGTCTCTGACCTCCTCCCTATAAGGATGTCTCGTCTTTGTCGGATCAATGGCTAATCAGTGATCAACGGCTAATCACTGACCAACAGTTAATCATTGATTATAAACCATTTGCTAAAAGGGTTACTTCCCTCGGGACCGCGGCTCGACTGGCCTCTGACTTAGAGAAAAAAGCAACCATTAGTGTTATTAGTGCTTTTTATTTAATTCCAGTCTCTTCGTCATTGAGGCGATTTGTTGAGGGAAAGATGGATACGGTGTAACGATTTTCGTTGGTGAAAGAAGGAGTAGACCAAAGCGCAGCGTGCCACGTGTTCACGATGCCTTTAATAAACTGAACACTGAATACAAACGAACAAAAAAAATGCAACCGCATATCCCAGGCACACACAGTGCCACCCTAGCATCCTATTCCCTATACACTCTTATAAAGAACCTTAAAGGGTTCTTTGGCTGTCCCCATTGGAGAACCCTTTGTAGAACCCTTTTAGATACTACGTAGAACCCGTTTGGTTCCAGATAGAACCCTTGTGGGTCCCATGTAGTACCCTTTCCACAGAGGGTTCTACATGGATCCAAAACGGGTTCTACCTGGAACCAGAAAGGGTTCTCCTGTGTGGATAGCCGAAAAATCCTTTTGGAACGATTTTGTTTTTCTTCTAAGTTTGTATACGTCACTATAGTAGTGCACGATATAGTGAATATAGGCTTCACACCCCTCCATGTACATGCCTCAAGGGCACAACAGCAGACAATGTCTGCTAAATCTAGGATTTGATGCGAGCAACCCTTCAGTTGCTCAATTCCTGAAAATATCTTTCCGTTAGACCCGGGATTCAAACTATCAATGCAACACTCCGGTTGCTGGCTCGCCTCTCCAACCGCTCATACTGTACTAAAAAATCTATCTGTACTATTCTAAAAAAAACATAAAATGACATCAGTCTTATACAACCACATGTATACCTACCACGGGAGGCTGCTGAGGGGAGGAAGGTTCATAATAATGTCCGGAATGGAGCAAATGGAATGGCATCAAACGCCTGGAAACCATGGAAACCATGCGTTTGATGTATTTGATACCATTCCACTGATTCCTCTCCAGTCATTACCACGAGCCTGTCCTCCCCCAATTAAGGTGTCACCAGCCTCCTGTGATACCTATGACACACGAAAATGTACAAAATAGGAACAGGCAAATGACTTTAGCTTGTGACTCTGGCTGACTCCCCTGAACTGTCTGAACATCAAGTCACGTCTCTTCTCTGGAGTCTGACTGAGAGACAAGCAAAATATCAACAGACAATTATGTTTTCATGACTGACTATGAATAATAACGATGCGCTAAAAAGGTGACTAATGAATGATGCAACAGCCATGATTGGACTCTGACAGGAAACAGGAAGTACAGCAGATCATCGTGGGTGTGATTAATGAGAGGGTTATGTATGTATGTATGTATGTGTGTGTGTGTGTGTGTGTCTGTGTGTGTGTGTGTGTGTGTGTGTGTGTGTGTGTTCGTGCGTGTGTGCATGTTTTAGGGAGGAATTCTGTCAAATACATGCCAAATTAAGTGAGTTTATTCATTATTTTCCTAATCGAGACCTTTGTCTCTGAGCAAAGCATAGTTCTGAGATATTCATCATCAACATTTTCACCTCCCAGATTTGATAAACTTTTTTAAAGTGAATTCCCTAAGATTTTCCTCTGATTTCTGCCTGCCATATCAATTCTGTTATAGTCTCAGACCTTATTTTAGTGTTTTCTATCCAATGGTACCAATTATATGCATATCCTGGCTTCTGGGCCTGAGTAACAGGCAGTTTACTTTGGACACGTCATTCAGACATGAAGTGGAGAAAAAAGGGGCCTATCCCTAAGAAGTTTTAAGGATCATACTCTTTTTTTAGATTTTTGCCTAAAATGACATACTCAAATCTAACTACCTGTAGCTCAGGACCTGAAGCAAGGGCATATTCTTGGTACCATTTGAAAGGAAACACTTTGATGTTAGTGTAAATGTGAAATGAATGTAGAATAATGAAAGTTGTTAGATCTGGTCAAAGAGCCAGATCTTTACCAGAGAGAGCAGTGGGTTCAAACTGTAGAACCCAGTCCCTACATTTGAATATAAAAATAGATTTTTATCAAACAAACAAAACTATGCTACCTTTTATATCTGGGACACTCAGGATGACAAATCAGAGCAAGATTACTGAATGTAAGTACATTATTTACCTTCAGAGGTGAATGTATCAAACCAGTTGCTGTGATAATAAGCATTTTGTTGTTGTGCACTCTCCTCAAACAATAGCATGGTATTTTTTCACTGTATTACCTACTGTAAATTGGACAGTGCAGTTAGATTAACAGGAATTTAAACTTTCTGCCCGTATAAGACATGTATATGTCCTGGAAAGTTGGCTGTTTCTTACAACGTCATTCTAGTCACATTAGTGCATGTTAGAAACAACCGTCCCGGTTTAGGGACACCGATCTCATCATTGTACATTTGTTAAATGCCCCTTCCATGGAGGTTTCCATATTGATATAGAACAAGAGAAAAAACAGCAATGCCTCTCCTAAGGGTCTAACACACCCATTTTCTCACATAACACAGAAGCTAGAATGACATGGTGAAATCAGCACGCTCCTAATGTGGAGGACGACCTCCCTGCAAAAAAAACCAGACCAGTCAATTTTACACCTAGTCATTTTGAGCGATGTAAGTAAAACTTCGGACCCAGAAGTGTTTTTCAGTTGTAAAGTTGTGTTTACTTATTTAAGATTCCAAACCGTCATTTTCTTAGTACATCTAGTGACTAAATGACTGCATAGGTTTCAAGTGTTATGCTAGCTAGTCTTGGGTATTAATGAGAAGTTACAGGAGAGACGGATTGATCAGGATAACACAATGTAAACTGATGATCGGGAATACAATTAAAAAAAGTTTACGCACAGGCCATTGTCTCATCTAGTTCATATTGCTTTAATAATGTTAGTAAAATATCAACAAGTGTTTGAAAATGATATATGACATCATTAGAATTATGCCTTAGTGGATTGACTTGATGGATCAGCTTCTCACGTGAGCTTAATCGGCAGGTTAGTGGTTAAGAATATATATCTTTACAATTCTGGTGGTCAATAAGCTTATGTCAAGCCATTGAAAGGTGCTAAGAATGAAGAGTTTGCAGTTTGTGAAGTTTATTGTATCAAGACATGAGGAGCCTGACAAAAGCCAGCTAGGGCACCTAATTGGTAGGGATAATTAGGAACCTGATTGGTAGGGATAATTAGGCACCTGATTGGTAGGGATAATTAGGCACCTGATTGGTAGGGATAATTAGGCACCTGATTGGTAGGGATAGTTAGGCACCTGATTGGTAGGGATAATTAGGCACCTGATTGGTAGGGATAATTAGGCACCTGATTGGTAGGGATAATTAGGCACCTGATTGGTAGGGATAATTAGGCACCTGATTGGTAGGGCTAATTATTTTATTTATTTTATTTCACCTTTATTTAACCAGGTAGGCAAGTTGAGAACACCTTTATTTAACCAGGTAGGCTAGTTGAGAACACCTTTATTTAACCAGGTAGGCCAGTTGAGAACAAGTTCTCATTTACAATTGCGACCTGGCCAAGATTAAGCAAAGCAGTTCGACACATACAACGACACAGAGTTACACATGGAGTAAAACAAACATACAGTCAATACAGTAGAAAAATAAGTCTATATACAATGTGAGCAAATGAGGTGAGATAAGGGAGGTAAAGGCAAAAAAAGGCCATGGTGGCGAAGTAAATAGAATATAGCAAGTAAAACACTGCAATGGTAGATTTGCAATGGAAGATTTGCAAGGTAGAGGTAGAAATAATGGGGTGCACAGGAGAAAAATGTAATGGCTCTCCTCTTCTTCTGACGAGGAGTAAGAGAGGTCGGACCAATGTGCAGCGTGGTAAGTGTCCATTTTAATATATAAAACTGAACACTACAAAAATACAAAATAACAACGTGAATGAACAAATAAAAATCGAAACAAACACAGACACAGGAAACAATCACCCACAACTCAAAAATGAAACCAGGCTACTTAAGTATGGTTCTCAATCAGGGACAACGATTGACAGCTGCCTCTGATTGAGAACCATATCAGGCCAAACACAGAAATCCCAAAACATATAATAAGGAACATAGACAACCCACCCAACTCAGGCCCTGACCATACTAAAACAAAGACATAACAAAAGAACTAAGGTCAGAAAATGACAGTACCCCACCCAAAGGTGTGGACTCCGGCCGCAAAACCTGAATCTATAGGGGAGGGTCTGGGTGGGTGTCTGTCCGCGGTGGCGGCTCTGGCGCGGGACGTAGACCCCACTCCACCATAGTATTTCTCCGCCTCTTTAACCGCTTCCGTGGCCTCTTTAGAGCGGCGCCCCTCGCCGCCGACTTCGGACTGGGGACCCAAGCTACGGGTCCCGAAAGGATGGGAGATTCCGGCAGCACCGGACGGACGGGAGAATCCGGCATCACCGGACAGGCAGGAGACTCCGGCAGCTCCGGAGTGAAGGGCGATTTCGGCAGCGCCTGCTTGACGGGTGATTCTGGCAGCTCCTCACTGACGAACGGCTCTGGCAGCTCCTGACTGACGGGAGACTCTGGCAGCTCAGGACAGACGGGCGGCTCTGGCAGCTCAGGACAGACGGGAGACTCTGGCAGCTCAGGACAGACGGGTGACTCTGGCAGCTCAGGACAGACGGGTGACTCTGGCAGCTCAGGACAGACGGGAGACTCTGGCAGCTCAGGACAGACGGGAGACTCTGGCAGCTCAGGACAGACAGAGTCTGGCAGCGCTGGGCATGAGGAAGAATCTGGCAGCACTGGACAGACGGAAGCACCTGTAGGGAGGAGACTGAGAGACAGCCTGGTGTGGGGGGCTGCCACCGTAGGGCTGGTGCGTGGAGGTGGCACCGGATAGACCGGACCGTGAAGGCGCACTGGAGGTCTTGAGCACCGAGCCTGCCCAACCACACCTGGCTGAATGCTCCCTGTAGCCAGGCGAGTGCGGCGAGGTGAAATAGCCCGCACTGGGCTGTGCTGGCGAACCGGGGGACACCATGGGTAGGGCTGGTGCCATGTACCCCGGCCCAAGGAGATGCACTGGAGACCAGATGCGCTGAGCCGGCTTCATGGCACCTGGCTCGATTCCCAAACTAGCCCGGCCGATACGAGGCGCTGCTATGTACCGCACCGGGCTATGCCTGCGCACCGGGGACACCGTGCGCCTCACGGCATAACACGGTGCCTGTCCGGTCCCTCTCTCTTCACAGTAAGCACGGGGAGTTGGCGCAGGTCTCCTACCTGACTTCGTCACACTCCCCGTGTGCCACCCCCCAATACATTTTTGGGGCTGCCTCTCGGGCTCCCAGCCGTGCTGCTGTGCTGCCTCCTCATACCGCCGCCTCTCCGCTTTCGCTGCCTCCAGCTCAGCCTTGGGGTGGCGATATTCTTCAGCCTGTGCCCAGGGTCCCTTTCCATCCAGACTCACCTCCCATGTCCAGGAGTCCTGCGATGGCTGCTGCTGCTGCTGCTGCCCGTTACCACGCTGCTTGGTCCTTTGGTGGTGGATGTTTCTGTAATGCTCGTCCTCTTCTTCTGACGAGGAGTAGCAAGGATCGGACCAAAGCGCAGCGTGGTACGTGTTCATGATGATTTTTATTCAACTCAGAACACTAAAACAAAAATAACAACGAGAATGATACGAAGCGAAACAGTCCTGTCTTGTGACATACACAAAGACAGGAAAGAAACACCCACGAACCACAAGTGGGAAAAGGCTACCTAAGTATGATTCTCAATCAGAGACAACTAACGAGACCTGCTTCTGATTGAGAACCATACCAGGCCAAAAGCAAACACAACATAGAAAACGAAACATAGACAACCCACCCAAATCACGGCCTGACCATACTAAAACAAAGACAAATCAAAGAACTAAGGTCAGAAC
Source organism: Oncorhynchus clarkii lewisi (assembly GCF_045791955.1). NCBI lineage: Eukaryota > Metazoa > Chordata > Actinopteri > Salmoniformes > Salmonidae > Oncorhynchus > Oncorhynchus clarkii. The sequence continues at coordinate 47,329,192 of NC_092168.1, read as the reverse complement.
GTGACACCCCAGGAAGAGTAGCTGCTGCCTTGGAAGGAACTAATGGGGATCCATAATAAACCCCGGGAAGAGTAGCTGCTGCCTTGCCAGGAACGAATGGGGATCCATAATAAATACAAATACTCTATAACTGCTGTGGCACAAAAAGAAAGAAAAATCCCCACTAAAAAAACACTCCATGTCCCATGTGTTCTTGGAAAATGAGAGACCTGTGTTAATGTCTCAAATGGAACCCTAGATAGTGCACTCTCCTTGACCTTACCCTATGGGCCCTTTGTCAAAAGAAGTGAACTAAACAGGGAATAGGGTGCCATTTGGGACACAATGCAGTACATTCTCTCCCCTTGGGTGAGGTTGATGCTGGCTGCTCTATGCTCAGAGGCCTGTGGGGGGAAGGCTCTGAAGCTGTTCGTCCCTTTGATCCGCCTGCACCGTCACTCCCCGCCCACTACCCAGCGTCACTCCCCACCCACTAACCAGCGTCACTCCCCGCCCACTACCCAGCATCACTCCCCACCCACTACCCAGCGTCACTCCCCACCCACTACCCAGCATCAATCCCCACCCACTACCCAGCATCACTCCCCGCCCACTACCCAGCATCACTCCCCGCCCACTATCCAGCGTCACTCCCCGCCCACTACCCAGCGTCACTCCCCGCCCACTACCCAGCGTCACTCCCCACCCACTACCCAGCGTCACTCCCCACCCACTACCCACCGTCACTCACCGCCCACTACCCAGCATCACTCCCCACCCACTACCCAGCATCACTCCCCGCCCACTACCCAGCATCACTCCCCACCCAATACCCAGCGTCACTCCCCGCCCACTACCCAGCGTCACTCCCCGCCCACTACCCAGCGTCACTCCCCGCCCACTACCCAGCGTCACTCCCCGCCCACTACCCAGCGTCACTCCCCGCCCACTACCCAGCGTCACTCCCCGCCCACTACCCAGCGTCACTCCCCGCCCACTACCCAGCGTCACTCCCCGCCCACTACCCAGCGTCGCTCCCCACCCACTACCCAGCGTCACTCCCCGCCCACTACCCACCGTCGCTCCCCACCCACTACCCAGCGTCGCTCCCCACCCACTACCCAGCGTCACTCCCCGCCCACTACCCACCGTCGCTCCCCACCCACTACCCAGCGTCGCTCCGGCCGTTGATCCTCCCTCTCCTCAGTGCTGCTGCTCTTGGTATAAATCACTGACCCCTGAAACAATAATGATTTCTCTTCAGAGAGAAACAAAAGAAATCCCTCATATGAAGTAGCACAACAGAAGGACATTGATGAAGGTATTCTCTTCTGTCAATAATAGCATTGTGTTTTTCATCCTCATCTAAATGAAAGGTACTTACTATCCCTGACCCCTGAAACAAACGTGATTTCTCTTCAGAGAGAAACAAAGAAGATTCCTCATATAAATCACTGCTCCATAGATTCAAGCTTCCAAGCTTTGTATGTACAAACCACTCATCTTCACGCTGGGAGATCACCCTTCAGTTTCACAGTGCTCAGAAATACTTCCGCAGTACTTTACCAGAGAACCTTCTGTGACCTGTTTTGTTGGGCAGGTTGAGTGGGCTCTTAACACGTAGTGTAATGTGAAGTGAAAAAAAGAAAGAAAGGCCTGTTTCAATAAGGAGACATTAACTGGTATCAGTAGCAGCTGAAGGATTTCTGCTGAAAGACCTGACCTCTCTTGTCAGGTGAAACGACAACTCAATAAATGCAGCGAAAATTCAACTGAGCTAAAAAGTAAACAACCAAGCTATTGAAATCACACCGACAGGAATGCAAAGCTGACGTTTGTTATGTTATGAACTGTCAATGTGTTAGCTCTGAAACAATTTCCTTTTTTCTTTGCAAAATCTGTTCCATACAAAAACAGTATGTTTTTTGTAAACCAATGTGAAAATGGGTCAAACCCCCTTTTACAGTGCTCAGGAAAAAAAAAAATTCAATTGGAATGTCGTCCTTGTAGAAAATCTCCAATGGTAACTATTGATAGTAGGCCTTTGGTATTGTTGCTTAACTTCTTGCCCCTACTTGAGACGCATATGTCCCAAGTAGGCACCTGGAAATGCAAATGCGCTACGCTAAATGCTAAATGTACTCGTTAAAACTCAAACCTTGATCAAAATTCACAAGCAGGGTATTAAATTAAAGCTACACTCGTTGTGAACCTAGCCAGCAAGTCAGATTTTTAAAATGCTTTTCGGCGAAAGCATCAGAAGCTATTATCTGATAGCATGCACCCCCCAAAATGCCAGCTCGACACGTAAACAACAGATTTTGCGATAGACGGCGCTACCCAAAACGCAGAAATAAAATATAAAACATTCATTACCTTAGACGAGCTTCTTTCTTGGCACTCCTATATGCCCCATAAACATCACTATTGGGTCTTTTTTTCGTTTAAATCGGTCCATATATACCCAAAATAGCTTTGTATGGAAGTTGTGTCATTCAGAAAAATTCATCATTTTTAAACGCTGCGTAATTTTTTAAAATTAAAAAAGTCGACGATAAACTTTCACAAAACACTTCGAAATCCTTTTGTAATCCAACTTTAGGTATTAGTAAACGTTTATAATCTATCAAAACGATTACAGGGCGATGTCTCTTCAATAGGTCCTCACTTCAACAACAATGCAATCTGATCTCTCGCTAAACTGCATCCGGGTGAAGACTGGAGAACTTGGGGTCAGACAGATGGATTTTCCAACAATTAATTCGATTGAAAATTAGTACAATGGCGCCATCGTGCGGAATTTGTAGATGGTGCAGGCAAATTCCCATTAAATTCTGTTCTCCTTTAACAACTGGTGGAAGTGACTTATGGAAATTATTTTTTGCTTTCAGAGAGCAGTTTTTCTTGCGTTTTTCAATGAAACACACGCTCTGTTATAGTCACAGCCGTGATTTAACCAGTTTTATAAACTTCAGAGTGTTTTCTATCCACACATACTAATCATATGCATATACTATATTCCTGGCATGAGTAGCAGGACGCTGAAAAGTTGCGCGATTTTTAACAGAATTTTCAAAAAAGGAGGGGGTAGGATGAAGATTAAACAAAGCACAAGATTGCATAGCTATGGAGTAGTCCTGACTAACAAAGCTGTGGAGATGGGCTGTGGAGGTAGGGCTGTGGAGGTAGGGCTGTGGAGATGGAAATGTGGAAATGTGTGCTGGGTGCCCTCTTGTACTCCCTGTTCACCCACGACTGCATGGCCAGGCACGACTCCAACACCATCATTAAGTTTGCTGATGACACAACAGTGGCCTGATCAAAGACAACGAAGAGACAGCCTATAAGGAGGAGGTCAGAGACCTGGCCGGGTGGTGCCAGAGAAAAACAACTTATCCCTCAACGTAACCAGGACTAAGGAGATGATTGTGGACTACAGGAAAAGGAACACCGAGCACGTCCCCATTCTCATCGACGGAGCTGTAGTGGAGCAGGTTGTAAGCTTCAAATTCCTTGGTGTCCACATCAAAAACAAACTATCATGGTCCAAACACACCAAGACAGTCGTGAAGAGGGCACAACAAAGCCTTTTCTCCCTCAGGAAACTGAAAAGATTTGGCATGGGTCCTCAGATCCTCAAAAGGTTCTACAGCTGCAACATCGAGAGCATCCTGACCGGTTGCATCACTGCCTGGCATGGCAAATGCTCGGCCTCCGACTGCAAGGCACTTCAGAGGGTAGTGCGTACGGCCCAGTACATCACTGGAGCAAAGCTGCCTGCCATCCAGGACCTGTACACCAGGCAGTGTCAGAGGAAGGCCCTGAAAATTGTCAAAGACCCCAGCCACCCCAGTCATAGACTGTTCTCTCTACTACCGCATGGCAAGCGGTACCGGAGTGCCAAGTCTAGGACAAAAAGGCTTCTCAACAGTTTTAACCCCCAAGCCATAAGACTCCTGAACAGGTGACCAAATGGTTACCCGGCCTATTTGTATTGTGTGCCTCCCCAACCCCTCTTTTACACTGCTACTACTCTCTGTTTATCTTATGTGCGTAGACACTTTAACTTCGGGGGGCAGTATTGAGTAGCTTGGATGAATAAGGTGCCCAGAGTAAACTTCCTGCTACTCAGGCCGAGTTGAGTATAACAGAACTCATATGGCAGGCAAAATCTTGAGAAAAAATCCAACCAGGAGGTGGGAAATCTGAGGTTTGTAGTTTCAAGTCATTGCCTATCGAATATACAGTGTCTATGGGGTCGCAGTCTTTAGAACGTTGTTTGAACGTGTGAACAACAAGGAGGTATTTGGACATAAATTATGAACTTTATCGAACAAAACATAAATTTATTGTGGAACTGGGATTCCTGGGAGTGCATTCTGATGAAGATCATCAAAGGTAAGTGAATATTTATAATGCTATTTCTGACTTCTCCACAACATGGCAGGTATCTGTTTGACTTGTTTTGTTGTCTGAGCTCCGTACTTAGATTATTGCATGGTGTGCTTTTTCCGTAAAGTTTTTTTGAAATCTGACACAGCGGTTGCATTAAGGAGAAGTGGATCTAAAATTCCATGCATGACAGTTGTTTCTTTTATCGTTGTTTATTATGAGTATTTCTGTAAATTGATGTGGCTCGCTGAAAAATCACCAGGTGTTTTGGAACTACTGAACATAACACGCCAATGTAAGCTGAGATTTTTGGATATAAATATGAACTTTATCGAGCAAAACATACATTGTTGAGTGTCATCTGATGAAGATCATCAAAGGTTAGTGATTAATTTTATCTCTATTTCTGCTTTTTGTGAGTCCTCTCTTTGGCTGGAAAAATGGCTGTGTTTTTCTATGACTAGGTACTGACCTAACATAATCGTTTGGTGTGCTTCTGTCGTGAAGCCTTTCTGAAATCGGATACTGTGGTTGGATTTACAACAAGTTTATCTTTAAAATGGTGTAAAATACTTGTTTGTTTGAGGAATTTTAATTATGAGGTTTCTGTTGTTTGAATTTGGCTCCCAGCACTTTCACTGGCTGTTGTCATATCGATCCCGTTAGTGAGATTTCAGCCGTAAGAAGTTATTAACACAGTGTCCAAAGAAGGGCCAGATGTATACAGAATGGTGTCGTCTGCGTAGAGGTGGATAAGAGAATCACCCGCAGCAAGAGCGACATCGTTGATATATACAGAGAAAAGAGAATTGAACCCTGTGGTACCCCCTTAGAGACTGCCAGAGGTCTGGACAACAGGCACTCCGATTTGACACGCTGAACTCTATCTGAGAAGTAGTTGGTGAACCAGGTGAGGCAGGTATTAGAGAAACCAAGGCTGTTGAGTCTGCCAATAAGAATACGGTGACAGAATCGAAAGCCTTAGCCAGGTCGATGAATAAGGCTGCACAGTACTGTCTTTTGTCGATGGCGGTAATGATATTGTTTAGTACCTTGAGCGTGGCTGAGGTGCACCCGTGACCAGCTCGGAAACCGGATTGCACAGCAGAGAAGTTACAGTGGGATTCAAAATGGTCAGTGATCTGTTTGTTAACTTGGCTTTCGAAGACTTTAGAAAGGCAGGGCAGGATGGATATAGGTCTGTAACAGTTTGGGTCTACAGCCTTCCCAAAGGAAACAGGAATAATACAGCCTTCCCAAAGGAAACAGGAATAATGCACACACTTGTTTTCTCTCTGCGATATTGGTTAGAGCCTGTAAGTAAGCATTTCACTTTCATTGCTATGCGGATGACACACAGCTGTACATTTCAATGAAACATGGTGAATCCCCAAAATTGCCCTCTCTAAGAAGCCTGTGTTTCAGACATAAGGAAGTGGATGGCTGCAAACGTTCTACTTGTTCTAGGTCCCAAGAAACAAAGAGATCTTCTGTTGAAATAAAACTGTGAAAGGACCTTGGCGTTACTCTGGACCCTGATCTCTCTTTTGACAAACATATCAAGACTGTTTCAAGGACAGCTTTTTTCCATCTACGTAACATTGCAAAAATCAGAAACTTTCTGTCCAAAAATGATGCAGAAAAATGTATCCATGCTTTTGTTACTTCTAGGTTAGACTACTGCAATGCTCTAAAGCACTAAATAAACTTAATTTGGTGCTAAATACGGCTGCTAGAATCCTGACTAGAACCAAAAAAATGTATCATATTACTCCAGTGCTAGCCTCCCTACACTGGCTTCCTGTCAAGGCAAGGGCTGATTTCAAGGTTTTACTGCTAACCTACAAAGCATTACGTGGGCTTGCTCCTACCTATCTTTCTGATTTGGTCCTGCCGTACATACCTACACGTACGCTACGGTCACAAGACGCAGGCCTCCTAATTGTCCCTAGAATTTCTAAGCAAACAGCTGGAGGCTGGGCTTTCTCCTACAGAGCTCCATTTTTATGGAATGGTCTGCGTACCCATGTGAGAGACGCAAACTCGGTCTCAACCTTTAAGTCTTTACTGAAGACTCATGTCTTCAGTGGGTCATGTAGTCTGGCCCAGGAGTGTGAAGGTGAACAGAAAGGCTCTGGAGCAACGAACCACCCTTGCTGTCTCTGCCTGGCCGGTTCCCCTCTTTCCACTGGGATTCTCTGCCTCTAACCCTATTACAGGCGCTGAGTCACTGGCTTACTGGTGTTCTTTCATGCCGTCCCTAGGAGGGGTGCGTCACTTGAGTGGGTTGAGTAACTGATGTGATGGGTTGGCGCCCCCCCTTGGGTTGTGCCGAGGACTGGCCACCCCACATAGCCTGGTTCCTCTCTAAGTTTCTTCCTAGGTTTTGGCCTTTCTAGGTAGTTTTTCCTAGCCACCGTGCTTCTACACCTGCATTGCTTGCTGTTATGGGATTTTAGACTGGGTTTCTGTACAGCACTTTGAGATATCAGCTGATGTACGAAGGGCTATATAAATACATTTGATTTGATTTGAAATGTAGAGATGGGCTGTGGAGATGGAAATGTAGAGATGGGCTGTGGAGATGGAAATGTAGAGATGGGCTGTGGAGATGGAAATGTAGAGATGGGCTGTGGAGATGGAAATGTAGAGATGGGCTGTGGAGATGGAAATGTAGAGATGGGCTGTGGAGATGGAAATGTAGAGATGGGCTGTGGAGATGGAAATGTAGAGATGGGCTGTGGAGATGGAAATGTAGAGATGGAAATGTGGAGATGGAAATGTAGAGATGGGCTGTGGAGATGGAAATGTAGAGATGGGCTGTGGAGATGGAAATGTAGAGATGGGCTGTGGAGATGGAAATGTAGAGATGGAAATGTGGAGATGGAAATGTAGAGATGGGCTGTGGAGATGGAAATGTGGCAGCGGCTACAGTATGTCTGTGTGACTGACATGTTCTATTCTTCTATTTTTAGCCTACTTATGTCTTCGTGAAGCGGTCCTTGTTTAAATAGACATGAAATCATATACAGTCATTCACTGAGGTGAAAGGCAATATAAACACTGTGTTAGTTGGAAATTGGTGCCAAACTTCTGTTGTTATGAAAAACCTTTTTCCTGTAAGGGGTGCAAAATCATAACGTAGAGATTTTCACTAGATGAGGGCTAGGTACCAATCATAACGTAGAGATATTCACTAAGATGAGGGCTAGGTACCAATCATAACATAGAGATATTCACTAAGATGAGAGCTAGGTACCAATCATAACATAGAGATATTCACTGAGTTGTTGAAGTGAAGTGGAGCCCATCATCTTTTTCACCTCTTAACAGGAAGTGGCCACTGGAGTGTTTAAGCGTTGTCAGGAAGTGACCACTGGAGTGTTTAAGCGTTGTCAGGAAGTGGCCACCGGAGTGTTTAAGCGTTGTCAGGAAGTGGCCACTGGAGTGTTTAAGCGTTGTCAGGAGGTGTCCACTGGAGTGTTTAAGTGTTGTGCCACTCCTACATGACACAAACTCTCAGCCAATGAGATAGAAGCATCTGGAAGAGAACTAAGTCCCTAAAAGGCACCCTATTCCATAGGTAGTTTGACCAGCAACCCATAGGGTAGTGCACTAGTTTTGACCAGGGCCCATAAGGTAGTGCACTACTATTGACAAGGGCCCATAAGGTAGTGCACTACATTTGACCAAGGCCCATAGAGCATAGTGCACCTTGCCCCGCCCCCTCCCATCCAGAGACTGACAGGTGATCTAACACCTTGCCCCCCCGCTCTCACCCAGAGACTGACAGGGAATCTAACACCTCCACCTCCACTCTCCCCCTGAGACTGACAGGGGATCTAGCTACTTGTCTTTTCTCCCCCGAGACTGACAGGGGATCTAGCTACTTGTCTGTTCTCCCCCAGAGACTGACAGGGGATCTAGCTACTTGTATGTTCTCCCCCAGAGACTGACAGGGGATCTAGCTACTTGTCTGTTCTCCCCCAGAGACTGACAGGGGATCTAGCTACTTGTCTTTTCTCCCCCGAGACTGACAGGGGATCTAGCTACTTGTCTGTTCTCCCCCAGAGACTGACAGGGGATCTAGCTACTTGTCTGTTCTCCCCCAGAGACTGACAGGGGATCTAGCTACTTGTCTGTTCTCCCCCAGAGACTGACAGGGGATCTAGCTACTTGTCTGTTCTCCCCCAGAGACTGACAGGGGATCTAGCTACTTGTATGTTCTCCCCCAGAGACTGACAGGGGATCTAGCTGCTTGTCTGTTCTCCCCCAGAGACTGACAGGGGATCTAGCTACTTGTCTGTTCTCCCCCTGAGACTGACAGGGGATCTAGCTACATGTCTGTTCTCCCCCAGAGACTGACAGGGGATCTAGCTACTTGTATGTTCTCCCCCAGAGACTGACAGGGGATCTAGCTGCTTGTCTGTTCTCCCCCAGAGACTGACAGGGGATCTAGCTACTTGTCTGTTCACTGTGGATCTGTGTTACCTGGACTTTTACCATCTGAATTCCCTTTGTTGTAGAGCAGACTGATTCCTCAAATACTTATACTGCTGTTATGCTACGTTACTTTTCTGTAGAGACAGGCAACTGAGAGATGGGAAGTGTGTATGTTTGTAGTGTCTGTGTGTGTGTGCGCGTATGCACATATCTGTACTGTGTGTGTGTGTGTGTGTGTGTCTCTACTCTGTACAGTGTGTGTGTGTGTGTGTGTCTCTACTCTGTATAGTGTGTGTGTGTGTGTGTGTGTGTGTGTGTGTGTGTGTGTGTGTGTGTGTGTGTGTGTGTGTGTGTGTCTCTACTCTGTATAGTGTGCGTGCGTGTGTGTGTGTGTGTGTGTGTGTGTGTGTGTGTGTGTGTGTGTGTGTGTGTGTGTGTGTGTGTGTGTCTCTACTCTGTACAGTGTGTGTGTGTGTGTGTGTGTGTGTGTGTGTGTGTGTGTGTGTGTGTGTGTGTGTGTGTGTGTCTCTACTCTGTACAGTGTGTGTGTGTGTGTGTGTGTGTTTGTGTGTGTGTGGTGTGTGTGTGTGTGTGTGTCTCTACTCTGTACAGTGTGTGAGTGTACGAGCCGCCAGACATTTTAGATGAGATCTTTTCAATTGTTATATTTTCTTCTGGCTCATGACTCACGATTCGGCGTGATGCATCAGAATGGAGGCCACCACATTACCCCTCTAATTATGACAAATGTCATCTTTTTTAACGACTCTGTTCAAAATTCATTCCGTAAAAGACGATCATCTGTGTCTAACTCAATTTGACAAAAGCTATGTAAAAGCCACTTTACATTTCCTGTACAACAAATGATGTTTTCCCTCAATGCAGCCTAAGGCCAAGTCAAAAATAATAATAATTCAGTGTTGGCGTCTTAAACTAATAAGAGACACAATTTGAGTGTTAACAATTCAATGAATACATTTCACTATAAGTGTCTGTCTGAGGATACAGAATATTCCCCCACCCCGTTCAATTGTGTACCCACCATTAAAAACATAACTTTCAAAATTATGTAACAAAGACACTCTCACCGCAATGATTCAATTTGAACCCCCCAAAAAATGTTAACATTTCTTTCCCGTTTTTGTAACGACTTTCGCCGAAGTCGGGTCCTCTCCTAGCTCGGGCAGCGCTCGGCGTCACCGGTCTTCTAGCCATCGTCGATCCACTTTTAATTTTCCATTTGTTTTGTCTTGTTTTTCCACACACTTGGTTTCAATCCCCTCATTTACTTGTGTATTTAACCCTCTGTTCCCCCCATGCCTTTGTGTGGGATTGTTTATTGTAGTGCTTGTGCATGTTCCTCGTGAGCGCACGACAGGTTATTTTTTGTGCCCATTTATCTTGTTGTTCTGGATGTGGTTGGTTTTGCTTAATAAATCTCAGATTATTACCCAGTTCTGGTCTCCTTCGCCTGACTTCTCTGCCGCCAATTACACACCCCGCTACAGTTTTGAACTCCTCAAAAGTTTAAATTTGTGCATCTCGTTTATAGCAACTTCTCCAACGTTTTTCTGTTTTGTTTATTATAGCATCGGAATTACAATCTCCTTTATCATCCCTAAACACAAACGTCCTCTTTAAGGTTCCCAGGCTGTGAGGATTCTGTCAACTGTCGTTCTCTAAAACTTTCATGTCAAAATATATTATAAAATAAGATAAGCGTGGGATAAATGTGGGATGCTTTTGCCTCTTGATGTCCACAATGGTGAATAATCTAGGAGGTAATGTCCACATTGGTGACTAATCTAGGAGGTAATGTCCACATTGGTGAATAATCTAGGAGGTAATGTCCACATTGGTGACTAATCTAGGAGGTAATGTCCACATTGGTGAATAATCTAGGAGGTAATGTCCACATTGGTGAATAATCTAGGAGGTAATGTCCACATTGATGTATTATCTAGGAGATAATGTCCACATTGGTGAATAATCTAGGAGGTAATGTCCACATTTGTGAATAATCTAGGAGGTAATGTCCATGTTAGTGTATTATCTAGGAGGTAATGTCCATGTTAGTGTATTATCTAGGAGGTAATGTCCATGTTGGTGTATTATCTAGGAGGTAATGTCCATGTTAGTGTATTATCTAGGAGGTAATGTCCATGTTAGTGTATTATCTAGGAGGTAATGTCCATGTTAGTGTATTATCTAGGAGGTAATGTCCATGTTAGTGTATTATCTAGGAGGTAATGTCCATGTTGGTGTATTATCTAGGAGGTAATGTCCATGTTAGTGTATTATCTAGGAGGTACTGTCCATGTTAGTGTATTATCTAGGAGGTACTGTCCATGTTAGTGTATTATCTAGGAGGCAATGTCCATGTTAGTGTATTATCTAGGAGGTAATGTCCATGTTAGTGTATTATCTAGGAGGTAATGTCCATGTTGGTGTATTATCTAGGAGGTAATGTCCATGTTAGTGTATTATCTAGGAGGTAATGTCCATGTTAGTGTATTATCTAGGAGGTAATGTCCATGTTAGTGTATTATCTAGGAGGTAATGTCCATGTTAGTGTATTATCTAGGAGGTAATGTCCATGTTGGTGTATTATCTAGGAGGTAATGTCCATGTTAGTGTATTATCTAGGAGGTAATGTCCATGTTAGTGTATTATCTAGGAGGTAATGTCCATGTTGGTGTATTATCTAGGAGGTAATGTCCATGTTAGTGTATTATCTAGGAGGTACTGTCCATGTTAGTGTATTATCTAGGAGGTAATGTCCATGTTAGTGTATTATCTAGGAGGTAATGTCCATGTTAGTGTATTATCTAGGAGGTAATGTCCATGTTAGTGTATTATCTAGGAGGTAATGTCCATGTTAGTGTATTATCTAGGAGGTAATGTCCATGTTGGTTTATTATCTAGGAGGTAATGCCCATGTTGGTGTATTAAATGGGTGTAAATGAAAATAACATGACAATGAATGTGGCCCTTTGTTAGTGTCATCTCAACCAGCAGCCCTAGGAGGGACAGTGTTTATGAGACAAACGTATTGCTGCTATCTCCACTGACCACACTGCTAACACTTAACTTCATCTGACAGAAGGGATCTGTGTCCCAAATGAAACCCTATTCCCTACATAGTGCACTAATTTAGACCAGAGCCCTATGGAACCATATTCCCTACACAGTACACTACTTTAGACCAGAGCCCTGTGGAACCCTATTCCCTACATAGTGCACTACTTTAGACCAGAGCCCTGTAGCACCCTATTCCCTCTATAGTGCACTACTTTAGATCAGAGCCCTATAGAACACTATTCACTACGTAGTGAACTACTTTAGACCAGAGCCCTAGAACCCTATTCCCTACATAGTGCACCATTTTTGTATTTATTATTACCTACAGGGACTTGTTCAAAAGTATTTTCCTCTGAAGGGAATAGGGTGCAATTTGGGACGCAGAGAGAATATGTAACCTTGTCATATCCCCCGCTTATAAAACTACCACCAGTAGCCATAGCCAGTCAAAGAGAATCACATATCAAATATTATGCCTTAAAGGCACGACAGATAAATTGTCACAGCGGAGAGAGAGCAACGAATTGTAGATTGTAGCCTACTAATTTTATACTCAAAATTTCAGGCTCCGGAAAAAATTTGCTAACTTGTCTTGACACGAAGTTCAGACATGCCTAGATATGATAATGTTGAGTTTATTATTGTCCTCTCACTGCAGAGTACATGTACTGAACCAATGTCTTAGTGTGGCTAAACCATGGTACTGTAGTAAGAATTACAAAATATATATATATATGTTTTTTTTTGGCTCATGCTTCAAACATCTGTTGGAAGACCTAGCAAGACTGTCACACACTGCCTTCTCCACATTAAAATGACATACAACCACTTATGAATTTCGTAATTACCACACTAACCCGAATTTAGGCTAATTCACACGGATGCAAAGGATTTCAGACAGAGAGAAAATATCTTCAATAAATGTGAGAGTGAGAGCAAACACAAACAACATCCTAGTTGGAGAATGAACACATCAGAGCATCATTTGAACTGCAAGGTTGTCAGGCAGTCGGCAGAGCAGCTGCCTGCTCTAATGCATGGTTACAAAGAGGGAGAGAGAGAGAGAGGGGAGGGGAGGGAGGTTGGGGAGCTACTTTCCTTATGTACAATCACTTGTTTTATCCAAGAACTCACACACACGCACAAAGACGTATAAGCCTGTGGTGCACATCCCCATGCATATCATTTGCTGTGTATTAAGAGTGTAATAGTGTGGGTTTCTGTGACACATTGCTGTTGTAATTGCGTCTCATTGAAGCAACTAGGGTTTAAGTGAGTTGTGTAATCCAGTGTAATTCTGTCAGTAATTTTCAGTTTGACAAAGAATATTGTTTGTGTTTATTGCCAATATCCAACGTTGCATTACACTTTTCCATTTGAAACCAGGGAGTGCAGACAAGTTTGGATCTACGACAGTAGCTATGATGGTCTATTGTACTTCAAACAATGTGTAGGCAGGTTCGCTTGGTGTTCAAATCTTCTCAAACAGCCTGATTCATACTCTTCAGAGGAGGTGATCCCACAATAATGTGATTTATACCACATGCAAGGTAAAGTATTGGATTCTTCACTCACCACACTAATCCCATTCCACCACCTTTTAATTGTATGAAAACAAGCTTTTCTTTTATCCTTCCAAGACCGTCAGGTTTGATGGAACTGTTTTGTCTTGTAGTAATGCGGTGCTATTTATTTCACCTTTATTTAACCAGGTAGGCCAGTTGAGAACACCTTTATTTAACCAGGTAGGCCAGTTGAGAACACCTTTATTTAACCAGGTAGGCCAGTTGAGAACACCTTTATTTAACCAGGTAGGCCAGTTGAAAACAAGTTCTCATTTACAATTGCGACCTGGACAAGATAAAGCAAAGCAGTTCGACACATACAACAACACAGAGTTACACATGGAGTAAAACAAACATACAGTCAATAATACAGTAGAAAAGTAAGTCTATATACAATGTGAGCAAATGAGGTGAGATAAGGGAGGTAAAGGCAAAAAAAAGGCCATGGTGGCGAAGTAAATACAATATAGCAAGTAAAACACTGGAATGGTAGATTTGCAGTGGAAGAATGTGCAAAGTAGAGATAGAAATAATGGGGTGCAAAAAAGCAAAATAAATATACAGTAGGGAAAGAGGTAGTTATTTGGGCTAAATTATAGATGGGCTATGTACAGGTGCAGGTATCTGTGAGCTGCTCTGACAGCTGGTGCTTAAAGCTAGTGAGGGAGATGTGTTTCCAGTTTCAGAGATTTTTGTAGTTCGTTCCAGTCATTGGCAGCAGAGAACTGTAAGGAGATGCGACCAAAGGAAGAATTGGTTTTGGGGGTGACCAGGGAGATATACATGCTGGAGCGCGTGTTACAGGTGGGTGCTGCTATGGTGACCAGCGAGCTGAGATAAGGGGGGACTTTACCTAGCAGGGTCATGTAGATGACCTGGAGCCAGTGGGTTTGGCGACTAGTATGAAGCGAGGGCCAGCCAACGAGAGCGTACAGGTCGCAGTGGTGGGTAGTATATTGGGCTTTGGTGACAAAACGGATGGCACTGTGATAGACTGCATCGAATTTATTGAGTAGGGTATTGGAGGCTATTTTGTAAATGACATCACCGAAGTTGAGGATCGGTTGGGTAGTCAGTTTTACGAGGGTATGTTTGGCAGCATGAGTGAAGGATGCTTTGTTGCGAAATAGGAAGCCAATTCTAGATTTAACTTTGGATTGGAGATGTTTGATGTGAGTCTGGAAGGAGAGTTTACAGTCTAACCAGACTCCTAGGTATTTGTTTCCTTAAACATTTTTAATTAGTAATACATGTCATTGAGAAAAATACATTTTCTGGGTGAGTAATAAACATAATACGTTGTGGAGTGTTGGACACAGTCCCTCACATATACAGGTCTATAAAGCCTGTCTCCATTCTTGATTTCTGGAACCGTTAGCTTACCTGACATAAGCTCAGAAACACTTGTTTTTCAAACATTGTCCTGTTTTATCTATTTCTATGCTGATCAATGGGCAGTTCATTATCTCTGTCAGATTAATATGGAGATTAACCCTTGTGTGGTGTTTGGGTCTGTAGGACCCTTTTTCAATGTTTACTAAAAATCAAAAATTATATAATTTACACATTTATATTACATATGTGGTGTTCGGGTCCATTTTGCAGAGAGAGAAGCTAGTGTGGAAGGAGCGTTTTTCCACTTTGGAAGATGACACATTTTCAGAATATGAGCATCGTGTCTCTGTTAATTCAGAATCTGACAGTGAGTTGGAAGAAGTGGATGAGATTGACCCCCAGGACCAGCCCATCAGCAGCCAGCCCTCCAGGACCAGCCCGTCAGCAGCCAGCCCCCCAGGACCAGCCCGTCAGCAGCCATCTCGTCAGCAGCCAGCCCCCCAGGACCAGCCCGTCAGCAGCCAGCCCCCCAAGACCAGCCCATCAGCAGCCAGCCCCCCAAGACCAGCCCATCAGCAGCCAGCCCCCCAAGACCAGCCCGTCAGCAGCCATCTCATCAGCAGCCAGCCCCCCAAGACCAGCCCATCAGCAGCCATCTCATCAGCAGCCAGCCCCCCAAGACCAGCCCATCAGCAGCCATCTCATCAGCAGCCAGCCCCCCAAGACCAGCCCGTCAGCAGCCAGCCCCCCAAGACCAGCCCGTCAGCAGCCAGCCCCCCTGGTCCAGCCCGTCAGCAGCCATCTCATCAGCAGCCAGCCCCCCATGACCAGCCCATCAGCAGCCAGCCCCCCAAGACCAGCCCATCAGCAGCCAGCCCCCCAAGACCAGCCCGTCAGCAGCCATCTCATCAGCAGCCAGCCCCCCAAGACCAGCCCATCAGCAGCCATCTCATCAGCAGCCATCTCATCAGCAGCCAGCCCCCCAAGACCAGCCCATCAGCAGCCAGCCCCCCAAGACCAGCCCATCAGCAGCCAGCCCCCCAAGACCAGCCCATCAGCAGCCATCTCATCAGCAGCCAGCCCCCCAAGACCAGCCCATCAGCAGCCAGCCCCCCAAGACCAGCCCACAGTGAGTTGGAAGAAGAAGCCATCTCATCAGCAGCCAGCCCCCCAAGACGAGGGTTTTTGGAGAGAGATGGAAGGAGATGGACCAAACTCGTTTACATCAATATTTTGGGGGTTCTTATCCTTGCTGGTGTTTTCAGATACAATAGGGAGGGAATCCCTGTGGGATGCTGAAACTGGCAGAGAACTTTTCTGAGGAAACAATATCTCTGGAAAACATCCATATTATTTTCAGGATTATCCACTTTGATTACCGAGACACCAGATCAGCTCGGTGGCAGAGAGACAAGCTAGCTGCTATCAGGTCAGTGCAGAGAGAAGCTAGCTGCACTCAGGTCAGTGCAGAGAGACAAGCTAGCTGCACTCAGGTCAGTGCAGAGAGACAAGCTAGCTGCACTCAGGTCAGTGCAGAGAGACAAGCTAGCTGCAATCAGGTCAGTTTGGGACAAGTGGATGGACCACCTTCCCCTGTTTTACAACCCTGGGCCCAATGTTACTGTTGATGAGCATTGATTTGAGATAATTGAATATCCATTTCTCTACCATAGGCCTCCGTAATTTTTGAGAATTTGGCAGTACATCAAACCAGCCTCACAACCTGCGGCCAGTTCCAGAGGCATCGGACGGGCCAGTTCCAGAGGCGTCGGACGAGCCAGTTGCAGCTGTCAAAGTTTCAGCGCATCGGATGGAAGTTGCGGCATCAGATGGACCAGTTGCGGTGTCGGACAGACTAGTTGCAGCGGTGTCAGAGGGGCCAGTTGCAGTTGCCAAAGTTGCGGCGGCATCTGACGGACCAGTTGCAGCGGCATCGGATGGGTCAGTTGCAGCTGCCGAAGATGAGGCGGCGTCGGATGAGCCAGTTGCAGCGGTTGAAGTTGGAGGCTGCGGACAGGCTAGTTGCAGCTACCGAAGTTGCGTTGGTGTTGGACAGGTCAGTTGCAGCTACCGAAGTTGCGTTGGTGTTGGACAGGTCAGTTGCAGCTTCCGAAGTTGCGTCGGTGTTGGACAGGTCAGTTGCAGCTTCCGAAGTTGCGTTGGTGTTGGACAGGTCAGTTGCAGCTTCCGAAGTTGCGTTGGTGTTGGACAGGTCAGTTGCAGCTTCCGAAGTTGCATCGGTGTTGGACAGGTCAGTTGCAGCTTCCGAAGTTGCGTTGGTGTTGGACAGGTCAGTTGCAGCTTCCGAAGTTGCGTCGGTGTTGGACAGGTCAGTTGCAGCTTCCGAAGTTGCGGCAAGCGTCAGACGAGCCATTCCAGCGGTCTCCAATTAGGGTTATTCTGTCACGTAGCACAAATGATTGGAGACAGGCACAGGAATACAAAATAAGGAATATCAATTCTCAAAACAAACACAAACCCAATTAAAAGAGCTTAGGTTAAACCGCTAATAAATATAAGGGATGAGACCCGTAATAACAAGTACACAATACACGCCGAAACAACAAAGCACAGGTACTCACAAGACCAACGGACGTGGTAAGAGTAACCGACAAAACAACGGTGAACATAGGGCACATGTACACAATTACTAATTGAATTGGGGAATTGGAATCAGGTATGCATAAGGAAACAGTTCAGTGACGCCTAGAGGCCGGTGAAGGAACTGGGGCACAGAATGAGGGTCATTCAATCCAGAAAATGTCAAGAACTTGTCACCAATCATTCAAGTGCATTCACAAAAATCATCAAGCGCTATGATGAAACTGGCTCTCATGTGGACCTCCACAGGAAAGGAAGACGAGTTACCTCTGCTACAGAGGATAAGTTCATTAGAGTTACCAGCCTCAAAAATTGCAGTCCAAATAAATATTTTGCCGAGTTCAAATAAAAGACACATCTCGACATCAACTGTTCAGAGGAGACTGCATGAATCAGGCCTTTATGGTCGAATTGATGCAAAGAAACCACTACTAAAGGACAAGAAACACAAGCAATGGACATTAGACAGGTGGAAATCTGTCCCTTCCTCTGATGAGTCCAAATTTGAGATTTTTGGTTCCAACCGTCATGTCTTTGTGAGACGCAGAGTAGGTGAACAGATGATCTCCGCTTGTGGGGGTGCTTTGCTGGTGACAATGTCAGTGATTTATTTAGAATTCAAGGCACACTTAACCATTATGGCTTCCACAGCATTCTGCAGCGATACACAATTCCATCTGGTTTTCCTTTTAGTGGGACAATCATTTGCTTTTCAACAGGACAATGACCCACCACACCTCCAGGCTGTATAAGGGCTATTTGACCAAGAATGAGAGTGATGGAGTACTGCATCAGATGACCTGGCCTCCACAATCACCCGACCTCAAACCATTTGAGATGGTTTGGGATGAGTTGGACCGCCAAGTGAAGGAAAAGCAGCCAGTAAGTGCTCAGCATATGTGGGAACTCCTTCAAGACTGTTGGAAAAACAATCCAGTTGAAGGTGGTTCAGAGAATGCCAAGAGTATGCAAAGCTGTCATCAAGGCAGCTCTGTTGTTCTGCCCCTGAGCAAGGCAGTTCCTAGGTCGTCATTGAAAATATTAACTGACTTGCCTAGTTAAATAAATATAATAAATAAATAAATAATAAAATAATATATAAAATAATAAAGGTAAAATTAAAATAATAAAAAAATAAAAAGGCGAAGGTGGCTACTTTGAAGAATGTCAAATATATGTTGATTTGTTTAGCAAATTGTTGGTTACTACATGATTCCATATGTGTTATTCCATAGTTTTGATGTAGAAAATATTACAACTAAATAAAAACCCTTTAATAAGTAGTTGTGCCCGAACATTGACTGGTACTATCTATATTATTTTAATAACAGTACACTGTAAAGGCCATTATTCCACTGAAGAGTATGAATTAGTCTGTTTGAGAAGGTTTGAATCCAAGCAACCTGAATAAACATTGTTTGAAGTCAAAGCAGTTTCCTTTAAAACCTCGGTAGAGCATGGGTGGAGTAGGGATTGTGGTGCTGGAAAACCTTGGTAGAGCATGGGTGGAGTAGGCCTTGTGGTGCTGGAAATCCTTGGTAGAGCATGGGTGGAGTAGGGATTGTGGTGCTGGAAAACCTTGGTAGAGCATGGGTGGAGTAGGCCTTGTGGTGCTGGAAACCTTGGTAGAGCATCACACTGCATATTTGTATTCCTCTGTTCCCCCCATGTCTTTGTGTAGAATATTTTGTGTTGGGTTTGTTTATTCGCACCAGTCTGGGTTGTCACCCTGGTATTGCCTGTACCCTTTTGGGGTTGTTGTTTGGTGAACCTGTTAGTATTATTATTGTCGGTAATTTGCGCCCGTCTATTTGGGTGCTCTTGGCTAATAAAGATGTCGGATCACCTAATCTCTGCTCTCCTGCACTTGACTCAAATGACCAGCAGCGAAAACCCTGACAATTGTGTTGCTCGTGAATTTCCTTTCTTTTTCGGATTCAGACCAATTCCTACCTCCCACTTAAAACATAGTTTTTAGTTTTTTAATTTCCATGGTTTTTACACCAGAAGATGATTTTCTGTAAAAGGGAACTTCATCCACTTATTTGGCTTAGTTTTTTTGGATTTGTTCCTCAAGAAATGCTGGCGGTCATGATAGAAACCAAACCCGAGTTGGCTTGGGGGTGTGGTTTGATGTGGGTGTGTCCTTGCCACCACCAAGACACACCCATCTGTCAGAAACTTACCCACAACTGTTTCTTACCATACAATCACAACAATCACAACAAACTAACCTCCTGAAGGTTGAGTTGAATAACTACAGGCAGATGTATGGTGAGATGCTGGAGGAAGCTTTGAATAGGTCCGTAGCCTACAGAGTAATTATGTGAAGAATTAAATTACTGAATTTACGTACTGTAGATTTTCTAAACACACACGATGATGTCATGATGAGGGCCCCTTGATGGTCTTCTCCATGCTGTATGTTCGGCTGCAAACTGGACTTCTCTCTTACAAATGCAGTATGCAATCTCATGAGGTGGTGTTGACTGGGAGGGCTTGTAACAGGGTGATATAATATACGACCAAGTGGTAAATAAAATGTTGTTCTAAAGAAAGGACAAAGCTTATTGCTAATGCACTTCACAACCAAAACGACTCGAATAGCTGTATCTGCAATCCTGCAGAATGATCCTACTAGTTTATCAACAAGCCGGGTATTTTTTTAATTAAATGGTTCAAATATACTTAACCAGATACATAACCATCAGCTACCAGTAAACTCACTGGGGACCAACCATCAGTCTATGTTCTAGCTACCAGTAAACTCACTGGGGACCAACCATCAGTCTATGCTCTAGCTACCAGTATACTCACTGGGGACCAACCATCAGTCTATGTTCTAGCTACAAGTATACTCACTGGGGACCAACCATCAGTCTATGTTCTAGCTACCAGTATACTCACTGGGGACCAACCATCAGTCTATGTTCTAGCTACCAGTAAACTCACTGGGGACCAACCATCAGTCTATGTTCTAGCTACCAGTAAACTCACTGGGGACCAACCATCAGTCTATGTTCTAGCTACCAGTAAACTCACTGGGGACCAACCATCAGTCTATGTTCTAGCTACCAGTAAACTCACTGGGGACCAACCATCAGTCTATGTTCTAGCTACCAGTAAACTCACTGGGGACCAACCATCAGTCTATGTTCTAGCTACCAGTATACTCACTGGGGACCAACCATCAGTCTATGTTCTAGCTACCAGTAAACTCACTGGGGACCAACCATCAGTCTATGTTCTAGCTACCAGTAAACTCACTGGGGACCAACCATCAGTCTATGTTCTAGCTACCAGTAAACTCACTGGGGACCAACCATCAGTCTATGTTCTAGCTACCAGTAAACTCACTGGGGACCAACCATCAGTCTATGTTCTAGCTACCAGTAAACTCACTGGGGACCAACCATCAGTCTATGTTCTAGCTACCAGTAAACTCACTGGGGACCAACCATCAGTCTATGTTCTAGCTACCAGTAAACTCACTTGGGACCAACCATCAGTCTATGTTCTAGCTACCAGTAAACTCACTGGGGACCAACCATCAGTCTATGTTCTAGCTACCAGTAAACTCACTGGGGACCAACCATCAGTCTATGTTCTAGCTACCAGTAAACTCACTGGGGACCAACCATCAGTCTATGTTCTAGCTACCAGTAAACTCACTTGGGACCAACCATCAGTCTATGTTCTAGCTACCAGTAAACTCACTGGGGACCAACCATCAGTCTATGTTCTAGCTACCAGTAAACTCACTGGGGACCAACCATCAGTCTATGTTCTAGCTACCAGTAAACTCACTGGGGACCAACCATCAGTCTATGTTCTAGCTACCAGTATACTCACTGTGGACCAACCATCAGGCCGCGATCCGTTTGAATGCGTTGGGGGCAATAACACAACAGAGACCCATTCAATGAAGGGAAGCGAGGTGGGCGGACGGACGGGCGCAATAAGAGTTAAGATGGTATTTGTGTAAACTCCGCAGAGTTATGTTCTGTGAGTGTCACTGAGTACCATAAGTTAGTCCGTGCAGTATAAATATGTCCCGATTCTAAAGTCTATTATCCACATTGCCCGTTACATCCACAGTGCTCGTTACATCCACAGTGCTCGTTACATCCACAGTGCCCGTTCCATCCACAGTGCCCGTTACATCCACATTGCCCGTTACACCCACAGTGCCCGTTACATCCACAGTGCCCGTTCCATCCACAGTGCCTGTTAAATACACACACATCCACAGTGCCCGTTACATCCACGGTGCCCGTTACATCCACAGTGCCCGTTACATCCACAGTGCCCATTCCATCCACACACATACACAGTGCCCGTTACATCCACAGTGCCCGTTACATCCACATTGCCCGTTCCATCCACAGTGCCCGTTACATCCACAGTGCCCGTTCCATCCACAGTGCCCGTTCCATCCACACACATACACAGTGCCCGTTACATCCACAGTGCCCGTTACATCCACAGTGCCCGTTACATCCACAGTGCCCGTTACATCCACAGTGCCCTTTCCATCCACACACATACACAGTGCCCGTTCCATACACAGTGCCCGTTCCATACACAGTGCCCGTTCCATACACAGTGCCCGTTACATCCACAGTGCCCGTTAAATACACACACATCCACAGTGCCCGTTACATCCACAGTGCCCTCCATGTCATCTACAAGACCCTGCTAGGTAAAGTCCCCCCTTATCTCAGCTCGCTGGTCACCATAGCATCTCCCACCTGTAGCACACGCTCCAGCAGGTATATCTCTCTAGTCACCCCCAAAACCAATTCTTTCTTTGGCCGCCTCTCTTTCCAGTTCTCTGCTGCCAATGACTGGAACGAACTACAAAAATCTCTGAAACTGGAAACACTTATCTCCCTCACTAGCTTTAAGCACCAACTGTCAGAGCAGCTCACAGATTACTGCACCTGTACATAGCCCACCTATAATTTAGCCCTATCAACTACCTCTTTCCCAACTGTATTTAATTTATTTATTTATTTTGCTCCTTTGCACCCCATTATTTTTATTTCTACTTTGCACATTCTTCCATTGCAAAACTACCATTCCAGTGTTTTACTTGCTATATTGTATTTACCTTGCCACCAAGGCCTTTTTTGCCTTTACCTCCCTTCTCACCTCATTTGCTCACATTGTATATAGACTTGTTTATACTTTATTATTGACTGTATGTTTGTTTTACTCCATGTGTAACTCTGTGTTGTTGTATCTGTCGAACTGCTTTGCTTTATCTTGGCCAGGTCGCAATTGTAAATGAGAACTTGTTCTCAACTTGCCTACCTGGTTAAATAAAGGTAAAATAAAAAAATAAAAAACATCCACAGTGCCCGTTACGTCCACAGTGCCCGTTCCATCCACACACATACACAGTGCCCGTTACATCCACAGTGCCCGTTACATCCACAGTGCCCGTTACATCCACAGTGCCCGTTCCATCCACACACATACACAGTGCCCGTTACATCCACAGTGCCCATAGAAAATCAGTTGAATAACAAAATGTAATAGTTGTTTTTACAAAAAGCTTAATGAAGCAGAAACTTAAGGCGATGTCACAAGGCTGTCTCTAAATATAAACCAAACAAGAGGAAAGAGATTCATGGAAATGGCGCTTCTCCTTGTCGACAGAATGAGCAGAATTGATCACACCAGACTAATGCTCACGCTAACATGAGAAACTGCTCAGGGCCTCGCTCTTTCACCCGAATGCCTATCTGCCTGTGTCTCAAATCACACCATATTCCCTATATAGTGCACTGCTTTCGACCAGGGCCCTATCGTCTCAAATCACACCATATTCCCTACATAGTGCACTGCTTTCGACCAGGGCCCTATCATCCCAAATCACACCAATATTCCCTATATAGTGCACTGCTTTCGACCAGGGCCCATTAGGGATTAGGGTGTAATTTAGGACAATAGGGCGCAGGTCAAAAGTAGTGCGCTATATTAGGAACAGGGTACCATTTGGGAAGCAGCCTCTGTGTCAGAATGGCTAACTTTTATCCTTTTGGGCCTAAAACGCAGTTCCATGAGACATAAAAGATGAACATATCAGACAAAGGTCAAAGATGCTCAAGGCTTGAAATGTCAGAAACTTTAAATTAAAGTCGCTCTCAGTAACTGGGCCTGAGATCCCTCCAGGGAGAAAAGAGAATTGGGGAATGATATCTGTGGATGTGGGTGTGTTGGGTACTATACCTTGATATGTGTTATCCCCAACAGAGCCAGACTTTTATTTATTTGAAGATGTAGCCACCAACCTGAAAGATGTAGAAAGGGTGTTTGACTGTTTGTAGAAACATTTGGAACTCCTTCCTAATATTGAGTTGCAGTCCCTTTCGCCTCCAGAACAGCCTCAGCGAAAGCGCTCCAGTTGTGTCAAGTTGGCTGGATGTCAATTGGGTAGTGGACCATTCTTGATACACAAGCAGCAGCGATGCAGTTCTTGACACAAACCAGTGTGCCTGACACCTACTACCATACCCTATTCAAAGGCACTTAAATATTTGGTCTTGTCCATTCACCCTCTGAATGGCACACATACACAATCCATGTCTCAATTGTCTTAAGGCTTATAAATCCTTCTTTAACCTGTCTCCTCCCCTTCCTCTACACTGATCTACCTAGCTTTCACCTGGATTCACCGGGTCTGTCTACACAGTATGTCATGGAAAGAGCAGGTGTTCTTAATTTTTTGTAGATTCAGTATATATTTAATGTGTTATTCTACCTGTTTCTGTACCGGACTTAGTTCAATGTGGTCTGATGGGAGTTAGTTCAATGTGGTCTGATGGGATTTAGTTCAAGGTGGTCTGATGGGAGTTTGTTCAAGGTGGTCTGATGGGACTTAGTTCATGGTGGTCGGATGGGAGTTAGTTCAAGGTGGTCTGATGGGACTTAGTTCAAGGTGGTCTGATGGGAGTTAGTTCAAGGTGGTCTGATGGGAGTTAGTTCAAGGTGGTCTGATGGGAGTTAGTTCAAGGTGGTCTGATGGGACTTAGTTCAAGGTGGTCTGATGGGAGTTAGTTCAAGGTGGTCTGATGGGAGTTAGTTCAAGGTGGTCTGATGGGAGTTAGTTCAAGGTGGTCTGATGGGAGTTAGTTCAGGTGGTCTGATGGGAGTTAGTTCAAGGTGGTCTGATGAGGGATAAAGATAAAGATAAGGGGCTTCAATCACATCATGTTGCAAAGCTTGCTAGTAATTGTAGCTACTGGAGCAAGACTGTTGTGCAGCCGAACAATGACAATAAAAGTCATGTTCAGCAGAAGTCTCCCTTCACAATCTGATGTCCGGTATGGTCGTTAGGTGAGACAGGTTATTTACACCATACACAAAAGTTACCACTTTAAACAATCACGATTTCCAAAAAGGCCCTTTGAAGCATACCTGTCACGTTGCAACATGGTATCGTTAGAGCATGTCAAACTGCTGACATCTAGGCATTGTAGTTTTATGTCACATAATCTGACATATCGGTCAAAACCTCCAACAGTGTTGTATTCGTTGTCGGTGAGTGTGAATGACTCTATCACTCATCTTCTTGATGCCCATCTGAACCAAGGCTACACTGGCTACACTGCTATCTAGAACATAAAATGGTTCTTAGGCTATCTCCAAAGTAGAACCCTTTGAAGAACCCTTTTTGGTTCCAGATAGAACCCTTTCTTAGTTCCAGATAGAACCCTTTCTTGGTTCCAGGTAGAACCCTTTTTGGTTCCAGGTAGAACCCTTTTTGGTTCCAGGTAGAACCCCTTTGAGTGTGTAAAAGTGTTCTACATGGAACCCAAAAGAGTTATCCTTTGGGGACAGATGATGACGCCTTTGTTGCTGAATGCTTTTTTAAAAGACTGTAGGCCCACCACTTTGCTGCACTAGGCCAACTTCTGTTTAACAAGTAGGAAAACAATTCAACTTAAGAAAGTTCCTACCCTGATCAGAATGTCGGAGAAGTTCAGCCTATTTGTGTTAAACCATCAGGATTTTTGGCAGCAGACCTTGATGTCTGATTTGGTCCAGATACCAAACGATGAAAAGTGGACATGCAAGTCAACGTAATGGGACATTTTCCTTATTTCCTATCGTTAGGCTCTTAGTGAGGTCATTAAGACGTCTGAGGCGCCCGTGTGCGAATCTAATTAACATAATAAGACATTCTCCATCCAAATCTGTCTGTTTAAAAGGGATAGGGACGATGGCTGCAGGAAGAGAATGCTCAGATCATATAATTAGGTATAGAATTTAATAGGATTTATATGGCTCAGACTCGATAGGTTGACTCTGCAGACTATGATACCAAACTGCTCTGATGTGCACATTCTCTAATTCTCCCCCTCAGCAGATGTGTCTCCAGTGTTTGGTTTCCTTCAGTTGCCTGGGAACAAACAATTACTATACCTATTGAACTGCATTAACACGGCATAATGTACCCCAACGCAATTACAAAATGTAATAACCTGCCCGATTTGAATAGAGATGGGAGAGAGAACTGCGTCCAAGATGGCACCTTATACCCTACGTAGTGCACTACTTTTGACCAGAGCCCTAGGGTCAAAAGTAGTGCACTGCGTAGGGTATAGGGTGTCATTTGAGATGCGGATAGACTGCGGCATGAACCGGTGTAACTGTCTCAAGTTGAGCGTTTTTTTTTTTATGCTTTAATGAAAATGAACCACTCAAACTCCATCCTAATAGGTCCTTTCCTAGGTGGTAATTTAAATCTTCATGTGAGGTAATTTGTTACGAACAAACAATATGTAAGAGGTTTTTTTCAAAGAGAGGGAGTCTGGAAAATAAAGATGTATTTGGCCCAATGCTTACTTGATAGTATATGTTGACGCTTCTACATTTAATACTACATTTTGACGTGTTGTGTAACAAAAATAAATTCAGGTGAAAAAATAATAACAATAATCGACATTTTCAAGCTTCAACTCTGATGTATTCAGTCACAAACTCAGATGATTGTCGTTTCCCCTTCAACGTCACAGCTGTTTATGGCGGAAATGAAAATGTATATCTGAAAATATCCACCATTTAAAAAAAAAAAGATAAATAAAAAAGGAAACGCTCTGACCTTTTAGCACGCTGGTTGCTATGGTGATACGTCTGTACTGCTAACCCAGCCAATCTGGGAAGATCCTTGAATGATGCAGTATGTAAGATATAACCCCTAAAATGAAGAGAAAGCCTAGGTAGGATAGAAAAGCTTTACTCTAAGTGCATGTTATATTAAATCAAACAGTGTACACTGCCATATTCCAGCACCAAGATTCACTATATTCCTCTATGCTCATATCTCATATATTCTATATATCTACCAGCACATAGACTGACCCTCAGTGAGCTCGGAGCCAGTGACAAACGTCAAGACTTAGATAATATGTTCTAGACTTAATCCAACTGGATGTCTGTCCCACTCCGAAGCTGTAATGATGCATTTTCATAGCTGTGATATATGTCTTCAGCGACTTCATAAAAACTGAACAAAGTAAATCACTCAAGCATTTGTAATCATAAAACAGTCATTGTAAAACAATGATAACAATGTCAGCAAATAGGGACTGCTATTGTATTTGACAGTTGGGTGTTCTATTGTCTGTGGAGAAGTTGCATCCTATCAATTATTAAACATGACTGTAGTATAGTTGGGGTGGCAGGTAGCCTAGTGGTTAGAGCATCGGACTAATAGCCGAAAGGTTGCACGATCGAATCCCCGAGCTGACAAGGTTAAAATCTGAACAAGGCAGGTATCCCCCTGAACAGGTAGTTAACCCACTGTTCCTAGGCCGTCATTGAAAATAAACATTTGTTTTTAATTAACTGACTTGACAAGTTAAATAAAGGTTAAATAAAAATAGCTACCTCTTCAGCCTTCTATTAAATATTACTGTAGTACAGAAACGTATTCATCCTTCTAAAAATTATTAGATTTTACTGTAGTATAGCAACCTCTGAGCCTTCTATCAAATGTTAGATATTACTGTAGAATAAGGTTAAACATCTGAACAAGGCAGTTAACCCCCTGAAAATGGCAGTTAACCCACTGTTCCTAGGCCATCATTGAAATTAAGAATTTGTTCTTAACTGATATGATTAGTTAAATGAATAAATAAAAATAGCTACCTCTTCATCCTTCTATTAATTATTAGATATTACTGTAGTATAGCAACTTCTTGAGCCTTCTATAAAATATTGCCATTGTAGAAATTTGACCATAACTATCCACCTAAAAATCACCCCCCTTCGCATTTTTCCTATTCTGTTGCCTTACAACCTGGAATTAAAATGGATTTTGGGTGGGGTATATTAATATTGATAGTAATATTTGTCATTTTCCTATTTTGTTGCCTTACAACCTGGAATTAAAAGGGGGTTGTATCATTTGATTTACACAACACCACCATGCTTCACTGTGGGGATGGTGTTCTCGGGGTGATGTGAGGTGTTGGGTTTGCGCCAGACATAGCCTTTTGCTTGATGTCCAAAAAGTTCAATTTCTGTCTCATCTGACCAGAGTACCTTCTTCCATATGTTTGGGGAGTCTCCCACAAGCCTTTTGGCGAACACCAAATGTGTTTGCTAAGTTATTTCTTTAAGCAATGGCTTTTTTTCTGGCCACTCTTTCGTAAAGCCCAGCTCTGTGGAGTGTACGGCTTAAAGTGGTCCTATGGACAGATACTCAAATCTCCGCTGTGGAGCTTTGCAGCTCCATCAGGGTTGTCTTTGGTCTTTGTTGCCTCTCTGATTAATGCCCTCCTCGCCTAGTCTGTGAGTTTTGGTGGGTGGCACTCTCTTGGCAGGTTTGTGTTGGTGCCATGTTCTTTCCATTTTGTTATAAGAGATTTAATGGTGCTCTGTGGGATGTTCAAAGTTTCTGATATTTTTTTATAACCCAACCCTGATCTGTACTTCTCCGCAACTTTGTCCCTGACTTGTTTGGAGAGCTCCTTTGTCTTCATGGTGCCGCTTGCTTGGTGGTGCCCCTTGATTAGCGGTGTTGCAGACTCTGGGGCCTTTCAGAACAGGTGTATATTCACTGAGATCATGTGACAGACCATGTGACACTTAGATTGCACACAGGTGGAGTTTATTTAACTAATTATGTGACTTCTGAAGGTAATTGGTTGCACAATATCCTATTTAGGGGCTTCATAGTAAAGGGGGGGATTACATGTGAACGCACCACTTTTAACTTTTCAAATTTTTCAAATTTTTTTTAAACATGTTTTTTTTTTAAATTTCACTTCAAAGATTTGGACTATTTTGTGTATGTCCATTACATGAAATACAAATACAAATCTATGTAAATGACAGTTGTAATGCAACAAGATAGGAAAAACGTCAAGGGGGATGAATACTTTTGCAAAGCACTGTACTCGTTGGCAACAACCTTCAATCTGGATAACAACACAAAAACAAATGATAAGGCTAGAGATATGTATCAACCAGTATTACTAAAACAATCAACATCTAAACATGCTGGAGAGTAAGCATGGAGAATCAATCCCTAAAAGAAAACAAGACTTCGACGGACACAGACAATTTATGCTTGTCACCACTTGAAACAGCAAGTGTAGAAAACGAGTTGCTAAAGTCGATAAATGATAAATTGGGCATACTTGAACTAGTCAGTAAAGATATAAAGGAGTTGAAGATGAGCCTCGAGATGATTGACAAAAAAGCTGCGACAATGGAGAAAGAAATGAAGAAGAAATTAATAAGCTAAAAAGGTACAGTCAATACTATTGAAACGGACGTTAAATAACTTAAAATTGAGAACATTGAGAGAAGCCTTTCTTGAAATACAGACTAGATCTATGTGAGAAAATCTGGTACTGAGAGTGTAGAGAAACATTTCATGGTTAAACTGCTACAGATCCCAAACTGTTGAAAACATAAAACTCATACATGTACATATTTTACATGACAGAGAGGACAGCAACACGAACCCCCAATCAAGGCCAAATTTGCATTCTTTAAGAATAAAATAATGGTTAACAGCCTGGGCAAAAGAGTCAATGGCACCGAAATAGGCATGAATGATGAAGGAAATTGCAGAATGGCACTCAGTTCTGTACCCACTCTTCAGAGGTAACAGACTAAAAGGGAAAGAGGTAGCTCTCGTCGTCGATGAACTACATTGATAACCAACTGTTCCAAGGCACCAAGACTTCTCCACTTTCTAAATAATATCAAGTTCCCATAGAGGAGTAGAATAACACAACACCCGATACTATCCATGGTAGGGATTGTAATAATGGAACACCCAATACTCTCCATGGTAGGGATTGTAATAATGGAACACCCTATACTATCCATGGTAGCGATTGTAATAATGAAACACCCAATACTATCCATGGTAGCGATTGTAATAATGGAACACAACCTACTATCCATGGAAGGGATTGTAATAATGGAACACACAATACTATCCATGGTAGGAATTGTAATAATGGAACACACACTACTATCCATGGTAGATATTGTAATAATGGAACACCCAATACTATCCATGGTAGCAATTGTAATAATGGAACACACAATACTATCCATGGTAGCGATTGTAATAATGGAACACCCAATACTATCCATGGTAGCGATTGTAATAATGGAACACCCAATACTATCCATGGAAGGGATTGTAATAATGGGACACACAATACTATCCATGTTAGGATTTGTAATATCAAAACAGGAAAACATTGAAATACAGCAATGGATATAGAAATAAACTACAAATACACTCTACCATTCAAGAAAGGGAATGTTGTAAAAAATCATTAGTATTTAACTTTCCATTGATAATATTTATAAATAGTTAAATTACACAATTAGAAGAAGGGAAAATTATTGAAATAATGCATCTTCAAAATAAATAAATAAAATACTGAATAGTCCAAAATGAGGTAGGAATCAGCATGGCATAGATAAAAACACAGCAAACAGAGGACATAGAAGACACAGTATGTGGGTAATTACAGGCCTATATGTTGGGGGGTGTGAGGTTGTGATGGATGAAGGGGTGTGTTTTTTTTTGTGATTGAATATAAATGGTCGTGAGTTAAGTGAGTGAAAAAGGAAAATGGTTGCAAATGCCAGAGCCCATGTGTGTCTGGGAGTTGTGACACAGAGAGTTTTACATTTTGTGTAGATATAGGATATAGATTTTAAAATAAATTACAAATACAGTCTATTTATTTATTGTCCTATCATGAACGGTCCCCAACCCCATACACCCACCTGAGCGACCCATACACTAAGTAGAAGTCCTTATCTGTTTTATGGGACTACTGTAAGTAGCCTATACTCAGCCAAATCAGAAAGATGAATGCGGTCAGAGACCCACTAAAGCAGCTTCGCCCACTCAAGATTCTGAGCCTGCCTGGCAGGGTTGGTCCAACAAAGCCAGAGTCCCCAGGTGGGAGAGCATGAGAACCTTGACAACCTTGTACCTAGCAGGTGGGAATCCCGGTGGGGTACCCCCAACCAGGTAGTGGCAGTGCTGGCAACACTGGCAGCAGTAACCCATGGGGAGGGAGGGTCACACTTGGACATTCAGGAGAGCATATTATTGTGTCCCTGGTGGCACAAAATAATCAAAAGGTCTGACTGCACAGAAATGCTTGTGTGTTTCAGGGGAACGAGGTGTGTCTGTGCTCCATCATCTAAGACTTGACATTGGATAATCAAATCTCCCCGTCTCTCAAGTTTGCATGCCTTCTGAAACGGCTACAACTGTATGTGCATTCACACATTGTCGTCTCTTGAGTTGGACATCCACTAGATTCTTTAGAGTTCTAGTTGATGAAAAGTTGTCCTGGAAAGATCATATTCAAATTGTCCGTAGCAAAGTGATGAAAACTTTTAGTATCATCAGAAAGATTAGTGGTTTGGATCATCAGGTTTGCTTTCTAACTCTATACTATAGATTAATGTACCCTTATCTCATTTACTGTAGCATTTTCTGGGCCAGTAGATTTGCCTCCTACCTACACAAATGACTCATTATACAAAATATTTTGCAAGACAAGCCACCACCTCTAATTACCTGGCTCCATCTATTTACAACATGAATGTACCCCAATTAGGCACTTTTATCTAAAAATATTTATACCTCCCAGATAAATCAAGACACTGCGATAACCTTCACCCTCCCCACTGCCACACCTCACATAGTCAATTATGTACAGAATGGAATTCTTATATTCACATTGCCAAAACCTTATCATCGCACACAATCTTCAAGCGAAGACTGGGGGTCAGCCTAGTGAACCAAACTACCCAATAATCCTTTCCATGAAGACTTGGGCTCAGTCTGGTGAACCAAAGTACCCAATAATCCCCTCCATGAAGACTGGGGGTCAGTCTGGTGAACCAAACTACCCAATAATCCCCTCCATGTAGTCTAACTCTCACTTACACACATAATCAAGCATGATTCTTCCTTTTTTTATCTTATTTTTCTGAGTTTTTAATGTACAATTAATCTGCTATTTGCTGAGTATAACATGTACAATTAGAATGCACCTGCTATTTAACTGACTTATTTGTATTTGTACTTATATTTGGGGTTTTCATACCAGCCGTTTTGGGCTTCGAAACCTGCACACCATTTTTTCACACAAAAAAATATTATCTGCACTGTTTTGTCTTTCATTTCTTTTCTTTGATGTGAATTAACTTAACTTTTTCCAACATCGCCAAGGTACAGCAGATCACCTTATTGCATGGGACACTTTTATAGTGCCTTTATAGGCCATGCAGTTCAACATGCATCTTTAACACAACATAGTCCATATTAACAAAGGAAATGGAGAGACTAACACTATAAATAGATAGCAATAAAAAAATGTACCATAGAGGCACAGAATAAGTAACCAAAATAACCGGAGGCTCTTAAGCAAGAAAGTGAAAGTGTAATATAAAATAAATAAATAAAGATAAAAATGAAGCGAATTGAATGGAATATGGAGTTTTTTTTATTTATTTTCCACATAGAAGATCAAAAATCATTTACTGTAACCCATGATTCATTCATTCACTATATATTTGATAGAGGAAGCAAAGTACTTTAAGCATGTGTTTTTTTGTTTCCTCCATCTCCACTAACTATCATGGCTCAGGATAAGACCCAGATGCAAACACAGGAGGCAGATAGTACGGGTTTATTATAGTTCAAGGGGAAGGAAAATGGTAGGTCAAGATAGGCATCGTAATCCAAAATCAGAGTCAGGCAGATACAGGATGGCGATCAGGGTCAGAACAGGCAGAATGGTCAGAAGAATAAGGACATCAACTAAAGCATTAGGAAACAGGGGGAAAATGCTGGTAGGACTTGAAAAGACGAACTGGCAACAGACAAACAGAAAACGCAGCTGCACTCTGGATGTGGGTTGAGTCCAATCCATCACCACTCTCACCTTGTCAGCGTCCATCTGAATATTCCCTGCAGCGATGACGTATCCTAGGAAGGATATGGTGGAGCGATGGAATTCAAATTACTCCGCCTTCCTGAAAAAGCTGGTTGTCCAGTAGATGCTGAAGGATCTGTCGGACATGGAGGACGTGCTCTTGAGTTTAACGGGAATAGATGAGGAGGTCGTCGAGGTCGACAAACACAAATCGGTTCAACATGTCTCGGAGCACATCATTGACATGGGCCTGGAACACTGCGGGAGTGTTGGTCAGTCCGAACGGCATCACCAGGTACTCTTAGTGCCCGCTAGCCTGTGAAAGGCAGTCTTCCACTCATCTCCAGAGACGAGAGGGAGACAGTACGAGCCCCAGAGTTTATTATAGTTCACGGGGGCAAAAGTTAAGTCAAGGCAGGCAAACGATCGTAATCCAAATCAGAGTCAGGCAGGTACAGGACGGCCAGAAAGGTCACAACTGGGAAGACTAGAGCACAGGAATCATGGGAACATGCTGGTAGGACTTGACGGGACAAGACGAACTGGCAAAGAAAATAATGATAATGAGGGGAGATGGGAGACACCCGGTGGGGGGTGGAGACAAGCACAAGGACAGGTGAAACAGATCAGACAGTGTGACACATACCAAAGTTAATTGTACGTTTTTTTTTATTTTAATAATGTAAAATTAAGAGTTGTACAGAAAGACTCATGTGAAGGCATGGTTAAAGAGGAGGAACTTCTTGATGTGTTTAAAGCCAGGGAAAAGTCAGGGAAAACTCCAGGGCTGTATGGCATACCAGTTTATGTATATCAAACCTTTTTTTGATGTACTGAGATGAACATAGTTTGCTTTGTATGTTCTATGTATTGTTTCGTCATGGTGTGATCTGAGTGGGCATTCTATGTTGGATGTCTTGTTTGTCTGTTCCTGTCTTTGTGTTTGTTACACCAGATAGGGCTGTTTTCGGTTTTTCACGTTTCTTGTTTTTGTATATTGTTCTATTTTCATCTTTATTAAAGATGTATCAAAATAACCACGCTGCGTTTTGGTCCGCCTCTCCTTCAACAGAAGAAAGCCGTGACAGAATCACCCACCACAACAGGTTCGGTGCTCAAGAGCTTCAGTGCGCCTGCACGGTCGGTCTATCAAGTACCACCTCCACGCATCAGCCCTCCGGTGACAGCTCCCCGCACTCGCCCTGACGTGCGTGTCCTCGGCCCAGTACCACCAGTGCCGGCACCACGCACCAGGCCTAGAGTGCGCCTCGTCTGTCCAGCGCTGCCAGAGCCTTTACTCCTCTCCAGCGCTGACGGAGTCTCCCGCCTGTCCAGCACTGCCGGAGTCTCCTGCCTGTCCAGCGCTGCCAGGGCTTTCTTCCTCTCCAGCGCTGCCGGAGTCTCCAGTCTGCCCAGCGCCACCTGAGCTACCCCTCTGCCCAGCGCCATCAGAGTCTCCCGTCTGTCCTGAGCCGCCAGTGCCACCAGTCTGTAAGGAGCCGCCAGTGCCGCCAGTCTGCAAGGAGCCGCCAGTGCCAACAGTCTGCAAGGAGCCGCCAGTGCCGCCAGTCTGCCAGGAGCCGCCAGTGCCGCCAGTCTGCTAGGAGCCGCCAGTGCCGCCAGTAAGCCAGGATCCGCCAGTGCCGCCAGTCAGCCAGGATCCGCCAGTGCCGCCAGTCAGCCAGGATCCGCCAGAGCCGCCAGTCAGCCAGGATCCGCCAGAGCCGCCAGTCTGCCAGGAGCCGCCAGTGCCGCCAGTCTGCTAGGAGCCGCCAGTGCCGCCAGTCTGCTAGGAGCCGCCAGTGCCGCCAGTCAGCCAGGATCCGCCAGAGCCTCCAGTCAGCCAGGATCTGCCAGTGCCGCCAGTCTGCAAGGAGCCACCAGTGCCGCCAGTCTGCAAGGAGCCGCCAGTGCCGCCAGTCTGCAAGGAGCCGCCAGAGCCACCAGTCAGCCAGGATCCGCCAGAGCCGCCAGTCAGCCAGGATCTGCCAGTGCCGCCAGTCTGCAAGGAGCCGCCAGTGCCGCCAGTCTGCCAGGAGCCGCCAGTGCCGCCAGTCTGCTAGGAGCCGCCAGTGCCGCCAGTCTGCTAGGAGCCGCCAGTGCCGCCAGTCAGCCAGGATCCGCCAGAGCCGCCAGTCAGCCAGGATCTGCCAGTGCCGCCAGTCTGCAAGGAGCCGCCAGTGCCGCCAGTCTGCAAGGAGCCGCCAGTGCCGCCAGTCTGCAAGGAGCCGCCAGTGCCGCCAGTCTGCCAGGAGCCGCCAGTGCCGCCAGTCTGCCAGGAGCCGCCAGTGCCGCCAGTCTGCTAGGAGCCGCCAGTGCCGCCAGTCAGCCAGGATTCGCCAGTGCCGCCAGTCAGCCAGGATCCGCCAGAGCCGCCAGTCAGCCAGGATCTGCCAGTGCCGCCAGTCTGCTAGGAGCCGCCAGTGCCGCCAGTCTGCTAGGAGCCGCCAGTGCCGCCAGTCAGCCAGGATCCGCCAGAGCCGCCAGTCAGCCAGGATCTGCCAGTGCCTCTCCTTCAACAGAAGAAAGCCGTGACAGAATCACCCACTACAACAGGTTCGGTGCTCAAGAGCTTCAGTGCGCCTGCACGGTCGGTCTATCCGGTACCACCTCCACGCATCAGCCCTCTGGTGACAGCTCCCCGCACTCGCCCTGACGTGCGTGTCCTCGGCCCAGTACCACCAGTGCCGGCACCACGCACCAGGCCTACAGTGCGCCTCGTCTGTCCAGCGCTGCCAGAGCCTTTACTCCTCTCCAGCGCTGCCGGAGTCTCAAGAGGAGTAAAACAAGGTTGTCCACTATCGGCATATCTTTTTATGACGACCATCAAAATGTTAGCTTTTAAAATCAGATCCAACATTAATGTCAAGGGGCTAGAAATCCAGGGTTTAAAAATAATATACTGATGATTCATGTTTTTTTTATTCACAGCTTGGATCCCTTCATAGCCTCATAGAGGATCTAGATAATTTTTCGCACCTTTCTGGATACCATATGGATACCATATTAAGTATTGGATCACAATTATTATTTTTTAATCATTACTGTGTAGTTTACCAATAAAAGGGTCTGACGGTGAAGTGGCAAACTCTGTATTCATAACCCAAAAGACAGAAATCTCACTACAATACATTTGAATAGAAAGTTAGTAAAGATAGATAGGATTTTGCTACAGTGGAAAGGAAAATACCTGTCTGATTAACTCTTCAGTCATGTCTCAATTTTGTATTTGCTTATGGCCCTGTCTAACTTGTTTTTTAAAAGTATATGAGCAAAAAATATTTAATTTTATTTGGAATGGCAAGCCAGACAAAATTAAACTGGCCTATTTATATAATAAATATTAATTCGGAGGGCAGAAATTATGTAATGGCAAAAGGTAGATTTCTGCCTAAATAGATATACCCAAAAGGTAACTGCTATTCTGTGTAATTACATAATTCTGACTTCAACTAAACTTGTAAAGAAGACATCTGGGAGATTATGAGGAAATGATCAGAAGATAGATAGGAGTTACATAGTTCAGAATATACAAAAGATCAAGAACACAATCTAGCCATTTAAAAAAATAATAATAATTGAAACACGCAATAATGACATAGATAAATTGGGTGTTTAGAATTTTTTGCAAATGTATTAAAAATAAAAATCTGAATAATTTATTTAGATAAGTATTCATCCCCTTTGCTATGAGACTCAACATTGAGCTCAGGTGCATCCTGTTTCCATTGATAATCCTTGAGATGTTTCTACAACTTGATTGGAGTACACCTGTGGTAAATTTAATTGATTGGACATGATTTGGAAAGGCACACACCTGTCTATATAAAGGTCCCACAGCTGACAGTGCGAATTGTTAAGCGAATTGTCCATAGAGCTCCGAGAAAGGATTGTGTCGAGACACAGATCTGGGGAAGGGAACCAAAACATGTCTGTAGCATTGAAGGTCCCCAAGAACATAGTGGCCTCCATCATTCCTAAATGAAAGAAGTTTGCAACCTCCAAGGCTCTTCCTATAGCTGACCCTCCCAGCCAAACTGAGCAATCTGGGGAAAATGGCCTTGGTCAGGGAGGTGACCAAGAAACTGATGGTCACTCTGACAGAGTTCTAGAGTTCACCTTTTGAGATGGGAAAACCCTCCAGAAGGTCAACCATCTCCGCAGCACTCCAACAATCAGGCCTTTATGGTAGAGTGGCCAGACGGAAGCCACACCTCAGTAAAGGCACATGACAGCCAGCTTGGAGTTTGCCAAAAGTCACCTAAAGACTCACAGACCATGACAAACAATATTATCTGGTCTGATGAAACCAAGAATGAACTGTTTGGTCTGAATGCCAAGCATCACGTCTGGAGGAAACCTGGCTCCATCCCTACGGTGAAGCATGGTGGTGGCAGAATAATTCTGTGGGGATGTTTTTCAGCAGCAGGGACTGGGAGACTAGTCAGGATCATGAAAACATGCTCCAGAGTGCTCAGGACCTCAGACTGGGGCGAAGGTTCACCTTCCAACAGGACAACGACCCTAAGCACACAACCAAGACAATGCAGGATTGGCTTTGGGACCAGTCTCTAAATGTCCTTGAACATGGACTTGAACCTGAAAATAGCTGTGCAGCATCGCTCCCCAAATATAGGTGTGCCAAGCTTGTATTTTAATTTATTATGGATCCCCATTAGCTGCTGCCAAAGTAGCAGCTATCTACTTCTGGGGTCCAGAAAAATTAAGGCAGTTTATACAATTTTAAAACATTACAATACATTCACAGATTACACCATGCATTGTGTGCCCTCTGTGCGCGTGTGTGTGTTTCTCCTCCTCTGTTAACAAGTCCCAACTGCATTCATCCTGCCACCACAACTCTTAACCATGGCACCCTCCAGACAACACTATTGTTCTTGTTTAGATGCACCAAGAGACCCATAACCAGGGTGGCTGGCTTTGCTTTCCATCCACTAGTGTCATTGGTCCGTGTGTGTCTGCTTATCAAGGGTGGCTGGCTTGTCTTCCATCCATTATTGTCATTGGTCCGTGTGTCTCCACTTGACCAGGGTGGCTGGCTTTGCTCTCCATTCATTAATTGTCCGTGTGTCTCTGTGTCTAATACTAAACAGATTGGTCCCTTTCGGGATGTAATGTGGGTGAAAGACCTTGTAGCCCTAGGATCCACGCAATGGGAGCGTCCCAAACGGGACCCTATTCCCTTTATCGTGCACTACACTCTTAGAAAAAAAGGGGTGCTATCTAAATGTATTCACAGGAGAACCTTTTGAAAAACCCTTTTATGGATCCAGTTAATACACATCAATAAACTTCATTATACACATCAATATACACATAATTAAACATCAATATACACATAATTAAACATCAATATACACATAATTAAGCATCAATATACACATAATTAAACATCAATATACACATAATTAAACATCAATATACACATAATTAAACATCAATATACACATAATTAAACATCAATATACACATAATTAAACATCAATATACACATAATTAAACATCAATATACACATAATTAAACATCAATATACACATAATTATACACATCAATACACATCAATATACACATCATTATACATATCAATATACACATAATTAAACATCAATATACACATAATTAAACATCAATATACACATAATTAAACATCAATATACACATAATTGTACACATCAATACACATCAATATACACATCATTATACACATCAATATACACATCATTAAACATCAATATGCACATCAATATACACATCAATATACACATCATTATACACATTATTATACACATCAATACACAGCAATATACACATAATTAAACATCAATATACACATGATTATACACATCAATACACATCAATATACACATCATTAAACATCAATATACACATCAATATACACATCAATATACACATCATTATACACATTATTATACACATCAATACACAGCAATATACACATAATTATAGACATGAATACACATCAATATACACATAATTATACACATTAATACACATCATTATACACATCAAAATACAGATAATTAAACATCAATATACACATCAATACACATCAATATACACATTATTATACACATCAATACACATCAATATACACATCAATACACATCCAAATAGACAGCGTTATACACAGCAATACATGTCAATGTACACATCATTATACACATCATTATACACAACATTATATACAGAATTATATACATAATTATACACATGAATACACTTCAATTCACAGCAATATGTTCATCTCAATACACACCAATACATGTCAATATACATCAATACACACCAAAAATAAATTAATTATAGAAAACAAAAACAGATCTGTAAAGAGGTCCTCAATCTGCCTTTTGAATTGCCCAAGATGCACCAAATCATGACATTTTATAGAGCGTTGAAGACCACAAGAAAAGCACAAAACATCTTGATGGATCCTCCAGAGAGAAAGCCATCCCTGAGACCAGGTCTGTGTAACCTTTCTTTTGCCTTGTTCAGTGGCAGATTTTTAGCTTGTCAGCTCAGGGATTCGATCCAGCAACTTTTCGGTTACTGGCCCTAACACTCTAACCACTAGACTACCTGCGCCCCCTAATCCGGTACATCTGTACATTAACAATAAAGTAAGGCACGACAGACCTGCAGGAGGGCACCCTAACGCCACCCTATTCGGGATGCAACTTTGCTTCTGTTCAATATATGTTGCATTACCTTAGAAGGAAGAATAGAACGATGTATCTCTAGATGATTTCTACTCTCTGCAGTCTGCGCTGATGAAAACCAAAACTTGTTTTATTTACCCAGGCAAGTCAGTTAAGAACAAATTCTTATTTTCAATGACGGCCTAGGAACAGTGGGTTAACTGCCTGTTCAGGAGCAGAACGACAGATTTGTACCTTGTCAGCTCAGGGGTTTGAACTTGCAACCTTCCGGTTACTAGTCCAACACACTAACCACTAGGATACCCTGCCGCCCCGGAGAAGCACAATACTTTCTATTTGTCACCGATCAAACCCTGCTTTTCATTCATATGTCAGTCCTCCAAATACACGAGGTAACTCATGTAAAATGCACGGTCAAGGTCTCTTAAAACCTTTCTAGGGCAGGCGTTCCACTAGAGGAACCCCTCGACAACAGTTCCGCTGAAAAAGCAGCGCAAGAAATCCTTTTTTATTTTTTTTTTAAATATGTAACCTTCACACATTAACAAGTCCAATACAGCAAATGAAAGATAAACATCTTCTTTATCTACCCATCGTGTCCGATTTCAATAATGCTTTACAGCCGAAAGCACAACATAGGATTATGTTAGGTCATAGCCAAGTCAAAAAAACACAGCCCAGTAATCCATCTTCATGAGGCGCAGGCACTTCGTCCCGACAAAAACTTGAAATGTTCCGTTACAGTCCTTTAGAAACATGTCAAACGATGTATGGAATCAATCGTTAGGCTGTTTTTAACATAAAACATCAATCATGTTCCAACCGGAGAATTCCTTTGTCTTAAGAAAAGCACTGGAACGAGAGGTAACTCTGTCGGGAGCGCGCGACACGAGACTGAGACACTCTGCCAGACCACTGACTCAAAGAGGTCTCATGAGCCCCTCCTTTATAGTAGAATCCTCATTCAAGTTTCTAAAGACGGTTGACATCTAGTGGAAGCCGTAGGAAGTGCAACTTTATCCATATCTCACTGTGTATTCAGTCGGCCAAGCTTTGAAAACTACAGACCTCAGATGTCCCACTTCCTGGTTGGATTTTTCTCAGGTTTTCGCCTGCCATATGAGTTTTGTTATCCTCACAGACATCATTCAAACCGTTTTAGAAACTTCAGAGTGTTTTCCATCCAATACTAATAATGATATGCATATATTAGCATCTGGGACGGAGTAGGAGGCAGTTCACTCTGGGCACGCTATTCATCCAAAAGTGAAAATGCTGCCCCCTATCTCAAAAGAGTTTTAACTAAAACAGTGTTACACATTATACAAATAGAAACTAAATCCTACCAGATGATTTAATTTTTCAACAACTGATGAGGTACAATAAAAATGAAAGATAAAACAAATATTATAATTTAAAATGACAAAACATTTTGCCCTACTAGAGGATTTATCTTTTAATTAAGAGGTGTAATGGAACAGAAACATATTGACCCCAGTCGAAACACTTACAGGTTTCCATAGATGCACTGTTTGTTTTTTCCCCTTATTGACTCAGGGATCATTTGGTACAGCTAATTGCTTTTATGTAAGCTGTCCCGATTGCAGGACATTCTGCAGCACATCCCCGGGGGGGGTGGGGGGGGTGCCAGGCTCTTTCCACAATTAATTAAACTCCATTAAATGCTCACATGGGTGTGCTGATGGCAGAGTGTGAGTGTGGTCTGGGGAAAGAGAAGAACACAAGCACACACACACACACACACACACACACACACACACACACACACACACACACACACACACACACACACACACACACACACACACACACACACACACACACACACACACTGTCATTTCCAGTCATTTCCACCCCCCAATAGATTCACACATGGGTCACTCTGCCACTCAGGCTCATGGGAATCTGTCCAGCCACTGGTGTCTCATTTGGTTACGTTGAATCCTGGCAATGCGAGAGGATATATGACCGGTATGATAACTAACTTTATGACATGTCTAAACACAATTGAATATTCCTCCGTGTGCCGTATATCACTTAACATGATCATTAGCAGCATTACGCTAACAACCTGATTTTGCACAAAATATGTATGCTGTGAGGTCATTTGCGATGACAGATGATTATAAAATAACTAAACGTGCTTCATTCCTTTTAATAATGGAAGAGAAATGTCAATTATAGACCTTGGAACCATGCTGTGTGTTAAAATGTAGACTCAGTCTCTCTCTGAGTACAGTGTCTTCTGTCGTGGAAATGTCCTGTATTACCAAATGATGAGAGAGCAAATCACACACCAGTCAGAGTTATGCTTAACTTCTTGCGACAGTGTCTTCAGAATGTATTCCTCCCCCTTGATTTATTCTACATTTCATTGTGTTACAGTCTGAATTCAACATTTTTTATTATTGTTTAATCTCACCCATCTACGCACAATACCCCTTCAATTACAAAGTGAAAACATATTTTTAGAAATGTTTGCACATTTATTAAAATGTTTATTCTGAAATATTCTCAACCCCTGAGTCAATATCTTTGGCAGCGATTACAGCTAAGAGTCTTTCTGGGTAAGTCTCCAAGAGCTTTCCACACCTGGATCGGGCAACATTTGCCCATTATGATTTCCAAAATTCTTCAAGCTCTGTCAAATTGGTTGATGTTCATTGCTAGACAACCATTTTCAGGTCTTGCTATAGATTTTCAAAAAGATTTAAGTCAAAACTGTAACTTTGCCACTCAGGAACATTCTCAGTCTTCTTCGTCAGCAACTCCAGTATAGATTTGTCCTTGTGTTGTAGGTTATTGTCCTGATGAATGATGAATTCATCTCCCAGTCTGGTGGAAAGCAGCCTGAACCAGGTTTTCCTCTAGGATTTTGCCTGTGCTTACCTCCATTACGTATATTTTGTATCCTGAAAAACTCCCCAGTCCTTTTAAATATTAGAAGCATACCCATATCATGATCCAGCCACCACTATGCTTGAAAATATGGAGTGTGGTACCTAGTAATGTGTTGTATTGGATTTGCAACAAAAAAA
Source organism: Oncorhynchus clarkii lewisi (assembly GCF_045791955.1). Lineage (NCBI taxonomy): Eukaryota > Metazoa > Chordata > Actinopteri > Salmoniformes > Salmonidae > Oncorhynchus > Oncorhynchus clarkii. The sequence continues at coordinate 47,286,589 of NC_092168.1, read as the reverse complement.
CAACGTTGTATTCATGACAAAAAGTTAATGGCTTTGCAAAATGTTTACCGGTATTATTTCAGTGCCTTGTTGCAAACAGAATGCATGTTTTGGAATATTTGTATTCTGTAAACGTTTCCTTCTTTTCACTCTGTCAATCAGGTTGGTATTGTGGAGTAACTACAATGTTGTTGATCCATCCTCAGTTTTCTGCTATCACAACTATTAAACTCTGTTACTGTTTTAAAGTCACCATTGGCCTCATGGGGAAATGCCTGAGAGGTTTCCTTCCTCTCTGGCAACTGAGTTAGGAAGGACGCCAGTATCTTTGTAGTGACTGGGTGTATTGATATACCATCCAAAATGTAATAAAATGTCCACCATACTCAAAGGGATATTCAATGTCAGTTTTATTATATTGTGACTTGTTCACTCCTGAATTTATTTAGTCTTACAAATGGGTGGAATACTTATTGACTCAAGACATTTCAGCTTTTCAATTTGAATTCATTTGTAAAAAAAAAAATAATAATCTAAAAACATAATACCACTTTGACATTATGGGTTATTGTTTGTAGGCCCAGTGACGAAAAAAAAAAATAAGAATCTCAATTTTATCCATTTTAAATTCAGGCTGTAACACAACAAAATGTGGTAAAAGTCAAGGAGTGTGAATACTTTCTGAAGGAAATTTAGCTTTCCTCTGATGTAGCATGAATGTGTTGGCTTTTTGATTAGCCATATATGGAGGACAAAAGAAAAACCATGTCAATCCAGCTGAGCGGCTCCATTAGAATGGGATTGGCTCTATTAAGGAACATTATCTATTTTCCATATGCCTGGAGTCCTACAACTGTGTCCCAAATGGCACCCTATTCCCTGTATAGTGCACTACTTTTGACCGTGCCTGTAGTGAATAGACCGGGCTCCTGTAGGGAATAGGGTGCCATTTGGTACGTATACCCTACCTCTTTTATATGACACATTCATAGACCCACGTCCTCTCTCTTCCTCCTTCCTGTCTCCCGCAGCAGCTGCCTCGCCGGGTTAGGAGATAACAGCCAATCCCCAAGTTAATAGGTACCTCTTGCCCTTTACCTTGTCACACAGTGCTTAACAATGCCCCCCCCCCCCCCCCCCCCCCCCCTCCCCCGTCCACGTCCACGTCCCCATCGAAAATAGCAAAAACACATGCCCCCTTACCCCATCCAATATAACAGGGACACATTGACAGGTCAGGCAAGCTAAGAGGATATTCCACTATCTCATTCCACTGTGTGGGAGGGACGATTCGTACAATAAACTAATTGCCTTCTGTTATTCATTCAACATGCAGCCAGCAATGCAGTGAATCATCATTCAAGTTTAAGTGGACCATCATTTGCATTCATCCTACAGAGTGGTTGGCAAAAGGAACACAGTTTTCATCCTACATAGTGGTTGGCAAAAGGAACACCGTTTTCATCCTACAGAGTGGTTGGCAAAAGGAACACAGTTTTCATCCTACAGAGTGGTTGGCAAAAAGGAACACCGTTTTCATCCTACAGAGTGGTTGGCAAAAGGAACACCGTTTTCATCCTACAGAGTGGTTGGCAAAAGCAACATAGTTTTCATCCTACAGAGTGGTTGGCAAAAAGGAACACAGTTTTCATCCTACAGAGTGTTTGGCAAAAGGAACACAGTTTTCATCCTACAGAGTGGTTGGCAAAAGGAACACAGCGTTTCAGGCCTGTCCACTGATTCGATGTGACCGTGTGACTTGGTCTCACAAAGCTTCTAGTCTATCAGCTTCAGCTTCACAGACTTCTTGAGAGGAAAGTTGAGCAAGAACAAGGAGTTGACATAGAATGGGGGAATGGATTTTTGTCTAATAATGTACAGACGGTATTGTACGAGCACCAGAGCCCTCTGGGTTTACCTGTTGAAGTCTGGCCTGAAATGTGGAATGTATCCTACCATCAATAACTGTTCAAGTCTGGCCTGAAATGTGGAATGAATCCTACCATCAATAACTGTTGAAGTCTGGCCTGAAATGTGGAATGAATCCTACCATCAATAACTGTTGAAGTCTGGCCTGAAATGTGGAATGAATCCTACCATCAATAACTGTTGAAGTCTGGCCTGAAATGTGGAATGAAAATGAAAGTGTTGAAATTGTTCCTTATTTCTTCAGACTAGTTTTTTGTGAAGCTTTAACCTTACGATTTGTTATTAGTCATTCAGACAAGGTCCAGTGGGCCATTTCACTGTAACATGTTTACCCCAGAACATAGCCTTCAGGAAACTATCTCACATCGCTAGGTTGGGCACATTTACAACAACAACAAAAAAGGTATTTCCCCTTTAAATGTGTTTTAAATGAGAAATAACAAAAGCTATTGTGCAACATACCTAACATGACTTTGTTGCTGAAAGTAAGGAAAAGAGCCAATGCTATATTAAGATACGATAATTAGGTGTTTTTTCAATCAGCAACATCAACGGTGGAGTCTGGAATGATTGGATTCCATGACACAGATGAGTCACATGACAGTATCATGTCATCCAACACAGATAAAAGCCTAAGTCGCATTGGCACTTGGTTCGGAACTGCCGCTATGGTCAGATGACACACAAAAATATAGCTTTTTGGCCACCGGTGGTGGGTTTGGCCTTCGCAAAGAACATGCCTGTGCACAAAATACCTCATCCCTACTGTCAAATATGGTGGTGGATCTTTGATTCCACTGGTCCTGGGGGCCTTGTTATTAAGGTCAACCGCATCATGAACTTTACCAAATCCCAGGACCTTTGAGCCAAAAAACCTAGTTGTCTCTGCCAGAAGGCTGAAACTTGGCTGTATTTGATTTTCCAGCAAGACAATAACCCCAAGCACAAATCAGAATCCACAACAAAATGGTTAATTAAAAACAAAATGAAGATTTTGTAATGGCCATGTCAGTCTCCAGATTTTGACCCCATTGAAAACCTGTGGTTTAAATTGAAGATGTCAGTCCATAAGCTCAGACAACGGATATCAAGGACCTGTAAAGATTCTCTATGGGGGACTGGTCTAAGATCCGTCCCAATGTGTTCTCTAATCTCTTAAAAGATTTTAGAAAAAGGTCCTCAGTCTTGTTTTCCTCACAAGGGGAGGGCTGCAGGTAGCCTAGTGGTTAAGAGCATTGGGCCAGTAATCAAAAGGATTTGAATCTCCAAGGCAACTAGGTTAAAAAAGCTGTTGATGTTCCCTTGAGCAAGACACAGAAGCCCAATCAGTCTGTCTGCTAAATTACTCAAATCTAAGGACAGGGTGTATTTATCACTTGTTTAAAGTAACATCTCTTTCTCGGAGCAATTGTATTAGTTATTAAAATTACGTTTAAACTATTTATTTTATTTTATATAGAATACAGCTCAGTAATTGTTTATAGTATTGTATGCTCATCTTCATCAAGGGATCCAAAAACTCCGGACCCCACTGTACATGGAAGGCGTCGAAACAAAGACATCCTCTTTAAATACATTTCTAGATAATACAACAACAACAAAAATACCTAGAAAGAAGAGTATTCTTGCATTGGAAAAAAAAAACTAAACGAAAAACTAAACAATCTAATTTATTTAATCTTTATTTAACTAGGCAAGTCAGTTATAGAACAAATTCTTATTTACACCACCTTTTGGGCCCCCGAATCATAGCCGGATGTACTTCAGTCTGGATTTCGAACCAGGGACTGTAGTGACACCCCTTGTACAGCGCCACACGGGAGCCCTCACTTGGAAAGATGAAGTGTCGTCTCTAGAATAGTAACTGTATACTATTAACCTAAAGTCCATAAGTCAAGATGTGTAAACCAAGATAATCGTTTGGCTTTTAGTCTGTCGTTTTGCAGGAACGCCACCTCAATATTTGAAAAGACTAAAACGCACATCCCAAATGATCACCCTATTCCGTATGTAGTGCCTAACTTAGATGGAATAGGGTGCAATTTGGGATCCTGGCTAACGTCATCATCAATTAGAGTTCAATGGTGAAACATTTTGACACTTCAAATGTATCAAAGTGTTTATTAAAACACCCAGTAATGCACCGTAGATTACTGTTTTTAATGACAATTACGCTTTCATAATTTCCATTTTAGCTTAAAACCTTTGATCCTGTTTCCTAATTAAACTGTCTTCCCTCTCTGGCATATCACTGGGTGACAGTAAGTATATCAATTATGACAGAGGACATGGATAAGAAAAACTCAAAACACTCATCATTTGCTGTCCTCTCAACCATTATGCCACTTCAAGCTTTGCATGTTGCATCTGGTTAATTAGAGATTTACCTCTGTAACTAAGAAAAATATTTACTCATTATATAACACAACGTGATGTTATTACAGTAGTTTTTTTTTTTTTTTCAATCATTGTAGTCTTAATGTCACCTAAGTTGACATGTTAGTTAAAAAGGTGACAGAAATCCCATAATAACGACACATTTTAAGCTCATTTTCTAATAATGTATATAATAACGATATGTAACTATATTACACACCACAGAGAGAGAGAGAGTTTAACATCCACTAACTACCAGTTTAATCAAAACTAAGGGATATTATTTTGGTCAAGGCCTTGTTAAGTAACCATTTCACTGGAACCTCTACTCCACCTTTTGTATTCTGCGCATGTGACATATACATAATTTACTAGATTTTGATTTGAATTTCGGAGTAATGTTTAAATATGTTGCAGCATATACAGAGTATGGAAAGTGTACTTCCTTCCTCTGAGAGGAATCGTCTCTCTTTCTCTCTCTTCACGGAGAGTTTAAAGGAGTTCAGAGAGATAACAGCGGGTCCATGACTCTGTATTTGACAGAAGCTATGTACAGGCGAGTTGTTGAGTGTGTAACTCAATGGCAGCTGATTCAATAGAAGAATCTGAGGGGACAAGGAGTGCAGCTCCAGTCTGCTGACACTGAGACACAGATCACGTCCCAATGGGAACCCATATTCCCTATATAGTGCACTGCTTTTGGCCAAAGCCTGGTCATAAGCAGTGCACTGTATCATGAATAGAATGCCGTTTGGGATTCAGTAACACCAGAGAATCTATGGCACAGGAGAACTGGCAATGCAATTCAGAGCCATCTGGGGTTAGAGAGAAAAACACTAGAAAGTTAACGGAGAGGCTTTGGCCTCTTGTTGGTGTTGTGTTACTGACATAACACGCTGATTTGAACATGTTAAGGTAAAGTACAATTAAGGTTAAGTGTTTTGAGGAAATAGATATTATTATTATTTATTTTTTACATGAACATTGTCAGTCTGTTTTAAAAGACGTCAAATCAAATCATCGGAGCGGCAGGGTAGCCTAGTGGTTAGAGCGTTGGACTAGTAACCGGAAGGTTGCTAGTTCAAACCCCTGAGCTGACAAGGTACAAATCTGTCATTCTGCACCTGAACAGGCAGTTAATTGAAAATAAGAATTTGTTCTTAACTGACTTGCCGAGTTAAATAAAGGTCAAATAAAAAATGCATTGTTTCAGTAGTTCAAGGTCTAAAGTTTAAAGTCCTGAAATCTGACTTTCACTCGTCACTAATCAACACTCTAACGCCAAAGCTACACCAATCCAGAGAGAATGTTCACTTAAGGACAACATTATATATATATATATATACAGTAAATATATATATATACAGTTCAAGTCAGGAGTTAACATAGAACTTAACCGAATACATTTAAAGTCAGTTTTTACAGAGTTCCTGACATTTACTCCCAGTAAAAAATACCACCAAAATACGTTCATCACTACGAGACAGAACTCGTCTCCTTCCTGAGCGGTATGACGACTGCGTGGTCCCATGGTGTTTAGACTTGCGTACTATTGTTTGTACAGATACACGTGGTACCTTCAGGTGTTTGAAAATTGCTCCCAAGGATAAACCAGACTTGTCAAGGCCTTGGCTTGATATCTTTTGATTTCCCCACGATGTCAAGCAAAGAGGCACTGAGTTTGAAGGTAGGCCTTGAAATACATTCACAGATACACTTCCAATTAAGTTATGTCAATTAGCATACCAGAAGCTTCTAAAGCCAGGACATCAATTTCCCAAGCTGTTTAAAGGCATGGTCAAAATTCTGAACCCACTGGAATTGTGATACAGTGAATTACAAGTGAAAATATATGTCTTTAAACAATTGTTGAAAAAGTTACAAAGTAGATGTCCTAACCGACTTGCCAAAACTATAGTTTGTCCTCAAGAAATGTGTGGCGTGGGTGAAAAACAAGTTGTAATGACTCCAACCTAAGTGTATGTAAACTTCCAACTTCATCTGTACATATGTTGCCTTTGGAAAATATTTAAAGTAAGAATTTTTTCCACATGTTGTTACGTTACAGCCTTATTCTATAATATAAATATTTATTTCAATTTTTAAAAATGTTTTTTAATGGAAACATCTCATTTACATAAGTATTCAGACCCTTTACTCAGTACTTTGTTGAAGCACCTTTGGCTGCAATTACATCCTTTAGTCTTCTTGGGTATGATGATGCTACAAGCTTGGTACACCTCTATTTGGGGAGTTTCTCCCATTCTTCTCTGCAGATCCTCTCAAGCTCTGTCAGGTTGGATGGGGAGTGTTGCTGCACAGCTATTTTCAGGTCTCTCCAGAGATGTTCCATCACGACGAAGTCTGGGCTCTGGCTGGGCCACTCAAGGACATTCAGAGGCTTGTCCCAAAGCCAGTCCTGCATTGTCTTAGCTGTGTGCTTAGGGTCGTTGTCCTGTTGGAAGGTGAACCTTCGGTCCTGAGCGCTCTGAAGCATGTTTTCATCAAGGATCTCTCTGTACTTTGCTCTGTTCATCTTTCCCTAGATCCTGACTATTTTCCCAGTCCCTGCCACTGAAAAACATCCCCACAGCATGATGCTGCCTCCACCATGTTTCACCATAGGGATGCTGCCAGGTTTCCTCTAGACATGATGCTTGGCATTCAGGCCAAGGAGTTCAATCTTGCTTTCATCAGACCAGCGATTCTTGTTTCTTATGGTCTGAGATTCTTTAGGTACCTTTTGGCAAACTTCAAGCGGTCTGCAGTAAAAGGTTAATACGTGGTACAGGACTGATTCCCAAACAAATTAAAGCTTTCCTTTAAAGTTTATAGCCCCTAATACAGCTGCTGTTCCTGTATTCGAGAACCAGAGAGACCTTGCTGCCGTTATATAATAACGGTTGTGAAATCACCCCGGGACCCGTCTTCGTCTGGTAATAAAACCTCGCTCTCAAAAAAAGGGAAATGTTAATTAAGCTTTAATTTAGCAGCCAGCTAGCGACTTGACACTGTGGCAGTGTGATATTGTTGCTGACGGAGCTCCATTGCATCACATTGTGTTTCTCCTATCCCCCTGAGCTGACCTTGGAGGAGAACAAAACAACAACAACAAAAAACAGAAAGGGGAAGGGCTAAAAATTGTAGCAATATCCTCCCATAGCAATATCCAACGTCTTGACAAGTCAGGTCCTATAAATAGCGATAACAAACAGAAAAGAAACGGCCAGATTTTTTTTTTTTTTTAACTACCGATCTCAATCTCCTCCGTGTTCTTATTACAGTGACGAGTCACAACCAATAAGTAGCCAACGGGATCAAACGTTAGATTCATGATTTAACAAATAGATGACAAACAGATACATTTAGGTAGATGTGGGTTCAATCAGCAAGAGCTCTGGACATATGAAGCACATGAACCATGTTGTGTGTGTTGAAGAGTGGAGATCTTGAGAGCTTTAGAACCATGTTGTGTGTGTTGAAGAGTGGAGATCTTGAGAGTTTTAGAACCACGTTGTGTGTGGAAGAGTGGAGATCTTGAGAGCTTTAGAACCCTGTTGTGTGTGGAAGAGTGGAGATCTTGAGAGCTTTAGAACCATGTTGTGTGTGGAAGAGTGGAGATCTTGAGAGCTTTAGAACCATGTTGTGTGTGGAAGAGTGGAGATCTTGAGAGCTTTAGAACCATGTTGTGTGTGGAAGAGTGGAGATCTTGAGAGCTTTAGAACCCTGTTGTGTGTGGAAGAGTGGAGATCTTGAGAGCTTTAGAACCATGTTGTGTGTGGAAGAGTGGAGATCTTGAGAGCTTTAGAACCATGTTGTGTGTGTTGAAGAGTGGAGATCTTGAGAGCTTTAGAACCATGTTGTGTGTGTTGAAGAGTGGAGATCTTGAGAGTTTTAGAACCCTGTTGTGTGTGTTGAAGAGTGGAGATCTTGAGAGTTTTAGAACCATGTTGTGTGTGTTGAAGAGTGGAGATCTTGAGAGCTTTAGAACCATGTTGTGTGTGGAAGAGTGGAGATCTTGAGAGCTTTAGACAGGATTTAGTTTGGCTCTGTTAGTCAAGTATTTATTCAAGCCTTTGTTTTTCCTCCTGTTTTACTCAAGCTGGAGAACCATTGCTGTACATACGTGGGTGTTTGGAAGGGACACTGTCCAAGAGTCTGGAGGCAACATGTGCTCCATGAAGTATAAGAGACTGGCAGCGCTGGCTTAGACATTTTTCAATGTTTTGTATTTTATATAACCAGGGGAAAATGTTGAGTTTTTATTTTATTTTACGTAACAATGGGGAAATAAATGTTATATAACCAGGCTAAATGTTTCATTTGTTTTGTATTTTATATAACCAGGGGAAAATGTATTTTATATAACCAGGGTAAAATGTTTCATTTGTTTTGTATTTTAGGTAACCAGGGGAACATGTACTTTAGGTAACCAGAGGAACATGTATTTTAGGTAACCAGGGGAACATGTACTTTAGGTAACCAGGGGAACATGTATTTTAGGTATCCAGGGGAACATGTACTTTAGGTAACCAGGGGAACATGTATTTTAGGTAACCAGGGGAACATGTATTTTAGGTAACCAGGGGAACATGTATTTTAGGTAACCAGGGGAACATGTATATTAGGTAACCAGGGGAACATGTATTTTAGGTAACCAGGGGAACATGTATTTTAGGTAACCAGGGGAACATGTATTTAAGGTCACCAGGGGAACATGTATTTTAGGTAACCAGGGGAACATGTATTTTAGGTAACCAGGGGAACATGTATTTTAGGTCACCAGGAGAACATGTACTTTAGGTAACCAGGGGAACATGTATTTTAGGTAACCAGGGGAACATGTATTTTAGGTAACCAGGGGAACATGTATTTTAGGTCACCAGGAGAACATGTACTTTAGGTAACCAGGGGAACATGTATTTTAGGTAACCAGGGGAACATGTATTTTAGGTAACCAGGGGAACATGTACTTTAGGTAACCAGGGGAACATGTATTTTAGGTAACCAGGGGAACATGTATTTTAGGTAACCAGGGGAACATGTATTTTAGGTAACCAGGGGAACATGTATTTTAGGTAACCAGGGGAACATGTATTTAAGGTCACCAGGGGAACATGTATTTTAGGTCACCAGGAGAACATGTATTTTAGGTAACCAGGGGAACATGTATTTTAGGTAACCTGGAGAACATGTATTTTAGGTAACCAGGTAAAAACGTAAATTAAAACATTATTCAGTATTCACCAAATGTAAAAATGTATTTTATGCATTTTTTTCTTTCATAGGAAAACACCTAATGACCATACAAAAAAATGTGTTGTTGTCACTGACTGAGGTACTTTTAATATGAATAAAATGGGCCCCTTTTATTGTGGCTCCTAGCAGCAGGTGTGTGTTTGTGTGTGTTGTGTTTGTGTGTGTGTGTGTGTGTGTGTGTGTGTGTGTGTGTGTGTGTGTGTGTGTGTGTGTGTGTGTGTGTGTGTGTGTGTGTGTGTGTGTGTGTGTGTGTGTGTGTGTGTGTGTGCGTGCGATCAACAGGAAGGACATGTTGTGTTTTTGCCTGGTGGGTAGAGAGGCGTAGAGATACACAGCAGTGGGAGTTCAAGAGCCATGTATCCGGTCCAAGACCTTGGGAGGCACTGAGGCAATATCGACACAGGGAGATGAGTCACCTCACAAACTGAGACTAACACCAGAGAGACAGAGAGGGAATGGGGAGGAGTGGATGAAGGGGACAGGAAGGTAGAGTCCCAGCTAACAACAAACATCCCCACAACTTTAAAAAAACATTCCCTAAAGAGTCTAATTACGTCATTAGCTAACATTTTCATGGGAATGTTCTCATGATGTGCATGGCATTTTTCTAAGAGACCATTCCCTTAATGTCCAATAGAATTTATTTATTTTCTAGAAATTATTCATGGAAAAGTTTGCAAGAACATTCACCATGTGTCCAGTTTTCTGTGGCTTGGGAATATTCCAAGCAAACATACAAACATCTCCCCAAACATACAAAGAACACGGTTGCCATGTTCTCAGGACACAAGATAGCAACGTTCTAGACACATTTCATGTCATTATTGTCATTATTAATGACGGTAACATATTTAGCTAAAAATGTGAGAGTAGGGTGAGTTCCCTTTGCCAGTCTCAAACCAAGGCACACATGACAGACACCCTTACCACTGGCACAGTAAGTGATATCTCTAGGGAATGGCCAGTATAGTTAGGCCCTGTCCTGTCCTTTAGGCAGGACAGTAAAGTCAATCTGAAACGACTTGATAAGGGAAAGAGTGAATGCACATTGAAGTAAATCTGAGCTCTGTTTTAAAGTACATGGTGATTCAGGAGTATCATTAAAACTGAATAATATGCCTCTCCATCATTATACAACTATACTGAAACCCTTAAAAATCGCTGAATTAAGTCAATTAAATCAAAAAAATAGTTGGATTATCCGATACATGACACGGACCTGATGGCACAAAAGGAAGATTGGGGTATCGTGAACCAAGAAGTTGTGATTTCATATCCCAGGTGAGCGCTGTTGAATAATAATTACTGTATAAATGAGCAAATATGTAAGATGCACTATGTGAGTAACCCTCACCTTGCCAATAGAAAAAAATAGCTGTGACTGGATCAGTGGTGGACCAATCAGGGCCTTGATGGGCTTGGCAACAGAAACTCTTTTTTTTTTGTAGAATGTTTCTTCGGGACCATCAGGCAATGTCCTGACAACTGATAAGCAGAAATGTTCTTGCAATGTTCCCATGACAACAGCATATTATGTTCCCGAGAACATGGCAACCATGTTCTGTGTATTTATTTATTTTACCTTTATTTATTAACTAGACATAATAATACATTCTTATGTTCAATGACGGCCTAGGAACAGTGGGTAAACAGCTTTGTTCAGGGGCAGAACAACCATTTTTTTTTTTACCTTGTCAGCTCGGGGATTCGATCTTACAACCCGTTGTATTTTATGTCACCAAGGGAACATTTATTTTACGGAATCAGGTAAAAATTCAAATGAAAAGATTATACAGTTTGTTTGGTTGGACGTTGATGAAATATTCTCTTAACCCACAGTAGACTGGACACATTACCTTCATTTTTGTCCCGTCCCATGAAACATGTATAGAACACGTCTAGAACATTAATATGGTATATTCTGAGAACATGATAACCACTATGTTCTGTTCTCCAAAATGGAATATCAAAAGATGCTAAGAGGATTCTTACAAGGTTTTTGTTAAAATAGATAGAATGTTCCCCTAATTGAAAACTGGACACATAAACAGGTAAAACATTATTTTTTTTTAAACACAAAAAAACATTCTCTCTCTCTATAATTGTTAGCTGGGGAGGGATGGAGTGGGGTAGGGAGGGTGAGAGAAAGGGAGAGAGAGATTAGCTAGCTGGGTTAGCTAGGTGTGAATCAAAACCCTCTCCTCTCACTGAGAGATGGCTAAGGCTTAGCCATCCTCTGCTGCATCGTAGCGAAAGGGAAGCATGGCAGCAAATTGCCACTGATATGTCTGAGAAAAGTCATCGTTTTAGCTCCACAATCATCCACACTCTAATGCATCTGTGGCAGTAAGCTGTCATCACAGCGGTCAAACTGTGGACTGTGGTACAACTGAAAAGAATCCCTTTGTGAAACTAAGTAACGAATAATTAAAGAGGGGCTATGCGTCCTAAGGAAAAACCATGAACGGGCGTGGAAGGTGTCTCCATAACTAATTATTGATATATCTTTTTTATACCATGGCTATACTTTAGCACATTTGCCTCTCGAAATGTGTTAAACATCCACTGAAGTAGCTAGCAAGTTTACTGTATTTACTGTATATACAGTACAGGAGTTGCTGTTGTATCAAAACACAAACATACTTGGTAGTTTAGCTAACCAAACCATCAGTCCTAGCTTGAAATTAGGAATATTTAATTCAACAATACTAATAACGTTTTCATTTCAACTTTTGCTTTCAAAAGCAGCTTAAACATCGAACACGTAAGCATTGACTATAGTCATTGGATTCCACCGTGCAAAAATACTGTGCATTATTGTCACGTTCTGACCTTAGTTCCTTTGTTTCAGTTTGGTCAGAGCGTGAGTTGGGGTGGGTAGTCTATGTTCTTTTTTCTATGTTGTGTTTTTTGTGTTTGGCCTGGTATGGTTCTCAATCAGAGGCAGGTGTCGTTAGTTGTCTCTGACTGAGAATCATACTTAGGTAGCCTGTTCCCACCTGTGTTTTTGTAGGTGATTATTTCCTGTTTAGTGTTTTTGTCATTCACCTTACGGGACTGTTCGTTTGTCATTTGTCGTTTTGTTCAGTGTTCAGTTATACACTTACCACGCTACACTTTGGTCCTCACCTTCTTCCACCACAGACGATCGTTACAATTACAGTGCAAATAACGCACACTCTGGAATGCCCTTCTAGCCAATCAGAAACAAGTATTCGACAATGCCATGATATGAACTACTTTTTAAACTGGGTGGTTCGAGCCCTACATTCTGATTGGTAGAGATAGAGATGCTCTGAATGATCGGCTATGAAAGGCCAACTGACATTTACTCCTGAGGTGCTGACCTGTTGCACCCTCTAAAACCACTGTGATTATTATTATTTGACCCTGCTGGTCATCTATGAACATTTGAACATCTTGGCCGTGTTCTGTTATAATCTCCACCCGGCACAGCCAGAAGAGGACTGGCCACCCCTCATAGCCTGGATCCTCTCTAGGTTTCTTCCTAGGTTCTGCCCTTTCTAGGGAGTTTTTCCTAGCCACCGTGCTTCTACACCTGCATTGCTTGCTGTTTGGGGTTTTAGGCTGAGTTTCTGTACAGCACTTTGAGATATCAGCTGATGTAAGAATGGCTTCATGAATACATTTGATTTTGATTTGATTGGCTGACATCCGTGGTATATCAGACCGTATACAACAGGTATGACAAAACATGTATTTTTACTGCTCTAATTGTAGTTGGTAAAACCAGTTTATGATAGCAATAAGGCACCTTGGGGGGTTGTGATATATGGCCAATATACCACGGCTATGGTCTGTTCTTCAGCACGACGCAACGTGGAGTGCCTGGACACGGCCCTTAGCCGTGGTATATCTGCCATGTAACACAAACCCCCCCGAGGAGCTTGTTATACCCCCTGTAAAGTCGGACTTTGTGATGACGCATTACTTTAACTTAACCTTACTATACCCTTTAAAACGACTTAACCTGCTACATCCATTTAACTTTTAAATGAATTATATATGTATATACAGTGGGGAGAATAAGTATTTGATACACTGCTGATTTTGCAGGTTTTCCTACTTACAAAGCAAGAACTGTAATTTTTTATCATAGGTACACTTCAAATTGTGAGAGACGGAATCTAAAACAAAAATCCAGAAAATCACATTGTATGATTTTTAAGTAATTGATTTGCATTTTATTGCATGACATACTGTAAGAATTTGATACATGCTTTGTAAGTAGGAAAACCTGCAAAATCGGCAGTGTATCAAATACTTGTTCTCCCCACTGTATATATACCCACGGATTCTTGAAGAAAATATGAATCATGAATATGAGCTTTGTTCAACTGTCGTACCCCATCAGAACCCGAAAGAATAGCTTGCTTTGCTTCACCCGTCCGAGTGGCGCAGCGGTCTAAGCAAGAGGAGTCACTACAGTCCCTGGTTCGAATCCAGGCTGTATCACATCCAGCTTTGATTGGGAGTCCGGGTGTGGCCGGGGGTAGGCCGTCGTTGTAAATAAGAATTTGTTCTTAACTGATTTGCCTAGTTCAATATAATACATTTAAAAGTGAGTTTGTAAACAATGTAATCGATAATAAAACATTGTGTGGTCTCAACACATGGGTAGAACTGCCACTGCACAAGGTCAGTCCCTTGTATCTGTAGCTCTGTCTATGAATTTGAAAGGGGTGCTTTCCCCAGCCAAATCAGTGGTGGGATGTCAGCGTTGTTATTGGTCGAACTGAAGATTACCCCGTTAAATCACCCAATAAAAATAATACGTTTTTTATTAAACCGCATCTCGGTGTTTTTGTTACTTGTTGTGTTTGTTTGTTAAACAACATCTCATTGCACAATAGGGGCTGTGAAATCACACACATTCTATCACACTATATCTACGCACAGACACACTATCACATTCTATCACACTATATCTACACACAGACACTCTATCACACTCTATCACACTATATCTACACACAGACACTCTATCACACTCTATCACACTCTATCACACTATATCTACACACAGACACTCTATCACACACTATCACACTCTATCACACTATATCTACACACAGACACTCTATGACACACTATCACACTATCACACTCTATCACACACTATCACACTCTATCACACTATATCTACACACAGACACTCTATCACACACTATCACACTCTATCTACACACAGACACTCTATGACACACTATCACACTCTATCACACTCTATCACACACAGACACGCTATCACACTCTATCTACACACAGACACTCTAACACACTCTATCTACACACACAGCCACACTAACACACACAGACACTCTAACACACACAGACACACTAACACACACAGACACTCTAACACACTCTATCACACACTATCACACTCTATCTACACACAGACACTCTAACACACACAGACACTCTAACACACTCTATCACACACTATCACACTCTATCTACACACAGACACTCTAACACACACAGACACTCTAACACATTCTATGACACACTATCTACACACACACACACACACCATTATTCTATTGTTTGTGTATCATTGCATTTTACATTTGTGTGTCTGTTATTGTGTATCAGTGCATGAGTGTTTTGTCACTTGTGGTGTTTTTTGTGTGGATCCCAGAAGGATATTTGCTGCTGCAAAACCTAATGGTGTTTCCCGAATAAACCAATAATACTGGAAAACACTGTAGAAGCCTGGAGGTGACAGCGACCATTTTAGTGACAGCTCTAGACCTCTGAAGGTCATTTGTAGCAGTGAAACAGCATGTGGGGTGTTTGACAAGCCTTGCTTGCAGGAGATTTAATGCATCTCATTGTAAAATAGACTGACTAAATTTACACCACATATCCTCCATCATATTTTATGTTGTTGCTGTTGTAATCTCTCTTTTAGATGAAATATTCAACAGCGCTTTATCTCCAAGACAAATCTCCCTCCACATTGCATTTCCTCTTTGTCTTTTACAACCTCCACAAACAACTACGCCGTTTAATGCCTTTCTCTCCGACTGCATGTTATCAGCAAGTCAACTTAACACGGATGTTGTATTCATTATAGTGTACTGCAGAGTGGCGAATTAAAAGACTCACACATCTGAAACCAAAAAAAAAAGAGAATCGAGAAAGAGGAATATTTTTTTATTTTAATTACATTTTTTACATTTGATTTATTTTTACCTCAACATCATTCTGTTGACAAAACGTAAGTAAAAACGTAGTTGTATCTAAATAATGACGATAATACATAAAGGGGGAACTTGCAATATAAAATCAGAATTATATCTTACAATAAATCCTGCAAGTGAATTATAAATATGGCTAATTTACAACAATGTACAACATTTTTTTTATTTTGTATTTTTTTTAAATCAAGTTGAATTAGTTGCAGAACGGTAGAACAGTTTTCATCATCTACTGTATTACAATTACATGGAGAAGGCCTATGGGGAAGCATTTGCGACCACTTGGTAAGCAGATTTAGGTGCAGAATCAATCAGGGCTATGTGATTACAAAGACACTGACACTTTTTAAAATAAATCTAATGTATAAAATCTAACTCATAACATATGTAGCCATACCGTGTCCATATAAGGACAGCCACAGCTCAGACTCATTCTTTCAATGCATACTTTACTTGCCAAATATATATATATTTTTTTTTTTGGGGGGGGGGGCTGTGTCTGAAACTACGGAGGGAATGCTGTACAATAGAGTGTTTTGTGAATGAATTGTCATACTTTAGGAAACAAAATGAACGTAGAGTGAAACTCTTCCACACGTACCGTTTGCACTAAAAAAACGGACTGTGCTTATGTTCATGTTTAATTGAACTAGTATTGCATGTAATGCCCTTAAAGGTAGACTATTGAAGCACTTCACTAGCAAAAAAAATACAGTCTAGAGGACACTCTAATAATTAATCTGCTTCAGACTGGTTTTTTTAGTATTGCACACGTTCTAATTCTGTAGTTATGCTTGATTGTCACTCTAAAGGAAATATTTCTGGATAATATTGTATGAATGAAAATCACTTATCACTCTGAATAGGCTACCACAGAAGCCTTTCCATTGTTAAAGCAGGTTTCTGGATGTTACGTGAAGAAAAGACTACTTTAAGTACGAGATGAAATTGACAGTAACTTTTTGTTTGTTTGTTGTTGCTTTCGCCCACATTTGAAATAATAGTTGTAAGTAAAACAACAAAAAAGAAGATTGAAAGCTATACTTCCTGCTTTGATGACGTCATCAAAACATGTCCAGCAATGAGATGACAGTGGGATGTGATGTCATCAAAACATGGACTGTAGCCCGGATGACAGTGGGATGTGATGTCATCAAAACATGGACTGTAGCCCGGATGACAGTGGGATGTGATGTCATCAACACATGAACTGTAGAGGGATGACAGTGGGATGTGATGTCATCAAAACATGGACTGTAGACAGATGACAGTGGGATGTGATGTCATCAAAACATGGACTGTAGCCCGGATGACAGTGGGATGTGATGTCATCAAAACATGGACTGTAGACAGATGACAGTGGGATGTGATGTCATCAAAACATGGACTGTAGAGGGATGACAGTGGGATGTGATGTCATCAAAACATGGACTGTAGCCCGGATGACAGTGGGATGTGATGTCATCAACACATGGACTGTAGAGGGATGACAGTGGGATGTGATGTCATCAAAACATGGACTGTAGACAGATGACAGTGGGATGTGATGTCATCAAAACATGGACTGTAGAGGGATGACAGTGGGATGTGATGTCATCAAAACATGGACTGTAGACAGATGACAGTGGGATGTGATGTCATCAAAACATGGACTGTAGACAGATGACAGTGGGATGTGATGTCATCAAAACATGGACTGTAGACAGATGACAGTGGGATGTGATGTCATCAAAACATGGACTGTAGCCTGGATGACAGTGGGATGTGATGTCATCAAAACATGGACTGTAGAGGGATGACAGTGGGATGTGGGTGTGCCTGCAGCATGGAGGGGAACATGGCTGGACGGGGCATGGCGTGGAATGTCACCGCCATTGGGTGATGGTGTAAACTGGGCGGGGCCATTACCGAGAGTTGCGGTGGTGAGGTCACAAAGGGAGGTGGGTAGGGGCCAGAGGGACACATTTCTGCCCCAATAGGCAGGCTGCTGACTGGGACAGGCAGAACATGGGGTAAGAGAGTTGGTTGGGGGTGAGCAGGGAGGAAGGCTGCACGGTGGTGATGTTGGTGATGGAGAATGGTGTGTCGGATAGTGATGGACCTGGTTGGCATGGGGGACATGGGCGACATGGGGGATGGAGACAGGTGGACGGGGTGGAGCATGGGAGGACAGGAGGTGGACACCGCGACAGGAGATCCAGACAGAACTTGCTTCATCTTTCCAGGGAACATCTGATGTTGCTGATGGTGGTGGAGGAGGTGCCTGTGGGTCTGGATCTGAACGAGACAGTGGTGTTTCTCCATGCCGTCAGACAGGTGATGCTGATGGAAACATGGCGGTCGGTGATTGTGGTAGGGGCTAGCTGTAACGTTAGTACTGCCAGGTCTCAGGCTCTCCATGAACCCTCTCTCGTCCTGAACCCTAACCCCAGGATGAAACCTCTGAATCTGGGTATGCTGGGGGCTGTGGCACTCCTGGTGGGTGGGGTGGCTCTGGGGACTGTGCTGACATGACTTGTCCAGACTCGTTTTCTGTCTGTGAAACATCTGTGGGATGGACGGGGGGATGATCTCTCTCACACCCAGTGGACTGACCTGGGCAGTCACTGCCACCGATTTCCTTGTTATACAATCTTGTCCGATGTTACCCATTCCTATATGATGTACCATGATCGGGAGAGAAACAGTGGAAGAGTTTGGGAGGCAAACAGTATTGTTTTTGTATTCATTAGTAATACCAATTATTTCTGGGGGATTTGGGGGATCTCTTACAGGTCCAGTTTGAGAGGGAGAGAAGGAACATTCTTCTTTCACGCTGGGAACATTGTTCTGAATCTGGAGCCGATGAGAGCCTCCCATTGACTTACTGTCGTGCTCTACAGCTGGCTGACTCAAGGCACTACAGCTGGCAAGTTGACCTTTAACCTCAAGATATTCCACAGCTGTATTCACTAGATTGTCACTCTGGACGTTCAGCTCACATCTGTCAACAGACAGTACATCCAGAGGAGGTTCTGCCATGTGAACATTGTGACCTACAGGAGGGTCTGAGATGTGATCATTGTGACCTACAGGAGAGTCTGAGATGAGAACATTGTGACCTACAGGAGGGTCTGAGATGAGAACATTGTGACCTACAGGAGGGTCTGAGATGTGAGGATTATAACTGGACCCTCTCTGTCTCTTCCTCTGTCTCCCCTCCCCACCACAAGAAACACAGCAAGACCAAGCAGACCCCTCCTCACCCATTGAACCATCTGGCCAATTGGACTCTTCCACAGTTGACTGACACTGGGTACATAGGACTGGCCCGCTGGGCTCTACCATTACAGCTGGCTGACACTGAGTGCATGGACCCTGGAGGTCAAGGCCCTGCTCCTTATCAGCCAGAGACATTGATGCTGTCCTTTTCCGTTTCAGGGCCCTGCTCTCACACAAGTCTTCACCAAGCATCTCTGGTGAAAGGGACATTCTTAGTTTTTGGGTAACGGTGACTAAGCTCTCTGGTGCCGTGACTGTCATCACTCTGCTTGGGTTTTGTCTAACAACCCCAGGAGGTTTCTCAGGGCAAGGGGTGTCGTTGTGACTCTGGGAGCTCTTTGAGCCATGCCCTGCAGTGTTTCTCTGTTCTGTTGATGGATGGACCGGGTCTCTCCTGACGCCCGCTGAGCCGTTTACTCTGCCTGCTGTTTCCTGTCTTCTTCTCTCTTCCTCCCTCTCCACAACCCGCTCCCTCTCCACCACACGCTTCCTCTCCCTCTCCCTCTCTCTCTCTCTCTCCCTCTCTCTCTCCCTCTCCCTCTCTCTCTCCGTCTCCGTCTCCCTCTCCCTCTCTCTCTCCCTCTCCCTCTCTCTCTCCCTCTCCCTCTCTCTCTCCGTCTCCCTGTCCTCCGCGGCAAAGGGAGCAGCGCAGCCGCTGTCCTCAGCCGATTGCTTTGACTTCTCTAATCGCTGCACTTGCTGTGAAGTG
Organism: Oncorhynchus clarkii lewisi; assembly: GCF_045791955.1. Lineage (NCBI taxonomy): Eukaryota > Metazoa > Chordata > Actinopteri > Salmoniformes > Salmonidae > Oncorhynchus > Oncorhynchus clarkii. The sequence continues at coordinate 47,266,849 of NC_092168.1, read as the reverse complement.
GAGACTCTAAATTGGCTATCAAGTCCTTCCCAACACTCAGACCGTCTCTGAAATTTGTTGCTTTTCTCTGTATTGCTCTCCAACCCTCCATCTGTCTCCCTCTCTCTGTGGTGCTCCTCTTCTTCCTCACCGCCTCCTCTCATCCCCCTCCTCCTCCTCCTCCTCCTCCCCTTCTTCTTGTGGCTCCTATAATGGCGCCTGTCTCTGGATTTCCATTTCCCGCCACCTGCTGCTCTTTTCTCAGATTGAGTCCTACCTTTTGAGTTCCTACTATATCCGCTACTGCTGTGTCTCTTAAGTCGCAAGCTGCAACTTTCTGTGTCTGTGCCACTCGTGTGGTGCTCACATATGAAACAATCCTTCCTCTTCACTGCCTCCCTGCCGTCTCTGATAGGGCTCTGATGGTTTGGGCCAGAGCAGGCCTTGTTGTTGTGCTTGTTGTCAACATCTGTTGGTTCCTCAGCGCATACAGAGTTTGAGCTGATACACAAAGCCACAGATAAATTACTCTGACTGTCACCAACACTAACCTTCGCCCTGCTCTGCCATTGCTGTGAGGCCCTAAAGTCAAAATGGAGGGGGTTGCAGCTGTAGGAGAGACAGGGCTCTGTCCTGGTGAAGGTCAACATCTCTGTAGGCCACTGGAGAACAGTGTTTCCATCTCTGCTGAGCACAGAGAAGAAGGGCTGGCTGGGCTTGGTGAAAGACAGGGTCTTCACCACCACCGTAATGTCTTCTCCTTTCTGTTCCTCTCTCGCAGTCCCAGGACACTGAGAGGATTGAGAGGAGGAGCCGTTCTCAGGGGGACCATCAGAACCGGAGACGACCTCAGAAGAGAAACTGCTAATGGAGGAGTCCTCTTCCCCACAGACACTCTCCTCTATTTTATGATCTAGTTGGAGTTTGCTTGTTTCCGGCTCGGCCTCTGTTGGGCTGTTTCTCTGTGTTTCCTCAGAGTTCGGTCTATCTAGTACTGTGTCTGGGTTGCCTGGGAATGCAGGTAATTGGGAGACGGAGGACACATAAGGTCTGGCCATATCCTCAGAGTTAACTAGCACAGAACACAAATGTGAGCACTGTGGTGGCATCGGGATGTCAGACCTGGCTAGTGCATCTGATGACCTCTGGCTCAACTCACTAAAACTAACACTGTTTGGGCTGAGATCACCAGGCTGAGTGTCAATAGCCTCCACAGTCCCATGACCCAGTCCCTTTTCCTCTGCAGTAGGAGAGTCCAGAATGTTCAACTCAACAAGGGGCATTCTGAGCATCTGTCTTCTGACGCATTCTTTGGAACCCTCCTCTGTGTTGTCACAGAATACGGCGGCCGAAGATTTCAGCTTCATGGATGCTTTCTTTGGGAAGGAGAATGAGAATGCTATTTTGTGCCTGTTGTAAGTCTGTTTCTTGGCCTTTCCCGTGTAAGGCCAGTATAGTGTTTTCTGGGTCTTGATGTTGGTGGCCAGGCCAGTGCCGGTGCTGGTGTGGTTGTGGGTTCCTGTCTCCTGAACTGTGGAGTTGTTGGACTCCTCTGAAGGTCCATCGGTACAGCTGTCTCTGAAACTGCCCTCCACTGCCACCGTAGTGGACTTGAACTTGGGGCCACTGCCTGGAGCGCTGAAATATAGAAAAATAACATTTTGAATGAATATTTTGCAAGTCCATATTCATTTGTGCATGGAACTCAATTGTTATAGGCCGTTTCACTTAATGATATCAATGCTCATGATTCATGTATCTCAAGCAAGGACTCATCCCTAGACATTTGAATTTCTCCATTACATCAAAACGATATACCGTGTATAAAAAGGTATGCATACACAGTGGGCAAATCTGGTTGAAATGACTTCATTATAATCAGTTTAAAATCAGAAGTGGTATTTCAAATTTTATGACTACAATGGCAGAAAGACTCAGGATCCTCCTATACATTATCTGTGACAGATCACACTTCAACCAATAATCTGTGATGAATCAAATCCTGGAATGTTCCGGGACATACAGTATGTACCCACCAATGGACCTCTCTGCGTTGTTCGGCAAGCTCATGTATCCTCCGGAGTGCTCTCTCCTGTTTCCGCGCATCCTTCCTGGTCTTAGAGGCCACGTTCCGGGCAAACTCTCTCTGCTTCAGCTCCTTCAGCCTCTGTGGAAGTCAGAACAGATCGTTAATATGGCGTACCTAACGGCACCCTATCCCCTCTATAGTGGAATCATTTTAGCCAGGGCCAGGTAGTGCACTGTATCACAAAGGCTTACATAAATTGGCCTGTTAATATCTCACCAAACAATCTACATCCAATCTATATAAGGGGTGTCTAAAAGGATGCATCCTATCTGAAATATCTCTACGTGTCGAGAGGATCAAAAGTATCAAGTTCAACTGACAACCTGAAATGTCACCTAAAACCCTCACAAACTTTTACAGATGCACAATTGAGAGCATCCGCCTGTAACCGCCTGTAACCGCAGGGCTCTTCAGAGGGTGGTGCGGTCAGCCCAACGCATCACCGGGGGGCACATTGCCTGCCCTCCAGGACGTCTACAGCACCCAGTGTCACAGGAATGCCAAGAAGATAATCAAGGTCCTTAGCCACTCGAGTCACGGCTGGTTCACCCCGCTACCACCCAGATGGCAGAGACCATACAGGTGCATCAAAGCTGAGACTGAGGGACTGATAATCAGCTTCTATCTACAGGCCATCTGTCTGTTAAACAGTCATCACGAGCCAGCCTCCACCCAGTACCCTGTCCTGAACTTAGCCACTTAGTCATGTCTCTGAAATTGCAGCCCAAATAAATGCTTCACAGAGTTCAAGTAACAGACCCATCTCAACATCAACTGTTCAGAAGAGACTACGTGAATCAGGCCTTCATCATCGAATTGCTGCAAAGAAACCACTACTAAAGGACACCAATAAGAAGGAGAGACATGCTTGTGCCAGGAAACACAAGCAATGGACATTAGACTGGAAGCAATAGACATTAGACAGGTGGAAATCTGTCCTTTGGTCTGATGAGTCCAAGTTTGAGATTTTTGTTTCCAACCACGGTGTAGGTGAAAGGATGCATGTGTGGTTCCCACTGTGAAGCATGGAGGAGGAGGTGTGGTGGTGTGGGGTTGCTTTGCTGGTGACACTGTCAGTGATTTTTTTTTTAAATTCAAGGCACAATTAACCAGCATGGTTACCACAGCATTCTGCAGCGATACACCATCCCATATAGTTTGCGCTTAGTGGGAGTTTCATTTGTTTTTCCAACAGGACAATGATCCAACACACCTCCAGGCTGTGTAAGGGCTACTTGACCAATAAGGAGAGTGATGGAGTGCTGCATCAGATGACCTGGCCTCCACAATCACCTGACCTCAAACCAATTGAGATGGTTTTTGATGAGTTGGACTGCAGAGTGAAGGAAAAGCAGCCAACGCTGTATTCTAGTCATGGCTCCTCCTACAGAATTCATTAAAAAATTCTGGATTACTAGTATAGTATAATGTGTTTTCATTGCAAGGTTCACCCTGCTACCATCCTATTGATGTAGCTAAAAACAAAAGCATTTTGCTGCACCTGCGATAACATCTGCAAATCTGTGGACATAAGCCAATAAACTATGAGTAAATCTCTAAATCTGTGTACACAAACCAATAAACTATGAGTAAATCTCAAAATCTGTGTACACTACCAATAAACTATGAGTAAATCTCTAAATCTGTGTACACAAGCCAATAAACTATGATTAAATCTCTAAATCTGTGTACACAAGCCAACAAACTTTGAGTAGATCTCTAAAACTGTGTACACAACCAATAAACCTTGAGTTAAATCTCTAAATCTGTGTAGGGACACTAATTTGTGACTCCTCTCCGTAGCGTCTAAGTGACAAAGCAGCTTGAATAATAATCCCTCAGACAGAGAGGCTTCTTTCTCATTTAACATTCTAGTAGGTTAGCAGACGCTCTTATCCAGAGCACGTTTTGTTTTCATACTCCTCAGCTCTACAACCCAAAGTGTTTTTAACAGACTGTATGTATAGCTATCTTGGTATGTCGTGCATTCAACAATATAATGCACTAGCAGCACAGATTAATAAAGGTGTTTTGCTGTTAAACTTAATCAAAAATATATTTTTTGCACAAATGAAAAACGACTTTAGATTAATGCAGCTCCATAAAATAGTTTTCAGATTAATTTCTTAGATTAAACTCTCTGATTTTAATTTACATTTTGCTTCCCTGTCTACAGGGATTTGCGTTTCTGAGGGCCAGGAGGGGGAGAGATGGGAAAACAACATTTTCCTATAGTTAATCTCACAGTGGGTTGATTAAAAATGAATGAAAGTGGATAGTTCCTTATTGGAAATTATAACTATTGAATAGATTTATCCACAAACAAACGAACAAACACTGTATATTTTAGTAGGCTAGCAAATGATTAAATGTCACCTAAACATTGCATTCCTTAAGTAGTAAACCATGCCATCCAGGAACTCTACAATACCTGAGTAGAAAAAAATCAGACCCCTTGACTTTTTCAACATTTTGCTACATTACAGCCTTATTCTAAAATGGACTTCACCGTTTTCCCCACTCATTAATCTACACACAATACCCCATATTGACAAAGCAAAAACAGCTTTGAGATTTTTTTTTACTACTTTATTAGAAATAAAAATCTGAAATAATACTCAATATTTTGTTGAAGAACCTTTGGCAGCGATTACATTATCAAGTCTTCTTGGATATGATGCTACAAGCCTGGCGCACCTGTGTGTAGGGAGTTTCTCCCTGTCTTCTCTGCAGATCCTCTCAACCGTAAGGCTCTCCAGAGGGTGGTGCGGTATGCGCAACACATCACCGGGGGCAAACTACCTGCCCTCCAGGACACCTACACCACCCGATTTCACAGGAAGGCCAAAAAGATCATCAAGGACAACAAGGACAACAACCATCCGAGCCACTGCCTGTTCACCCCACTATCATCCGGAAGGCAAGGTCAGTATAGGTGCATCAAAGCGGGGACCGAGAGACTGAAAAATAGCTTCTATCTCAAGGCCATCAGACTGTTAAACAGCCATCACTAACACAGAGAGGCTGCTGCCAACATACAGACTCAAATCATTGGCCACTTTCATAAATTGATCACTAGTCACTTAAAATAATACCACTTTAATAATGTTTACATATATTACATTACTCATCTCATATGTATATACTGTTTTTTTTATACCATCTATTGCATCTTGCCTATTCCGCTCGGTCATCGTTCATCACCCCCCAAAAAAACCCATTTCACTGGTCATATACACATCGTTAGCAGATGTTAATGCGAGTGTAGCGAAATGCTTGTGCTTCTAGTTCCGACAGTGCAGTAATAGTAATACAATATAACACTTCTACAACAACTACCTAATACACATAAATCTAAAGTAAATTGATGGAATAAGAATAAGAATATTTATATATAAATATATGGATGAGAGTTGAACGAGCGGTATTGGCACGATGCAGTATATACATTTAAAAAATAAATAAATTATTTCACCTTTATGGTAGGGATAATTATTTTATTTATTATTTTATTTATTATATTTCACCTTTATTTAACCAGAACAAGTTCTCATTTACAAAAAGCAAAGCAGTTCGACACATACAGCAAGACAGAGTTACACATGGAGTAAAACAAACATACAGTCAATACAGTAGAAAAATAAGTCAAATCAAATCAAATCAAATCAAATTGTATTTGTCACATACACATGGTTAGCAGATGTTAATGCGAGTGTAGCGAAATGCTTGTGCTTCTAGTTCCGACAATGCAGTAATAACCAACGAGTAATCTAACTAACAATTCCAAAACTACTACCTTATAGACACAAGTGTAAAGGGATAAAGAATATGTACATAAAGATGTATGAATGAGTGATGGAACAGAACGGCATAGGCAAGATGCAGTAGATGGTATCGAGTACAGTATATACATATGAGATGAGTATGTAAACAAAGTGGCATAGTTTAAAGTGGCTAGTGATACATGTTTTACATAAAGATGCAGTAGATGATATAGAGTGCAGTATATACGTAGACATATGAGATGAATAATGTAGGGTATGTAAATATTATATTAAGTAACATTGTTTAAAGTGGCTAGTGATATATTTTACATCAATTCCCATTATTAAAGTGGCTGGAGTTGAGTCAGTGTGTTGGCAGCAGCCACTCAATGTTAGTGGTGGCTGTTTAACAGTCTGATGGCCTTGAGATAGAAGCTGTTTTTCAGTCTCTCGGTCCCAGCTTTGATGCACCTGTACTGACCTCGCATTCTGGATGATAGCGGGGTGAACAGGCAGTGGCTCGGGTGGTTGTTGTCCTTGATGATCTTTATGGCCTTCCTGTGACATCGGGTGGTGTAGGTGTCCTGGAGGGCAGGTAGTTTGCCCCCGGTTATGCGTTGTGCGGACCTCACTACCCTCTGGAGAGCCTTACGGTTGTGGGCGGAGCAGTTGCCGCACCAGGCGGTGATACAGCCCGACAGGATGCTCTCGATTGTGCATCTGTAGAAGTTTGTGAGTGCTTTTGGTGACAAGCCGAATTTCTTCAGCCTCCTGAGGTTGAAGAGGCGCTGTTGCGCCTTCTTCACGATGCTGTCTGTGTGGGTGGACCAATTCAGTTTGTCTGTGATGTTTACGCCGAGGAACTTAAAACTTACTACCCTCTCCACTGCTGTTCCATCAATGTGGACAGGGGGGTGTTCCCTCTGCTGTTTCCTGAAGTCCACAATCATCTCCTTAGTTTTGTTGACGTTGAGTGTGAGGTTATTTTCCTGACACCACACTCCGAGGGCCCTCACCTCCTCCCTGTAGGCAGTCTCGTCGTTGTTGGTAATCAAGCCTACCACTGTTGTGTCGTCCGCAAACTTGATGATTGAGTTGGAGGCGTGCGTTGCCACGCAGTCGTGGGTGAACAGGGAGTACAGTAGAGGGCTCAGAACGCACCCTTGTGGGACCCCAGTGTTGAGGATCAGTGGGGTGGAGATGTTGTTACCTACCCTCACCACCTGGGGGCGGCCCGTCAGGAAGTCCAGTACCCAGTTGCACAGGGCGGGGTCGAGACCCAGGGTCTCGAGCTTGATGACGAGTTTGGAGGGTACTATGGCGTTAAATGCTGAGCTGTAGTCGATGAACAGCATTCTCACATAGGTATTCCTCTTGTCCAGATGGGTTAGGGCAGTGTGCAGTGTGGTTGAGATTGCATCGTCTGTGGACCTATTTGGGCGGTAAGCAAATTGGAGTGGGTCTAGGGTGTCAGGTAGGATGGAGGTGATATGGTCCTTGACTAGTCTCTCAAAGCACTTCATGATGACGGAATTGAGTGCTACGGGGCGGTAGTCGTTTAGCTCAGTTACCTTAGCTTTCTTGGGAACAGGAACAATGGTGGCCCTCTTGAAGCATGTGGGAACAGCAGACTGGGATAGGGATTGATTGAATATGTCCGTAAACACACCAGCCAGCTGGTCTGCGCATGCTCTGATTGCGCGGCTGGGGATGCCGTCTGGGCCTGCAGCCTTGCGAGGGTTAACACGTTTAAATGTTTTACTCACCTCGGCTGCAGTGAAGGAGAGTCCACATGTTTTGGTTGCGAGCCGTGTCAGTGGCACTGTATTGTCCTCAAAGCGGGCAAAAAAGTTATTTAGTCTGCCTGGGAGCAAGGCATCCTGGTCCGTGACTGGGCTGGTTTTCTTTTTGTAATCCGTGATTGACTGTAGACCCTGCCACATACCTCTTGTGTCTGAGCCGTTGAATTGAGATTCTACTTTGTCTCTATATTGACTCTTAGCTTGTTTGATTGCCTTGCGGAGGGAATAGCTACACTGTTTGTATTCGGTCAGGTTTCCGGTCACCTTGCCCTGATTAAAAGCAGTGGTTCGGGCTTTCAGTTTCACGCGAATGCTGCCATCAATCCACGGTTTCTGGTTTGGGAATGTTTTAATCGTTGCTATGGGAACGACATCTTCAATGCACGTTCTAATGAACTCGCTCACCGAATCAGTGTATTCGTCAATGTTGTTGTCTGACGCAATACGAAACATATCCCAGTCCACGTGATGGAAGCAGTCTTGGAGTGTGGAATCAGATTGGTCGGACCAGCGTTGGACAGACCTCAGCGCGGGAGCTTCTTGTTTTAGTTTCTGTTTGTAGGCAGGGAGCAACAAAATGGAGTTGTGGTCAGCTTTTCCGAAAGGAGAGCGGGAGAGGGCCTTATATGTGTCGCGGAAGTTAGAATAGCAATGATCCAAGGTTTTGCCAGCCCTGGTTGCGCAATCGATATGCTGATACAATTTAGGGAGTCTTGTTTTCAGATTAGCCTTGTTAAAATCCCCAGCTACAATGAATGCAGCCTCAGGATATGTGGATTCCAGTTTACAAAGAGTCAAATAAAGTTCGTTCAGAGCCATCGACGTGTCTGCTTGGGGGGGAAAATATACGGCTGTGATTATAATCGAAGAGAATTCCCTTGGTAGATAATGCGATCGACATTTGATTGTGAGGAATTCTAAATCAGGTGAACAGAAGGACTTGAGTTCCTGTATGTTGTTGTGACCACACCACGTCTCGTTAACCATAAAGCATACCCCCTCTTCTCACCAGAAAGATGTTTGTTTCTGTCGGCGCGATGCGTGGAGAAACCAGCTGGCTGCACCGACTCCGATAGCGTCTCTCCAGTGAGCCATTGTCTATATACAATGTGAGCAAATAAGGTGAGATAAGGGAGGCAAAAAAAAAGGCCATGGTGGTGAAGTAAATACAATATAGCAAGTAAAACACTGGATTGGTAGGTTTGTGCAGTGGAAGACAGTGCAAGGTAGAAATAGAAATAATGGTGTGCAAAGGAGCAAAATAAATAAATACTGTAGGGGGAGAGGTAGTTGTTTGTGCTAAATTATAGATGGGCTATGTACAGGTGCAGTAATCTGTGAGCTGCTATGATAGTTGGTGCTTAAAGCTAGTGAGGGAGATAAGGGTTTCCAGTTTCAGAGATTTTTGTAGTTTGTTCCAGTCATTGGCAGCAGAGAATTGGAAGGACAGGCGGCGAAAGGAAGAATTGGTTTTGGGGGTGACCAGAGAGATATACCTGCTGGACGCGTGCTACGGGTGGGTGCTGCTATGGTGACCAGTGAGCTGAGATAAGGCGGGGCTTTGCCTTGCAGAGACTTGTAGATGACATGGAGATAATGGGTTTGGCGACAAGTACGAAGCGAGGGCCAGCCAATGAGAGCGTACAGGTTGCAGTGGTGGGTAGTATATGGGGCTTTGGTGACAAAACGGATGGCACTGTGATAGACTGCATCCAATTTATCGAGTAGGGTATTGGAGGCTATTTTGTAAATAACATCGCCGAAGTCGAGGGTCGGTAGGATGGTCAGTTTTACAAGGGTATGTTTGGCAGCATGAGTGAAGGATGCTTTGTTGTGAAATAGGAAGCCAATTCTAGATTCAACTTTGGATTGGAGATGTTTGATGTGAGTCTGGAAGGAGAGTTTACAGTCTAACCAGACACCTAGATATTTGTAGTTGTCCACATATTCTAAGTCAGAACCATCCAGTGTAGTGATGTTGGACGGGCGGGAAGGTGCAGGCAGCGATCGGTTGAAGAGCATGCATTTAGTTTTACTTGTATTTAAGAACAATTGGAGGCCACGGAAGGAGAGTTGTATGGCATTGAAGCTTGCCTGGAGGGTTGTTAACACAGTGTCCAAAGAAGGGCCAGAAGTATAAAGAATGGTGTCGTCTGCGTAGAGGTGGATCAGAGAATCCCCAGCAGCAAGCGCGACATCATTGATGTATACAGAGAAGAGAGTCGGTCCAAGAATTGAACCCTAAGGCACCCCCATAGAGACTGCCAGAGGCCCGGACAACAGGCCCTCGGATTTGACACACTGAACTCTATCAGAGAAGTAGTTGGTGAACCAGGCGAGGCAATCATTTGAGAAACCAAGGCTATCGAATCTGCCGATGAGGATGTGGTGATTGACAGAGTCGAAGCCTTGGCCAGATCAATGAATATGACTGCACAGTATTGTTTCTTATCGATGGCGGTTAAGATATTGTTTAGGACCTTGACCTTGACCTACATACGAGATGAATAGTGCAAGCTATGTAAACATTATTAAAGTGGCCAAGGATTTCGAGTCTGTATGTAGGCAGCAACCTCTCTGTGTCAGTGATGGCTGTTAAACAGTCTGATGGCTTTGCGATAGCTGTTTTTAAGTTTCTTGGTCCCAGCATTGATGATGCACCTGTACTGACCTCTCCTTCTGGATGGTAGCGGGGTGAACAAGCAGTGGCTCGGGTGGTTGTTGTCCTTGATGATCTTTTTGGCTTTCCTGTGAGATCGTGTGGTATAAGTGTCCTGGAGGGTAAGTAGTTTGCCCCCGGTGATGCATTGTGCAGAGTGTTTCCTAGCCACTGTGCTTCTACACCTGCACTGCTTGCTTTTTGGGGTTTTAGGCTAGGTTTCTGTACAGCACTTTGAGATATCAGCTGTTGTAAGAAGGGCTATATAAATACATTTGACTTGATTTGATTGTGCAGACCGCACCACTATCTGGAAAGCCTTGCGGTTGTGGACGGTGCAGTTGCTGTACCAGGCACTGATAGAGGTGGTGGTGGGGGTAGTGGTGGTGGTAGTGGCAGTAGTGGTAGTGGTTATCGTGGTAGTTCTGGTGGTGGTGGTAGTGGTTATCGTGGTAGTGGTGATTGTGGTAGTGGTGGTGGTGGTGGTAGTGGTGGTGATGGTAGTGGTGGTAGTGGTGGTAGTGGTGGTAGTGGTAGTTGGTGGTAGTGGTGGTGGTAGTGGTGGTAGTGGTGGTAGTAGTGGTGGTGGTAGTGGTGGTAGTGGTAGTTGGTGGTAGTGGTGGTGGTAGTGGTGGTAGTGGTGGTAGTGGTGGTGATGGTAGTGGTGGTGGTGGTAGTAGTGGTGGTGGTGGTGGTAGTGGTAGTGGTGGTGGAGGTAGTAGTGGTGGTGGTAGTGGTGGTGGTGGTAGTGGAGGTAGTGGTAGTTGGTGGTAGTGGTGATAGTTGGTGGTAGTGGTGGTAGTGGTGGTAGTGGTGGTGGTAGTGGTGGTAGTGGTGGTAGTAGTGGTAGTGGTGGTAGTGGTGGTAGTGGTGGTGGTGGTGGTAGTAGTGGTAGTGGTGGAAGTGGTGGTAGTGGTGGTAGTGGTGGTAGTGGTGGTGGTAGTGGTGGTAGTGGTGGTAGTAGTGGTAGTGGTGGTAGTGGTGGTAGTGGTGGTGGTGGTGGTAGTAGTGGTAGTGGTGGTAGTGGTGGTAGTGGTGGTAGTGGTGGTAGTAGTGGTAGTGGTGGTAGTGGTGGTAGTGGTGGTAGTAGTGGTAGTGGTGGTAGTAGTGGTGGTAGTGGTGGTAGTAGTGGTAGTGGTAGTAGTGGTGATAGTTGGTGGTAGTGGTGGTAGTGGTGATAGTTGGTGGTAGTGGTGGTAGTGGTGGTAGTGGTGATAGTTGGTGGTAGTGGTGGTAGTAGTGGTAGTGGTGGTAGTAGTGGTGGTAGTGGTGGTAGTAGTGGTAGTGGTGGTAGTGGTGATAGTTGGTGGTAGTGGTGGTAGTGGTGTTAGTTGGTGGTAGTGGTGGTAGTGGTGGTAGTGGTGTTAGTTGGTGGTAGTGGTGGTAGTGGTGGTGGTGGTGGTGGTGGTGGTGGTAGTGGTGATAGTGGTGGTAGTGGAGGTGGTGGGGTAGTGGGGGTGGGGGTAGTGGTGGTGGGTAGTAGTGGTGGTGGTAATGGTGGTAGTGGTGATAGTTGGTGGTAGTGGTGGTGGTGGTGACGGAGGGTGAACGATAAAAATAACATTGGTTACAAAAGACAGCTTAGTGAACCTAGCTACAACATAAATCATTACTCTCATGCTGAAAGATGAGATACAGAGTTCATCTCCTCCACAACCTCTCCTATCTGAGGAAGCTCCAGTGATTGCATTTACATCGGCCTGCGAAGCAAATGGCGCCCTATTCTCTTAGTAGTGCACGCATGACCTGGACCCACAGGGTGTGAATTGCAGTGCATGGTGTATAGTGAATAGGGTGCTATTTGGCACGCATAAACAGTGGCTCGGTTCTCATAGCAGGGAAGTGATGCGTTGAGATCAGATATAATTTTGTCATGTTAACAGACCTTTACCTCTCAGTGGGAGTACACTGGGGGTAACTGGTCTGATCCCCTTTGGTTTAACATATGTGTAGGGGATCTCTGTGTGTGTGTATGTGTATACTTGTGCATGTGTGTGTGTGTGTGTGTGTGTGTGTGTGTGTGTGTGTGTGTGTGTGTGTGTGTGTGTGTGTGTGTGTGTGTGTGCATACTTGTGCATGTGTGTGTGTGTGTGTGTGCATACTTGTGCAGGTGTGTGTGTGTGTGTGTGTGTGTGTGCGCGTGTGTGTGTGCGTGTGTGCGTGTGTGTGTGTCTGTGTGTGCGTGTGTGCGTGTGTGCGTGTGTGTGTGTGTGTGTGTGTGTGTGTGTGTGTGTGTGTGTGTGTGTGTGTCTGTGTATGTGCAGATACATCCAGCCCTCCTCTCCTCCTAACCACCACACTGGTCTCAGTCAGCCCCCATGCCTAACCACCACACTGGTCTCAGTCAGCCCCCATGCCTCCCTGGCTGACTGAAAATCAAATCAAATGTTGTTTTTTTGTCCCATGTTTCGTAAAACAATGGGTGTAGACTAACTAGTAGCAGGCAGGTTGTCGTCTCCTATATTTACTTCATTCCCAGGTGCTTAGTGGAGGAGGGGGGGGGGGGTGTAGCTAGCTATCCATCGATTGAGCAACAGATGCTTGTGGACTGAGCTCCTTGGTCCTGAATGATTGGTGGAGCAGGAAGAGTGCATTGTATTACATTAGGATGCCTTGGGTTACATCATACGGAACCGAGCGATAAAGCCTCCTCATCTCCCAAGAAATCTGTCAGGGTGTTAGAGCTGTAATGTTGAAATACACTCATTTCAACTCATTTTGTAAAAGTCGTTTCGACATGGTGGTGAGATGGGGTGATCAGTGTCTTTCATCCTTACTTTGAAAAGCCAGATTTAAGAGAACGGCTGCTAGATTCAGACCAGCTGTAAAAGCTATAGATGTATTGTTGTCTTTTGTTTCCCTACAACCACAGTAATAAACTCAGCAAAAAAAGAAACAGGACCCCTTTTCAGGACCCCTGTCTTTCAAAGATAATTCATAACAATCCAAATAACTTCACAGATCTTCATTGTAAAGGTTTTCAATTAAACACCGTTTCCCATGCTTGTTCAATGAACCATAAACAGTTAATGAACACGAACCAGTGGGAAGATCGTTAAGACAATAACAGATTACAGACGGTGGGAAATTCAGGTCACAGTTATGAAAATTTAGGACACTAAAGAGGCCTTTCTACTGACTCCGAAAAACACCAAAAGAAAGATGCCCAGGGTCCTTGCTCATCTGTGTGAACGTGCCTTAGGCATGCTGCAAGGAGGCATGAGGACTGCAGATGTGGCCAAGGCAATAAATTGCAATGTCCTTACTGTGAGACACCTAAGACAGCGCTACAGGGAGACAGGACGGCCAGCTGATGGTCCTTGCAGTGGCAGACCACGTGTAACAACACCTGCATAGGATTGGTACATCCGAACATCACACCTGCAGGACAGGTACAGGATGGCAACAACAACTGCCCGAGTTACACCAGGAATGCACAATCCCTCTATCAGTGCTCAGACTGTCCGCAATAGGCTGAGAGAGGCTGGACTGAGGGCTTGCAGGTCCTCACCAGACATCACCGGCAACAACGTCTCCTATGGTCACAAACCCACCGTCGCTGGACCAGACAGGACTGTCAAAAGGTGCTCTTCACTGACGAGTCATAGTTTTGTCTCACCAGGGGTGATGGTCATATTCGCGTTTATCGTTGAAGGAATGAGCGTTACACCAAGGCCTGTACTCTGGAGCGGGATCGATGTGGAGGTAGAGGGTCCATCATGGTCTGGGGCGGTGTGTCACAGCATCATTGGACTGAGCTTGTTGTCATTGCAGGCAATCTCAACGCTGTGCGTTACAGGGAAGACATCCTCCTCCCTTATGTGGTACCCTTCCTGCAGGCTCATACTAACATGACCCTCCAGCATGACTCTGCCACTAGCAATGCTGCTCATTCTGTGCATGATTTACTGCAAGACAGGAATGTCAATGTTCTGTCATGGCCAGCAAAGAGCCCGGATCTCAATCCCATTGAGCACGCATGGGACCTGTTGGATCGGAAGGTGAGGGCCAGGGCCATTCCCCCCAGAAATGTCCGGGAACTTGCAGGTACCTTAGTGTAAGAGTGGGGTAACATCTCACAGCAAGAACGGGCAAATCTGGTGCCATCCAGGAGGAGGAGATGCACTGCAGTACTTAATGCAGCTGGTGGCCACACCAGATACTGACTGTTACTTTGAATTTTGACCCCCCCCCCCCCCCTCTTTGTTCAGGGACACATTATTCAATTTCTGTTAGTCACTTGTCTGTGGAACTTGTTCAGTTTATGTCTCAGTTGTTGAATCTTGTTATGTTCATACAAATGTGCAGGGGTACGAGGCAGTAATGAGGCTATATACAAGGAGTACCAGTACTGAGTCAATGTGCATGGGTGCGAGGTAGTGGAGGTGACTGAGTTAATATGTACATTACCAGTCAAAAGTTTGGACACACCTACTCATTCAAGGGTTTTTCTTTATTTTTACTATTTTCTACATTGTAGAATAATAGTGAAGACATCAAAACTTTGAAATAACAAATATGGAATTATGTGTTAGCCCAAAAAAATGTAACAAATCTTTTTTTAGATTTTTAAATTCTTCAAAGTAGCCACCCTTTGCCTTGATGACAGCTTTGCACTCTAGACGAAAACCTGGTTCAGTCTTGTTTCCACCAGACCCTGGGATATGAATCCTCCTTTCAGCAGGACAATAACTTAAAACACAAGGCCAAATCTACAATGCATTGCTTACCAAGAAAACAATTAATATTCTAGAGTGGCCGAGTTACAGTTTTTACTTAAATCAACTTGAAAATATATAGCAAGACCTGAAAATGGTTGCCTAGCAATGATCAACAAACATTTTGAAGAATTTTGAATTTTGAAAAGAATAATGGGCAAATATTGTACAATCCAGGTGTGGAAAGCTCTTAGAGACTTACCCAGAAAGACTCACAGCTGTAATCACTACCAAAGGTGCTTCTACAGTGAATTAACTCAGGGGTGTGAATACTTATGAAAATTAGATATTTCTTTATTCCATTTTCAATATATTTGCTAAATTTTCTAAAAACATGTTTTCACTTTGTCATTATGGAGAATTGTGTGTAGATGGGGTGAAAACAATTACTTTTAATCCATTTTGATTTCAGGATTACTCAACAAAATGTTGAATAAGTCAAGGTGTATGAATACTTTCTGAAGGCAGTGTTGGTAAGCAAACAGCAACAACAACAACAACAACCACAATTAGAACAATAACAACAGCAACACCAACATTGGCCTGCCCCCATATGATTTATGGACCTCGGAGTTGAAATTGAAAGTGTACCTCTGCAATTACTACTGGACCCTTCACAAAGGGTTACAGCCATTGACCCCGGTATAGTATATACAGGACCCTTCACAAAGGGCTACAGTCATTGACCCCGGTATAGTATATACAGGACCCTTCACAAAGGGCTACAGTCATTGACCCCGGTATAGTATATATACAGGACCCTTCATACAGGGTTACAGCCATTGACCCCGGTATAGTATATACAGGACCCTTCACAAAGGGCTACAGTCATTGACCCCGGTATAGTATATATACAGGACCCTTCATACAGGGTTACAGCCATTGACCCCGGTATAGTATATACAGGACCCTTCACAAAGGGTTACAGCCATTGACCCCGGTATAGTATATACAGGACCCTTCACAAAGGGCTACAGTCATTGACCACTGTAGAGTATATATACAGGACCCTTCATACAGGGTTACAGCCATTGACCCCGGTAAAGTATATACAGGACCCTTCACAAAGGGCTAAAGCCATTGACCACTATATAGTATATACAGGACCCTTCACAAAGGGCTACAGTCATTGACCACTGTAGAGTATATATACAGGACCCTTCATACAGGGTTACAGCCATTGACCCCGGTATAGTATATATACAGGACCCTTCACAAAGGGCTAAAGCCATTGACCACTATATAGTATATACAGGACCCTTCACAAAGGGCTAAAGCCATTGACCACTATATAGTATATACAGGACCCTTCACAAAGGGTTACAGCCATTGACCCCGGTATAGTATATACAGGACCCTTCACAAAGGGTTACAGCCATTGACCCCGGTATAGTATATACAGGACCCTTCACAAAGGGTTACAGTCATTGACCCCGGTATAGTATATACAGGACCCTTCACAAAGGGTTACAGTCATTGACCCCGGTATAGTATATACAGGACCCTTCACAAAGGGCTAAAGCCATTGACCACTATATAGTATATACAGGACCCTTCATACAGGGTTACAGCCATTGACCCCGGTATAGTATATACAGGACCCTTCACAAAGGGCTACAGCCATTGACCCCGGTATAGTATATACAGGACCCTTCACAAAGGGTTACAGCCATTGACCCCGGTATAGTATATACAGGACCCTTCACAAAGGGCTACAGCCATTGTCCCCGGTATAGTATATACAGGACCCTTCATACAGGGCTACAGCCATTGACCCCGGTATAGTATATACAGGACCCTTCACAAAGGGCTACAGTCATTGACCCCGGTATAGTATATACAGGACCCTTCATACAGGGTTACAGCCATTGACCCCGGTATAGTATATACAGGACCCTTCATACAGGGCTACAGCCATTGACCCCGGTATAGTATATACAGGACCCTTCATACAGGGTTACAGCCATTGTCCCCGGTATAGTATATACAGGACCCTTCACAAAGGGTTACAGCCATTGACCCCGGTATAGTATATACAGGACCCTTCACAAAGGGCTACAGTCATTGACCCCGGTATAGTATATACAGGACCCTTCATACAGGGTTACAGCCATTGACCCCGGTATAGTATATACAGGACCCTTCATACAGGGCTACAGCCATTGACCCCGGTATAGTATATACAGGACCCTTCATACAGGGCTACAGCCATTGACCCCGGTATAGTATATACAGGACCCTTCATACAGGGCTACAGCCATTGACCCCGGTATAGTATATACAGGACCCTTCATACAGGGTTACAGCCATTGTCCCCGGTATAGTATATACAGGACCCTTCACAAAGGGCTACAGCCATTGTCCCCGGTATAGTATATACAGGACCCTTCATACAGGGTTACAGCCATTGTCCCCGGTATAGTATATACAGGACCCTTCATACAGGGCTACAGCCATTGTCCCCGGTATAGTATATACAGGACCCTTCATACAGGGTTACAGCCATTGACCCCGGTATAGTATATACAGGACCCTTCACAAAGGGCTACAGCCATTGACCCCGGTATAGTATATACAGGACCCTTCATACAGGTTAACTTACATTGTTTGTCTTGTGCCATTGCAACCTACTATGTCAATTTTTTTTAAACAAATGTGTCTTAGTCACACAGTGTTTACCCATTTGTCTACTCAATGAACACCTCAATTTTGTGTACAAAAGATTAACAAACGATTAAACAATCTTAAGGTTGAATACAATGCGTTACAATTGTGTGTGTGTGTGCGCGTGTGTTCACAGGTCCATTACCTGTTTGTGAGCATGGTCATAAGAGTTAATGTGGTTGTCAAACTCCTGATGCTTGTAGTACTGCTTGTCACACAGATCACAGTAGAAGTTGGCCTTCAGGTCCT